>NC_090925.1:81469723-81772753 GCF_040938575.1 Ambystoma mexicanum
GTTGGTACTTGGCTGTCCATGGCATAGTGACTCTCAGTAGGGAAAAACCGGCCACCACCCAGTGACTCTCAGTAGGGAAAAACCGGCCACCACCAGCAGGGTAAGGCTTGAAAATATATTTCTGCCAGTTTCTAGCACGCTTACCAGAGACAACTGCCCCATAAATTTCAGGGGCCCTTAAAGAATCGTCACCCATCACTCCACTGCGTAAGTTGTAGGTGCGAGACATTCTGTGTTACCCTCTCAGAGATCTCTGTGGTTCGCTGTACGTCGCTGTAGTTCCCAAGTAGAGAGGAATAAATGGCACAGAGCAAGTTCCAGGACCTGTTAGATCCAATGTAAATGGCCAGCTGGGAAGGAAACTCAAAATGAGCAAGTATGTTTGTCCGGCAGCTGAAAGGCTCTTGAAAGCCTGCAGTCACTGCCTGAACACCCACCAGATAAATCAAAAAGTGTCTGGGGAAGAAGCTCCCAACAAAGAGTTTTGGGGGTTTGAAAAGGAAATATGAGCAGCACGCAGAAACACACAGAGGGCCTCATTACGAGTTGCCCGGTAAAAACGGGTCCATTACCGACATGCCGGAATGAGCGGGTCCGTGCTCGCATGAACCCGCTAACAGCGGGTGATTACGAGTGCGCGATCACGCGCGTCCCCCCATGCCGGTAGTGGCAAAACCGCCATGCCGGTAACGGGCCACCAATCCCCCTATACCGGCATTGTGGGTGGCGTCCACTCTGTAACCGCATCATATCAACCACTAAAAACCGGCACGGTAACACCGGCACGGAATTACCGTGTTCGCAAAAGAGGACCCGGAAATTACGTCATCGCGCAGGAACGGGAAACGGGCCGGCGGCCATCTTTAAAAACACAATACATTGCCATCCTCCATAACCACCACTCCTCTCGTGTTGTTCTGTGCCACAACAGAAGCAGGATGTCGAAGGCCACCAGGAAATCCTCCCAAAGGAAGAGAAAGCAGCGTTTTTCGGACGCTGAGCTCACCATGCTCGCCAACACCCTCGAACAGCATGCAGACACAATCAGGAGCACAGACCTCAAGCATGCGGCCCAAACCCGGAAAAAAGAGGTCTGGCAGGAGGTCGCACAGAGGGTGTCGGCAGTGGGGAGCACCCCAAGGAGTGTGCGTGACTGCCGGAAGCGCTGGGACGACCTCAGCCTCCATGTCAGGAAGATCCTGTCGGAGAACAGGAGTGCCGCAATGGCGACAGGCGGTGGCCCACACTCCCCTGTCCAATTAATGCCATGGGAGGAGGTGGCAAGTGCATTCATTGACCCGGAATCCATAGAGGGAATAGGAGACCAGGAGGTCGGCGCTGCATGTACCACAGAGGAAGTTGAGTGTACCATCACATCCACGTATAATGAAACATGATGTGGCCCAACTGATGTGGAAGTCAGACTGAGCAAGGTGATGCATGTCCCAAGGCTACATCAACATATCCATTGAAGAATCAGTGCCACACCCTGCACCACATGCATGCTGAGCGGCAATCCAAATACCAACAGAGGTGCAACATGACCCAACCATGCCCATGGAACCCACCACACAGACACCAAACCAATGCTATGCCACCAGCCATGCATTGATTGCCCACATGTTCCCTCAGTACACCAAATGCAACACCACAGAAATGAAATGATGCCTGAATGTATGAGCATATCACACCGCAATACATCATAGCTGCCATTTGACAACATCACTGATGACCTGCATCTCTTCTATCCCCCAGGCACCGATGATGAAGGTGGAACACAGGACAGGGGTGCAAGTACGTCCAGTGCACGCAAGGGGACCAGGGCCACAGCCACCCCCCAGCCCAAGGAATTGCCTGCAGCAAAAGCCAGTGTGCCACGCAAGGCAGCAACCCTGCAGGGGACACCTGCACCCACAGAACAGCATCAGCACCCACAACAGTGGGAGCCGTTCCGCCAGCCACCACGGACGTTGTGTCCACAGAGGTGGATGATGAGGCTGGATTCATGTCTGGCACACCCACCCCAAGCCCCATTGGCAGCCCCCACCCTCTTGCGGAGTCTGAGTGCCTGGACGATCCATTACTCCATGACTCTGACCTCAGAGAATCCGACCTTGCGATGTTTGAGGAGGACAGTGCCCCGGACGAGGGCCCCACGCAGGCGCCTTCCACCACCCTGCCTTCCACCGCCCTGCCTTCCACCACCCTGCCAGCCACCACCCTGCCTTCCACCACCCTGCCAGCCACCACCCTGCCTTCTACCACCCTGCCAGCAACCACCACACCTGCGCCGACACCTCGTTCGAGGCTCGCCTGTCAAGGGTAGAGGCCCGCCAAGAGTCCATGCTGCAAATCATGCGGCAACAGGTTGATGCTGGGAATGAGGCCATGAGTGCCATTGCCATGGCCATTGCAGTCAATACTGCTGCTGTGGAGGCATCTACGTGTGCCTTCAGGGAGTGTATGGGGTCACTGACAAAGGCCCTTCTTGCAAATAACCCGCAAATGCAGTGGCCACACCTTGCCCCAGCCAGGGTATAGACAATTGACACCTCCACTTCAACAACCCCTTCCACCTCGGCGCAATCGAGCCCTGTGCGTTTAATGCGGAGGAGCGCACGACGGTCGGCCATGGCACCCCCAGATCCAAAAGTCTCTAAGAAATGACTGTCCGGCCAATGACATTGTGGAGAACTACATTGGTGAAGGGAACACTGTTTGTGGCACATATGGGGACACTTGAGATCTGTGGGATGGGAGAGGGAATTTACAGGGGTATTTTCTGGGGTTTGTGGGGTGGGAGAGGGAGTTTACAGGGGTATTTTCTGGGGTTTGTGGGTTGGGAGAGGGAGTTTAAAGGGTGTTGTGAGGGGATTATGTTCACCATATCACGTCTGCTGAAAATACACCGTTGTGTGCTAGCAAATCATTGGTTGGACATCATTCTTTTTGTACATGTACATTCATTGTGTGTTGGTGTACAGTGGGGCAATTCAGAACAAAAAAGTGTGCATGTCCTGATGTGTGTTGTAGACACATTACTCACATTGTCCCCGCATTTCAAAAGTATTCGTCAATTAGTGCTTGGCGTACAGCATGGCTATCCCGTGCATCACGTACTGCCAGGGGGGCTCCTGCGCCCCTGTCTCCATCCCCTTCATCCTCACCCAGCCCATGCCTGTCAATGTCAGGTGGCAGTGGTACATTCCTGTGGACGCACATGTTGTGCAGCATGACACAGGCCATGGTGATCTTTGCCACCTTCTCAGGCCTATATGGGAGTGCCCCACCAGACCTGCTTAGGCAGCGGAACCGCACCTTCAGCAGGCCAAAGGCCTGCTCAATGACTACACGGGTACGAGTGTGCACACGATTGTACTCCTCTTCATGGCTCTTCTGCGGGTTCCGCACAGGGGTAAGTATCCAAGGCCTCAAGGGATATCCTCCATCACCTGCAAGTGGAAACAAATAGGTGTGTGTCCCTCTGAACTGCCACCTTCAGGGAGCACAGTCATGTCAGCAGCTACTTGGTGTGGGCATGCACATGTCCCTGTACGTGTAGAAAATGGTCAGCTAGATGCAATGTATACTGTAATGAGGTGTGGTACACTGGATGAGATTGACTAAATGATGCAGGGTGTATTCATGCATGCTGAGGCAGATGTGCTGCGGTATTGCGACAATGTGAAGTCTAAAAATCATGCGGGATATTGTTTGCTATGCATGGTCACACTAGCCGCATTGCCACAGTTGCCTTCCTATTCAGTCATGCATTGCTTGCCAACACCATGGTGCCCTGGTTCTGCCTCTTACTTTTTTTCATCCATATGCATTATTTGTGATATGTGGCACAGTGATGTGTCCTGTTCCGTTTGGCTGGTTCAGGTGAGGAGTGTTTAGCTCTGCATGCATTCTCCACTAACTGGCTATTGGCGCCCTGGTGTGCTTTCACACCCCCCCTTTCCCAGCCTGGTGCAGTAGGCCACCCCCCTTCTGCATCTGCACACATCAGCACCCCACAGCATGGCCATGGCCTTGTGGTGCAACTCAGCGAGCAGCCAGGCACGTGGTCCAGCATGTCGCTCCATGTGACGGGGTAGGGTTGAGTAGCGCAGTACCATGGCATCATGTGTGGATCCAGGAAATCGGGCGCAGCAATGGGTGATGATCTTGCTGGAGTCACATGTCATTTGCACATTGATGGAGTGGTATTGCTTGCGATTGCGGTACACCGCCTCTATGGCATGGGGAACTACCAATTCAACGTGGGTGCAGTCGATGGCACCTACACAATTGGGCATGCCTGCCAGTGCATGGAAGCCAACTTTGGTTTCGGGTATCTCCTGGGCAGTCCGTGATAGGGATATATGGGTGCTTGTGTGCTTCAGGAGGGCATCCTGCACTTGGTTCAGCATGCGTGAGAATAGTGGTTGTGAAATGCCATGCAGCTGGCCCACTGTGTGTTGGTAGGTGCCTGCGGACAGGAAGTGTAGCACAGACACCACCTTTAGTAGTGGGGGGATGGCAGGGCGTATTTATACGTGGCTGGCAATGTCGTCCTGTATCATGTCCACTTTGGTGGTGATGGTGTCACAGTCCAACCGGTACAGGGTGTGGATATGCTCAGGTGTTAGGTTAAATGGGCTGGGTCTGGTGCGAGGGATTGGTGGCTGCCTACGAGGCACTGGTGTCTGCGCTGGTGGTAATTGCTGGGCCTGTCTCACCCTCCTTCTCCTCCTGCGTCTCCTCTGTGCTGCCTGTTGTTGCTGCTGGAGTTGTTGTTGTTGATGTTGTTGCTGTTGTTGTAGCTGTATAGGCATTTCCCCCAGCGCCATTATTGCAACTGCTAGTGGTAGCATTTTGGTGTAGGAAGGGGTGTGGTGTGTAGGTGTGCTCCTTTTGTACTGGGCCACTCTACATTGCCTACACCTGTGGGGGGGGTTGTGGTGTGTGGGTGTGCTCAGTTTATACTGGCCCAGCCTCCATTGACTCCACCTGTGTGGATTGTGTGCACCTGTGGCAGCTGCCTTGCATCCTGATTGCTGTTTGCGGGTGGTCTGCGATGCCTGTATGGCCAGCATCGTGCAGCCCATGATTACCGGCTTTGCGATGCCCGGTATTTCCATGTCTGCGTAGGTTGGGATTTCCCCCTATTACCGGCATGCCGGTATTTACTCCCTGAAGGGGTGCGTGTACGCGCCTATGCCGCTATTAATGGCACTGTGGTTTAGTGTGCCGTTTATACCGGGTTTGCGGGTCGGAATGCAACTGAACGGTAAACAATGCCAGTGTTACCATACCGGCATCGTTTTGCCCTTACCGGCATACCTCGTAATTAGGCGCAGAGTCTTTTTTACTCTTGATGGAAATGAATGCAAGATGCTGACTGTAAGGCTGTAACGTAGAATGTATTTCTGCTATGCGCGCTGCTAAGCAGAGCTCTTGGCACGGGTGTGAGTCAAGGTCAGGTAGTTCAAAGGCTTGTTAGAGCCTGCAGTCAGTGTCCAAACCCCCTGATGAATTATTCACTCCGGCACGATTTTATGAGTTATAAAGAAACACATCAAAAGTACGCTCATATACAGTGAGATTAGAGCTCAAACAAGCCCATTCATGTTCAAGTTCTTTTGCAGGTCGTATTCATAAACAAAATGTGCAGGACAGAAAATATCTGTCTTGTTCGTGGAGTCTCTGAATTCTTTTAGACTTTACATAAAGCGGCGAAGCCGGCGGGCTATGTAACTAACTCACGAGGAAAAAAGCAACGCCGCCGCCCAGCTTTGGTTCAGCTGGGCAGGAAGAAAGGCGCCAGAGACCCCAGAGACATAAGACAAAACACTCTCGAAGAGGCAATCACTTACTTTTGAAGGTGTAGAAACCTATGTCCTCTGCAGATTACAATGGTGCAGATTGAGCAGAGGTTTTCCAATAGTTTTCCAAATAATGCCTGGAGTTCCAAGCACGTAGCACATAGCACGTCGCAATTCCGCACCTGAACCCCCAAACAGTGGAACACTCAGCACAACACGCTGCACCGCTCCGCTGGAGTAAGGTGATTTTCTGCTTTCAGGACCTCCTCCTGGGATCCAAAACAATAGGCACAGATGATAGACTGCAGCAATACCGCCAACACTGTTTGCCACACCGGAACACTCAGCACAACAATCCATAACATTAACACCAAGTCCCTCGTCCCCATCCGTGCACTTCATTAGTACTCAATTACATCACCCCCACCTCCCTGTTCCTCGTCCCGGGTCTTGACCTCCAACTCTGCTTCATTGTCCCAATACCCTATTAGTATGCATTTACATTAGAAATGCTTCCTTCATCCCCATATCCACACCCCTTTAGTCCCCATTTAATTTACACCACCCCCTCTTCTTCATCCATGTCCCCCATTTCAAATCCATTACATTAACATCTCCTGCCTCTTCCTCATCCTGGCCCCATATTAGTAATCCACTAATTTACCCCCTCACTTTTTTCATCCTGTTAATTCCTTAGTAATCCACTACATTACTCTGATATGGGTACCTCATTAATAATTCATTACCTCACCCGCACCTCCCTCTTCCTCAATCTGGTACCCCGTTAGTAAATAATTACATTACCTTTAGCTCCCTCTTTCTCGTCATGTTACCCTATCAGTAATCCATTATTGTACCTCCACCTTCCTCTTCCCCATGTATGTGCCCCATTTGTAAACCATTACATCAATCCCATCTCCCTCTTTCTCTTCCTAGTTTCTCATTAGTATTCTATTAAACTACAACATCCCCCTTAATCTCATCCTGGGACCCCATTAGTAATCCATTACATTACCCCAGTCTCCCCCTCCTTGGCCCAGAAGCCAGATTAGTAATCCTTTTCTTTATCCCTACCGCCCTCTTATTTGTTCCATTATATCATTACTAATCCATGGCATTTCCCCCACCTTTCCCTTCCTTGTCCTGGTAACCCATTAAAAATCCATTATATTACCTCTCTCTTCCTCACCAAGGGAATCACATTAGTAATCCTTTGCATTACCCCACCACCACCTTCCTTGCTCCAGTTACCCCTTACTAATCCATCATGTTACTCCCACCTATTTCGTCCTGGTTGTGGCACCCCATTTAGGAATCCATTTAATTAATGCTACATCCCTTTTCATCTCTCCGGTACCACAATAGTAATCCCCATTACATTACCACTGACTCCCCTTCTTCACACCAGTACCCCATGTGTAATTATTCCATTACCCCCAACTCCAACTTCCATGTTCCTTCTACATCATTAGTAATCAAGTTAATTAATCTGCGTCCTTGTCCGAATACCCCGTTATTAATATATTATATTACCGCAGCTTGCTCTTGCTTATCCCAATACCCCCATACTAATTCATTGCATTAGCCTTGATTTAATCTTCCTTGACACAATAACCCATTAGTAATCCATTACATTAACACTGCCTCCCTCTTCCCCATCCTGTTTCCCTTTAGTGATCCCTTATATTACCCCAACTCCTTCCTCTGCACCTCATTAGAATTCCATTGCATTATCCCCAGTTTCCTCTTCTTTGTCCTGGTATCCCATTAATGATCCATTGCATTACCACCGTCTCCCTCTTCCATGTCCCAGTACCCCATTAGTAATCCATTACAATTCCCTCACCTCCCTCATCTTCATCCCGGTACACTATTTTGTAATCCATTGCATCAACTCTGCCACCCTCTTCCTCAAACCATTACAATGTTATTAATCCATTTATTTACCGTGCTCCACTTCCTTATCCTGATACCTCATTGGTAATCCATTCTATTACCCTGCCTCTCTTTTCCTCATCTTGTTACACCATTAGTAATTCATTACATTACACCCTTCTCCTTCATCTACGTACGTCTTTAATAATCCATTGCAACTCCTGCCTGCCTCTTACTTGCCCCCGTGCCCTATTAGTCATCCATTAATTAACTTGTGCCTCCTTTTCCCCATCCCGGTATCCCCTTAATAATTAATTACATTTACCCATGCAAATCTTACTTCATCCAGTTGTCATGATCTCTGCTTCCAAAAGGTCAGGGTTCTCCCAACTCCCTTGGAAGCAGATCCATAACCCAGGTTCCGAGTGCCAACCAGTCCCAATTGGGACCTTTTGGACCCAGTCCTGGCGCCAGTGGCACCAGGCTCATAAATATATCCAGTCCCAGCGCTGGAAGCGCCGGGCTCATAATGCTTGGGTGGACTTACCTGCAGCAGACCATGCTGCTTACTTGCCTGCCAGTTGAGCCTCTGATCCTCTTCTGTTTGGAACTACTTTTCCTGTTGGGTGGGGCAGGAGCCACTCCCTAGGTTCAGAACACTGGAACTCTTCTGGAAAGTAGGAACTCTTTTCTCACCTAGGCGTGGCTGTGGAAGCAGACATCTAAGTACTACAGGAGGCTATTTAAACCACACCCGATGGATGAATCTTGCTTTGCGTTATTCTGCATCCTCTGCAGCAGAACGCTCACCGTGTCTTCTGCATCTGATCCTGGACCTAAGGAAAAAGGCTTACCATCCTGAATCCAGTCTTCAGCAACATCTATAAAGACAAGAAAGAACAGGTTAGCATTACGGTCTTCAGTGACAGTGCTTCACTTACCTGGTCCATCGGCTGTCACCAACGCCTTGCGCTGCATTCCGGCATCTGAAAGACAAAGGCTTACCTGCTCTTCGTGCACTCCGGAGGCCTTCGCACTGCATTTCGGCATCTGAAAGACAAAAGCTTACCAACTCTTTGCACGCTCCGGAGGCCTTCGGCGCTGCATCCCGCATCTGAAAGACAAAACAAGGTGCGTTTAAAGACATTGGGGAACTTTAATACTCACGTGCCATTACTCCATTCCACATCTAACCCAGTGGGTATTCCGGCACCCTGCAGCCGCTCCGAACTTGTACCTGCAAAATAAAAAGACAGTTAGAGCGCATCGTGAAGCAGGCAACAAGCGCTTACTTACGTGCTTCCAGGCGCTTCTATTCATCACACGGGCTCCATCTTCAGCTCACTTCAGCCCGTCATCCGCCATCGCCGGAACCCTGCAAAACAAGAGACATCATTACTAAAGACTTTTAAAGACATTAGAATTACTTGAAACTTACCGTTCGTGCAGTAAACGACGGACAGCAGTCCTCTGAAGTCAAGAGGCCTGCTCCCCTTATCCAGTGAAGAAACTGGTTACAGCACCCTGCCCCGAGGCAGATGGAGAGCACAGTGTTCACTTACCTAAGGTGAGAGCGTTAACCTTTGGGGTTCTACAGGAGAAGAGAAAGGGAAGAAGAGAGAGACATTCAATAACCCAGTTCATTAATCCCATATTTTCTATCTGCAGACATCTTACCCTTCGAGTCAGACATACAGTGCACAGAGGCCCAGCCCAAAGAGCCAGCCGTGTGTTACACATCACCTTTGAAGATACGGTATACGCCCAGTCAAGACCGGCGCCTCTACGGGAATCAGGTGAGCGTTACACCAGTACCCTATTAGTAATCCAATACATTTCCCTTGTGTTAAGATGGATTTCTAAAGTCTGACATGGTGGGCTGAAGTTTAGGAGGTCAATCGGTTTTGTGAAACAGGTGAAACTTCTGGACAAGCCAGACCAATCTAGGTAGCTTGGCAGGCGGTCAAGACTAAGTGTCAGGGGGGGGGTGAGAGTGATCAGAAGCCCACAATGAGCATACCCAGCAACGAGCCACAAATTACTCTTTGACAAGTGTATATAAACATATCTATACATTTATAGTCATCTGGACCAGTTGACACAAGTAAACGTTAGTTATGTAAAAAAAACAACACAAATACTATACTAAATAATATATATACAATACGTTTCCTAATGCAACAAAGGAGTAAAACACAACCACAACCTGTAAAGAGAGGGGAGAGTTAACACACTAGGAGCATTAGACAATTCTTCAGAGTCATTCCCTAACTTTCGAGTCCAGCCCAAAGAAGTGGGGCGCCTTCTGGTCAACAGTACAATTTTGCATAAAACGCATGATCGGGCAGACAGAACAAAAAACAGGTCTTCTTGGGAGAGCTGTAGCAAGTCAGGAAGGGGCTTGAGTCAATGAGGAATTCATTCTCACTATTCGAGTAGGATCTTCCCTTGGCGGCAGAGCAGCTTTCAAAAGGTGGGAATAGCTAGGGAGTGCAGGCTAGCCCAGCCAAAAGCGAATACCTTTTTAGGGCTATTCATGCGTAAAAGAGATTGGTTGTGCCAGGGGGCCACCAGTCAGTGATGCAAGTACTCACCGACCCTAAGGACAGTTCACACCAAACTTTGCTAGTTTAGTCGAAGTTGCAAGTAGGTTCGAGTCCTGCAGTTTGCAGTGCTCTGGCTCCCAGAGGCTGCGGGATAGAACAATCGTTTGTGACTTTACAGATGCCGTTTCTCAGCTTCCCGAACAGGATACACAGAGAATTCTGGTGCAGCAGGCTTCAGGGCACAGGAGAGCAGGTCAGCAAGACACCTACAGTGACCGATACCAACAGGTAGTGATATGGGCATCAGAGATGTGTGCAGCATTATGCCATCTCCTAATGAGGTACCTAGAGGAGCTAGGCTGTTAAAATTTGGCATGAGAGGGCACGGGACAACAGGCACGCAATGTCCCAAGTCTCGGGTTTCAACTCAAAACAGTGACAATTCTGCAGGATACCCTGAGGTAAAGCTGGACAGTACACTGGATGGCCCATGAACACTTCCGAAGGAGCTTGTTTGGCGGGTAAGCAGGGGGCGCCGAGAGTAGTTGTTCCAACTACTCCAAAGGGGCGAAGTGCCCTGGCAGGCCTTCTTGATCAATGAAGAAAACGGGATGCTGACGGAACAGCAGAGAGCAAAGGGTGCCAAAACCTTCTAGTGCATCTTCGGTGGGTCCACACATCTGTTTCTTCGTACAGGATACTAGGCTCCTTCTGTAGTTCAAGGAGAACTCAGGTGATCGACCTGGAATGGATGCAGATCCCCTTCTCTTATTCAAGATTAGCTTTGCGCCAAAATCGAGGACTTCCAATCGAAGATCTGCTCTCATGCAGGCATCCCAGTTGTGGACCAATCATTGGCCGCGGTGGTCCCAGTCATTCAGGCACTCCAAACCTCCTGGCACCAGTAGTGTAGATTGGGGCCAGACAGTCCCAACCCGCTTCATAGGCACAAACACGTGGCAGGCAGAAGCCTGAGAAAGAGAAAAGTTTTATTTCCCAAATAAGGAAAACCTGGGTTACTCGACCTGGGAGAAGTCAAGTGACAAAATGGCCATGGGACAGAACAAAAGACTTTGTGGCTCTGCCATTTTCGGACCTGGCCACTGTTAATGTTAATGTTAATGTTAAAGGACATTTGTACCGCGCACTATCACCACCGGAGTGATCCCCTGGCACTCTGGCGGCTCTGAAAGAGGAGGGGAGGTTGAGTTAGTAGAGGAAGCAGGAAGCAGGAAAAGTGCAAGAGAGCAGTGATGTGCTGTTGGCAGCCTCAGCCCGGTGGGTCCGTTGGCTGGGCCTGGGGTGTTTGCGGCCGGTAGTCGTCGTGTACTGTTGTGCAAGGCTATGTGTGTTTTTGTTTTGTTGTTGCGATGTAGCGAAGTTTGTGCGGTTTGTTGTGCTGTAGGTTTTGGTTGTGTTTGGTTTGGAGTTTGAGAGGTGTATGCAGAAAGGGAAATTGTTAGTAGGGTTGGTTAGTTTGTGTCTCTATCCTGAATTGAAGCGCACTGTCTTGAACCACACGCAGTAAATGTGATGTGATTCAATAAAAAGAAGTAAAACACTTATAAAAGTAACTGCTGCCGCCAATTCATCCCAGGCACACTTGTTCAATCACCAAAAAATCCTTTGAAGGTGTCTAGGGCCAAAAAACAAAAAGGACTGCAGCGCAAGAGACTGGAAGGTCCATTGTGCAATGTTAAAAAGTTACCAAGAAATGGCAATATAGTCAAAGACTAAGGGAAACATAGTTTCCTTGTACTGACAGTCTGAAGGACGTGTCAGTTTCCCCATAACAAGTGAGCAAAAGCGCTTGGGAGCACAGCTGAAGGCTGTGCTCTACTGGCAAAAGTCTGGGGGTCCACAAATAGAGTGAAAATTACACATTGATGAAATCATTCCTAGCACCTTGCCTCCTCCTTTCTTGTCTGGGTATCCGGTAGTAATCTATTATAGTTTCAGTTTTATTAAGACAGTGGGCCTCATTACGAGGAGTGCGGTAGAGGGTTAACGGTGCTGGTAGAGCTGCCGGCGCCGTTAACCCTCTACCGCACCATTACAAGGTCTGCTCACGGGTCCCGCTAAGGACGTCTGGTAAAACCAGGCGTCCTTAGCGGGACCCGCTAGCAGACCAGGATGCTAACAACGGGCCCGTCATTAACGGGCCCGTTGTTAGCATCCTCACCATTCCAATTGAGCCCTATGAGGGCTCAAATGGAAATGGGGATGTTCCGGGTCCGTGTTCCTGGAATGGGGGAATACCGGGCCCTCCAAGGTCGGAATGGCCTGGTATTTCCCCATTCCAGGAACCCGTACCCGGTATGGGGGTAGCCATGCCGCAAAAAGCGGCATGGCTACCTCCATACCCGTAATGAGGCCCTTCCCCACCGCTGACACAGGGCTGGAGTCCTTCCACGCCACTCGCGCTGCAGGAGCAGCTGCCTCCTCATGATCGTCGGACCGCTGCAGGAGCAGCCATGAATCATCGTGAGGTGAGTGGCAAAGCTCCCTCCACCCCGGAGCTCAGCATTAGAAGCCAATCCTGACTTATAGCCCTCAACCTGAACCCTGCCAGCACCTCTGGGCGACACTGCCTTGTCGCCATTACACATGCGGATACTTCGTTCCGCCACTACAACCCCGCAAAATAGCCGCCTACCATTCGTTCTAAATGTGTTTATTTCGGTTGCTAGGCAACCAACACGGACCCGCCCAAAGACCACCACATGCAACCGGAAGTCGCAACCGGGGTGTCCTGAGAGGAAGGCCCATGAGAAAAAGGCCCCACCTGTCTAGACCTGCAGACAGTGTTCCTTCCCCACCGCCGACACAGGGCTGGCGCCCTTCTCCGCCACTCGCGCTGCAGGAGCAGCTGCCTCCCCATGATCGTCGGACCACTGCAGGAGCAGCCAGGAATCATCGTGAGGTGAGCGGCATAGCTCCCTTCACCCCGGAGCTCAGCATTAGAAACCAATTCTGACTTATAGCCCTCAACCAGCACCCTGCCAGCACCTCTGGGCGACCCTACCTTGTCGCCATTACACACGCAGATACTTCGTTGCACCACTACCACCCCGCAAAATGGCCACCTACTGTTAGTTCTAAATGTGTTTATTTCATTTGCTAGGCAACCAACACGGACCCGCCTATAGGCCCCCACAGGCGACCGGAAGGCGCAAGCAGAGCCCCCTGAGAGGAAGGCCCACGAGAAAAAGGCCCCACCTGTCTGGACCTGTCTGGGCCACAGGAGCCGTGGCCCAATATCCCTGCTAAACTTCATCCGCGAGTTGTAAGTACTACATCGCCTTCCATGAAGTCTACTATATCTACCTAAATTATTAATTACTCCCTTTTTGTCATTCAGTCGAACCGCATCGCTCCATAGCGTTCTCATAACTCAGGATTCATGATTTCAAAGCGTGGGCACACCCGCGAGTCTCCCGCGCACCCTTGCAATTAACTACGGGTATTGTATGTATTTGTCTGCATACTTGTGAGTGCTTAGCATTTCATATGATACTGCTTCCGCATGTAACTAGAAATACTGTCCCTACAACAGTGCTCCACCTATCCTACACTGCACTGTTCCAACTCTTTGCACTGTATCTACTTTAGGTATGCATCCACTTCTGGTACTCAATACGGGGCTTCGATAGACCCTACATCCAGCTACCCCTATCTTACTACAGCAATACCTAGCAGCGGCTCTACCTATCGCTCCCACGATTAGTCGTCCCAGTTACATCATTTCCAACTGTCCCGCTTCCCGATAGCAGTACGTAGGCTGTTAACTTTAGTCCTTCACGCGTTGCATTTACCCACGCAGCATATGACTATTTACAGCTGAACCTGCACGCTTATTTAGCTCATATTGCATAACTGAATGGCATCAGCCTATCTGATTATTGTGTCTAACTGCCTTCATCAGATCAGCCTTTGACCATCTCTGCATAGATAATAATTAAATTCCCTCTACCGGTCTTAGATCGCATGATTCTGTGCTGCGCGCATTGCCATCTAGTACCGGCCTCACACAATCTATCAATGACACTACCTCCATTGCCATGATCTGACTCTGTATATCTGCAATATTGTACATCTGTATATCTGGACATATTGTATATTGTTAGGCAGAATTATATGCAGTACCCTTTGGGAACACCACACACAATTAAGACTACAAGTGACAGTACAAATTCGCCTTTGGTACAAGCCTGTACTACACAGTAAAGTGGTAGCGATGGCTGAGCAGCCAGAATTATCTCAAGAGTGAGTGAGCAGTATCAATAGTTACACAAAGTACAGCAATTACTATGATTCAAACAAACACTGACTCAAGGTTTCTGAGTAAAAGAATATACATTTATTTACACATCAGTTATAAAATATTTCACTAAGTAAAAACAGTTGAAAAATCACGTTACCAATATACCACACCACTCCCAATAGATTCTGGACAAGTTAAAACTCAAAATGAAGTAAGAGCAAAATGGCACTCCAGCAATTTAAAAAGGGAGGGAAAAACAAATTTAGACTAAAATTGAGCAGCACCAACAGGTAGGTAAGCAGGGCAATCTAGAAAGAGGAACTACAATGATAGAATCAAATCAAAAAGGCTTAGGGCCAAATTCAATAGGACAAAAGTCTTTTGCTCAAGATCACACAGTTCAGGGTAGTTCACGGTTAAGTCTTTGCCAAGAGTTCTGGACGAAGTTGGTCGGTAGAAAAGTTAGTTTAAAGAGAAGAGAAGGACAAGCCCTCGGATTGGGGAAAGGTTTCACACACCTTCACCGCGGCTGTACGAAACGAACAACCGGATTTGCATAGTACCTTTAAATGGAGAAGAAGCTGTAGCTGAGGCGGACGTTCCTGGTAGTTCCTGCAGGCTCACAGTTCCTGAAGCGACTGTCGGACTGACACGAAGTAGAAAGACTGGAGGGTCCTGCACTACTCAGGGAATAAACCAGCAGCAGAGCAAAGCAACAAATAAAAGGTGCGCTCCTTAAAACCCAAGCAGGGTCTGACCTTCCTGGCTATCCGGCCCACTGTAGCTCTGTACAGCGAATTCGACCAGAGGAGGGAGTCCTGGCTTGAAGTTTGGGCGAACTGGTTGGTCCCACCAGCTCAGGGGAAGAAGATTCCTGGAGGATCTTCACTGTCGTTGGAGTCTGAAGATTTGGACCTGCAGCAGGGCTTCACCGGGCGGTTCAGTCGTTGTAGGGGTCCTCTTCTGTCAGCTTCTTGTCAGTTCTTTCATTCCAGTGATGACTCTGCCTTTCCAGCCCCAGAGACCTGCTTTTTATGCAGTTTTCCCCCATTCACACAGCCTGGCTGTCAATCACACAGCAGGGTGGCTGTCCTGGCGGGACAGTCACCTAGCCAATCAAACAGGAGTGTGACTTGGGTTACCAAGGGAACCCATGGCAGGGGTCCTAAAACCCCTCCATCATCATCCTACCTACCCAGACTTTCAGGCGCCTTAAGGAGGGCTTCTGTGTAGAAGCCCGCGAAAGGACGGCGAACAAAGGAACCAAACCTGGTTTGGCGCGCAGAGTAAAACACGAGAAAGACATTTTCAAAAACAAATGGCGACTAAACCCAGCCGGAACCGTATAAAAACGTATATGGTCTAGCGGGCTTAAGTTTGAGACTACCAAGATAGCCTAAAACACTACTGTGGTTATTTAAGATTACTGCGGTAGAAAACATAGGGTAATTACCACTGCCACCAGCCAAGTCTTGATGAAAAGGGAGCGAAACAATGCTCCAATAGAAACAGAGGAAAAGGGATAAGATACGTATTTACCCTTTCCAATACTCCATGTAAGATGGGGTGTACTGGGTCTGTGGATTAAAGAGACTAAATCAAGTTAATGGCAACTTTACCTGTTTTGAGAGACTGTAGTCAGTCCCAGAAAATGGAGTCAGAGTTGGGAAGTCTAAAAGACAACCCTGTGTCACTGCACTGAAGGTGCTGTGTACCACACAGTAAAAAAGATGATGCCTATGGAGTAGGTGAAGCTCCACAGGGCAAGAACACATAAAAATGTACAACACAAGGAGCAAAACACATGTAAGAGTGGGAAAAAGGGCTCACACTCTTAGCAGGTGAAAAAAATAAATCCTAGAAATCCAGCAAAGCTGCTGAGAGACTCAGTAGGTAAGGGAAATTAGCCATTCTGGAGAATTCTCCCTAACATATATCTGTCATTGTATGCCTCTATAAACTTATCATTTTGTGGACTTATTGTATATCTGCCATTGTATGCCTTTATACATTTGCAATATTGTGAACTCTAATGCACACACCCTTAGGTCGATACCCACTGATATGCTTCTATGCTCCAAACCCTCTTCCCTGCATTGCATGAGCAATGCAGCATTGGATCTTTTGTTGACATTGAACCATTGTGCAAAATGTAGGGCCCATCAATGCCCATTGCTATTAGTGACCTGTCTGGAAAATCGATCACAGGCCACATCATACTTTGAATTAACTTTGTGTAGATTCTATGCACCTTAGAGTCAACCAGTGCCTATTGCCATTAGCCTAAATCAAACAGATCCCTGCATGGTCCTAAACCCTGGCCTAACCAACCAATTAGCTGATTTGATACCATTGTGCAGTACTAAACGCCTGCCGTGGAAATACCATACAGAAGTCTATTTTAAGAGCACTATGTATGCCACCGTCCTATATCCATACCTATTGTGTGCCCTACTCACACTAGGACAAGTGACCTGTGCTATAGGATATATAAATATAATCTCACCCTATCATATCACAGCAAGTAACCTGGCACCCACAACGGGTCACGGGAGGATAGCTCAGGGGCAACATGCTCGCCATGGAAGCAAGACGACACGAAGCACCACAGGTTCGATCCCCGAGTCCACGCTTAGAAACCTTTGGGTATTAAGCGCGTTATAAATAACCTATCAAATCATGGGTATCATATCCCAGCTGAATTCTAACTCTCAGAATAGCACACCTATTAGAGACCCCTTATGGACCACAGTAGATACTAAACCCCAAACCGATCTCAACTACTCTACTAACCTTGACCAACGACTCTCCACAAATCATAACCTCACCCAGTATCTAATTAAAACTAACATACCATGTCACACGTCAATAAGAAACATTAGACTCCGCTCCAGATTGACTAGACTCCACAAACTAGCAGAACCACGATCAATATATGCCCTATGAGAGAACGCACAACCATCAATCATAATGCTATGAAAAAAAGCAAAACCCAAACTATCTCACTGTTGTCAAAGTCTGACGGTCCTATCCATAAAAAACAACCACAGAGTAGACTCCCCATTTTGCTACCTGCCAAAGAAGCAAGCAAGTGCAAATTACCAAACCCCCAGCCCAGTATTAACGTCACAGACCTTAAGGGCGCCTTAATTAAAGCCAGATCTCTAGTGGCACAGGCTATCGAGATAGCCGATCTAATCAAGGCTGAAGACTATGACTATCTTGCCATAACAGAGTCTTGGCTACAAGCAGCAGCAGGCCCTGCCCTCTTGCTTGCAGTCCCAGATTATTATGCTACACTCAGAGCAGACAGGGTTGACTCACGAGGAGGAGGTATAGCTCTGATAGCGAAAACTAACATAGCCATGATTCTAGTCCCTTCACCTGACCTCAAATCATGTGAATCCCTTACCACTAAACTACCCATCTCTGACTCCCAAACGCTCACTATTCATCTTATCTATAGACCTCAAGGCCCCATTGGTGCATTTGAGGAGGATATATCTACAATCTTATCTGATAATATGAAAACTACCTCTCAGATTCTCTTGCTGGCGGATCGCAACTTGGGATTCAACGACCCTAGTGACCAGCAAGCCACAGCAGTCTCCAATGTGCTCACTGAATTTGCCTTTACCCAAAGAGTGACGCTGCCCACACACAACAAAGGCAGAACACTAGATTGGGTGGCAGAACTTAACTGCAATGCCTCAATCACCTCCATAACTCCACAGCTATGGACAGACCACTACCTCCACTACCTCCTCTCTTTCACGCTTGCACTTAAAATTCTCGCCTCTAAAAATAACCAAGCAGCTTCTCCTATCATCACCAGGAACAAAAAGAACATCACGGGAGATAAGTTCTTACCATTAATAACACCTATCCTCAACTCATTTCCAGAGACTAACGACCCTACCATATTAGTACACGAATATAATAACACTATGACCAAAGCATAAGACATTATCGGACCACTAAAAATGACGAAAGGTAAACCCAGAGCTGAAAAAAAGAAAATGCGAAGTCATTTGGAGACACCTACCCTCAGTTGAAAACAAAACAAACCTCCTCAACATCTCGGCCCTATATAAGTAAGAAATAATACTTACCAAACAAGAAACGTACAATAATAGGATCCATCAAGCAAACTCTAGTGCAAAGGAACTCTTTATAATCTTAAAAGAGTTAGAAACACCTGTACCTGTACCTGTGGCAGCCTATTGCGTGAAGGACAAAATCAACAGAATGCCTTAACTAACACAATCTCCCTTCTCCAGAACAAGATTTCTGGCAAACAAGCAAACTTACATTACTCAGACACTCTTGCCAGTACCCCTACGCACTCCACTAAACCACCACAACAATTTAGCTTCTCAAGAGTCTCTATCCTTGAGGTCGAAAAAATGATCCTTTCCCTTAAACCCTCAAACTGTCAGGGAGTCAAGTGCCCAGCCCAAATTATCAAAAGTGCTGCGAGACACCTCGCTCCTTTCATAACCAAGCTAATTAATGCATCCTTCTCATCTGGTACTACCCCAAATAAGGTTATTGTCTTGGGTCTTTCCCCTTCTCAAAAAACATCACTAGAGCCATCCATCCCCGCCATCCAGCCCATCACGATAGTGCCTTTCCTACTTAGAATTTTAGACCGGGTGGCCTATCTCCAGATACAGGAATACTTAGAGTCGAATCAACTCCTGGGAACTCGACAATCTGGTTTCAGGCCCCAACACGGCACAGAAACTGCACTGATCGATCTCAAAACCCAGATCGATGAACTTAAGGACAGGGGGAATACAGCCCTGATACTGCTCCTTGATCTTTCGGCCGCCTTCAATCTAGTGGACCATAACGTTCTATCCAATCACCTTGACTCAGCAGCACACTTCTCACAGGATGTCATAGCAAGTGTTAGGCAGAATCCTGTGCAGTTCCCTCTGGGACCACTACAAAAGATTAAGACTACAGGTGAAAGCAATAAATCCCCTTTGGTAGCAGTCTGTACCACAAAGATTTAGTTGGTAGCTGTGGCTAAGCAGTCAGACTTATCTCAAGAGGGAGATGAGCAGTATTCAGGGTTTACACAATAGGTAGTACAGTACTATGGTACAAGGAAACACTGACCAAAGCTTTGTATTAAAAAGAGAATATATATTTATTTTATACACATCTAAATCAACACACGAATCACAGTTGGTAAAGGAATACAAATTCAGTCAAGGAAAAGTAAATACAACTCCCTATTCAATTGTAGACAAGTTTGCGGTAGAGTGAAAACTGAGCAAAACGGCACAGTGAAAACCAACTACAAATGGCACTCTAACAATTTAACTAAAGGGAGGGAAAGCACAAGTTAAACCGAAATATCTTCAGACACCCCCTAGCAACACTTCCCTGAAGTTTTGTGAACAAGTAATGCACAGTAACACTTTAGCAGAATGATAAGTGAATGAAAACTGAGCAAAATGGCACTCCACAGGTTAAAACAGTAGGAAGGAAGAGGGGTTTCGAAGATTTTGTTGCATCAACACATTTCTCATTGAAAACCAATCTAGTGAGAGCACATCTAACTAATCAGCCAGAGTCAATAGGCCTGAGCCAGAGTCAGTGGTACAGGACCAAGAGCTTAGGAGCAAAAATGTTCTTGTAGCTGCAGTCAAGTCTTTAGTAGAAACATATTGAAGAGGTAGATGCGAGGCGAAAGACAATGTTAAGAGAGAGGGCGGCCGACCCCACAAGTAGATAAAGGATTTAAAACACCTTTAGGGCTACCACGGAGAAAGGGCGGCCTGGCGGAACAATGTACCTTAAACGTGAAGAAGTGGCTCCTGCGGTGGCGGTTGTTCCTGGTAGTTCCTGCAGGTCGAAGGGTCCAGCAGAGGAAGAGGGGCTCTTGTCGTGGAGGAAGGTTCGAGTCGCTGCACTACCCAGGGATGAAACCAGCCGCGGTGCTGCCAAACGAAGTTTAAAAGGTTTGTTTGTTTGTTTGTTTGTTTGTTTATTTGATATAGCGCAAAACCAAACCCGCAGGTAGCCGGGCGCAAGCATTTACAAGGAGACTTGAGAACTTAGTTGCAATGACAGGCAAAAATATGCAATGACACACAAAAATAGGCAGTGGGGCAGTTCAGCAGTGTTACAGTCTGAATATACTTATACAGATGATGCCATGTGTCGGAGGCATACAGTGCTAGGTAACAATCAGCCACAGTTTTGTAGTCCCGGACGGATCCAGTGAGATTCCTAGATGCTGGCAGTGGTGGACGGGTCCCTAAAGGAGGTCAAGTTAACAAAGGGCATGGTCGGGGGGTGACACTCAGGACGAGTGGTTCTAGTAGAAGAGGGTGATCCCGTTAGATGTCATTTGATCGTATCCATGAAAGAACCTTACGCCTGAAACTTGGATAAGGTTGGTCCTTTCTAAGTTCTAAGGGGAGTTTGTTCCAGGTTTGGGCAGCTATGACTGGAAAGCTGGCGCCGCCAGCTGTACTCTTTTTGTATCTAGGCACCATCAGGGTATAAGCGTTAGTCATTCTTGTGGGGCGGTTTGAAATTCTCTTGTTAAGTCTGTTTGCTAGGTAGGGGGGAGCTATATTGTTAAGCCCTTTCGACGTGAGCGAGAGAGTTTTGAGGGTGATTCTGTCTTTAATTTTTAGCCAGTGGATATTCCTTCTGGAGGTAGAGACATGGGCTCTGTTAGGAATGTTTAAGGCTACTCTAAGAGCATTGTTTTGGAGTGTTTGGAGTTTGTTAAGGATATACTTGTTGGATCCCGCATATAGGGCATTGCAATAGTCCAGTCTGGATATGATAAGTGCATTAGCTAAGGTAATACAGCTAGCCTCTGTTAGGAATGGTCTGCAAGCTCGGATCAGTTTACAAGTATACGCGGTGGAGGAAGCTAGGGAGTTAATTTGTTTCTTAAAGGTGAGTGCTGAGTCCAGATAAACTCCCAGGGTTTTAACTGCAGGCATCACTTTGATGACATTGTTATCGATGTTAAATGAGGCATAGTTCGGGTCAAGTTTTTTAATCGCTGTTTCTGTGCCGAGGATCAGGATCTCCGTTTTGTCGTCATTCAGGCAGAGGCCATGGGATGCCATCCATGCCTGAATGAGGAGATATATCTTGTTTACCAGAGCTGAGTCTTCCAAGAAGTTACCCGAAAGCGGGATAAGGATCTGAGTGTCATCTGCGTAATTAGTGTAGATGACACCCAGTCTATCCAACTTGTCAAACAAAGGTTTGGTAAAGATGTTATACATAGTGGGAGATACACAGGATCCCTGGGGGACACCGCAGGAGACTTGTATGGGATCGGCAGCTGCTAGGGGGGAGAAGACTCTCATTGTCCGGTTAGCAAGGAAGGATTGTACCCAGCTTATGGCATCGCTTGAGAAATGGGCAGCGGAGCCAAGGTGATTGCATAAAACTACATGATCTACCAAGTCAAAGGCTGCCGAGAGGTCAAGGAGGAGTAGCATAGCTGATTTTCCATTGTCCTTCAACTCGTCAATTTGAGTCTTAAGGTCAATCAAGGCTGTTTCGGTGCCGTGAAGGGGGCGGAAGCCGGATTGTCGTGAGCCCAGAAGGTTGTTAGTTTTAAGATAGTCCTGAATTTGCAGGTAAGCTACCCTGTCGATGATTTTGAGTAGGAATGGGACAGTGGTGATGGGTCTGTAATTTGTCGGGATGGAAGGGTCGAGGGTTTGTTTTTTTAGCAAAGGTAGGACCCAAGACTGTTTAAGGTTATTGGGCACTAGGTTAGTCTTGAAGGAGGCGTTAATCAGTTTGGAAATGAAGGGAGATAGGTCTCTCGCAGCATCTTTTATAATTTGGGCGGGGCAATTATCTCCTTTACAATTAGAAGGCTTTAGGGAGAGTATAATTTTTTCTGTTTCTAGCATGGTTATCTGTTTGAAACTAAAGGGGTGATGGGTGTTATTGGGCTGGTTTAGGGAGGGCTGTGCCTTAGGGATAGGCTCCACTGGCGGTAGCAATGCAGCTTTTTTGATGGCAATTTTGGTTTGAAGAGAGCTAATTTTTCCTGCAAGGGCATTTTGTATATTAGTGCACCAGAGCTTATTTTTAGGAGTATTATTAGTTTGCGGTATGGGTGATTCCATTTCCCGGAGGATGGAGAATAATTCCTTAGTATCAGATTTGGCTTTAGCTATTCTGTCATTGTAAGTATTCTTTTTAGTGTTAATAATTTCCATTTTGTACCGTTTGGCATGGGTAGCTAACTTGATTTTGTTCTCCTCAGTAGGCGAGTGTCGCCAGATTGATTGCAATTTTCTTTTTTGGGTTCTAAGGTCTTTCATTTGAGGTGTGAACCAGTTATTCAGGTGTGAGAGTTGTTTACTTTTACGGACTTTGGTAGGGGCGATCTGATCTAACGCCTTGGTCATAGTGCTATTGTAGGTTTCCACAAGTAAGGTCGGGTCTGTGATGTTGTCTACGTTGCTAAGGGTGGGGAGAAGGTGTGGAAGGAGGTGTTCTGCTGTAATGTCTTTTTTACTTCTAGTGGGGAGTGGCGGGGCCATAATTATAGGTTTAGGGTGGGTAAGGTCGAGTGAGGCAGACAATGAGATTAAATGGTGGTCTGTCCATATTTGAGGAGTTATGCTGGTGATACTGATGTTACAGTTCAAGTCAGCAACCCAATCTAGGGTCCTACCTTTAGAGTGTGTGGGGGTAGTGGCTTTTTGCGTTAATCCATAATCATGCAGTAGTGTGGCGACAGATGTGGCATGTTTATCATTACGGTCATTGAAGCCAAGATTGAAGTCTCCTAATAGTAGGATTTGTGCATGGTCTTTTGTATTGTTAGTCAGGATACTAGTTAGGTCGTCCTCGAAAATTCCTAGTGGGCCAGGTGGTCTGTAGATCACATAGATGGCGAGAGTACGGTTGCATGAGAGTTGGAGTTTGGCAGTAAGGAGTTCACAGGACTGGGGTGTCGTAGTGGTGACTAATCTAATAGGCAGGTTAGCTTTGTGGATGATAGCTAAGCCACCTCCTTTGGTATTAGGTCTGTCAGCTCTTAGCAGTTGGTAGCCATCTGGTATTGCTAGCATAATAGCAGGGCCAGCAGCTTCATGGAGCCAAGTTTCAGTTATGAACAGCAGGTCTAGATTATCATTTGTTAGGATGTCTGAAATCTCAGTGGCATGGGCTACCATAGATCTAGCATTAATGAGGGACCCAGTTAGCAAAAGGGTGCTAGTTGGTATGGTAGTGGGGGGTTGCATCTTTTTGGTTGAAGTAGCTACTTGAGATATAATCTGCTTGGACGGTGAGACACCTAGAGGGAGAGGAGCAGGCTTGGGGTGTTGTGAACGTTTGTTCGTTGGGTTAGTTAGGTTGGTATAGCCCCTAAATGTGTGGTAGGATGATGGTTCATGTAGATAGGACAGTCTGGCCCTTAGTCTCATGTTTCTATCTTTAGGTGGGCAAGAGGCAATGAGTGCAAGTGCCATGATAGTGAGGAGGCTCAATGCAAGGTGTACTGTATACTTTTTAGAGGTTTTCATTATAGTAGTGGGCAAGGAGTAACTAGGTTTGTTAGTACAAGTTAGGCTAGGACCTGGCCCTGCATGGACTTGTGTAGTTTAGACAGTGTGCTGGAAGTAGGGTGGACTGGGCACGTGCAATTATGCTATGAGCTGCCAAGTCCTAGACAAATGCAGATTGGGCAAGGTACTGGACATAGGCTGACTAGTCAGGTACAGATATGCTATGAACTGCAAAGGCAAGGTCAAATGCTGTCACAGATTAGGCTAAAAACACTATACAGGTAAGTAGGAGGCAGTATGGTAGCAGGGTCTGTCTAGGTATGACAATCACAGATTAGGCTAAAAACACTATACAGGTAAGTAGGAGGCAGTGTAGTAGCAGGGTCTGTATAGGTATGACAATCACAGATTAGGCTAAAAACACTATACAGGTAAGTAGGAGGCAGTATGGTAGCAGGGTCTGTCTAGGTATGACAATCACAGATTAGGCTAAAAACACTATACAGGTAAGTAGGAGGCAGTGTAGTAGCCGGATCTGTCTAGGTATGACAATCACAGATTAGGCTAAAAACACTATACAGGTAAGTAGGAGGCAGTGTAGTAGCAGGGTCTGTCTAGGTATGACAATCACAGATTAGGCTAAAAACACTATACAGTTAATTAGGAGGCAGTATGGTAGCAGGGTCTGTCTAGGTATGACAATCACAGATTAGGCTAAAAACACTATACAGGTAAGTAGGAGGCAGTGTAGTAGCAGGGTCTGTCTAGGTATGACAATCACAGATTAGGCTAAAAACACTATACAGGTAAGTAGGAGGCAGTATGGTAGCAGGGTCTGTCTAGGTATGACAATCACAGATTAGGCTAAAAACACTATACAGGTAAGTAGGAGGCAGTGTAGTAGCAGGGTCTGTCTAGGTATGACAATCACAGATTAGGCTAAAAACACTATACAGGTAAGTAGGAGGCAGTATGGTAGCAGGGTCTGTCTAGGTTTGACGATCACAGATTAGGCTAGAAGCGTTATACAGCTAAGAACTAAGGCAACTGGCAGTGGTATTGTTTCAGTGGTCACTTAAAATTGCTATAATAAAGTGGGAGCAGCAGCAATACGCCTCAATCATATAGCATTACTGTAATGTACATGGCATTAGTACTACAGGTGTAGGTATATAATTTTCAGGTGGCTAATTCGCTAGTGGAGAGTGGTGAAACAGCTTCAACATAGTCTGACATACGTGATACGATATGAGAGGCCCCAAAAAGTCAGGCAGCAGTGCACAAGTGCAAATGACCCACGTACGGGCAACAGAAAAGAGTGTCTTTTGAACAGTTCCATGCAGCCGTGTAAACAGCAGTCTGACAAATACACAGCACAGCAAAGGTTGCAGTAAGGGTTTGAGCATAGGCACTGGTAAACTGCTTACCCTAATATTAGTGCATGCATGAGCAGGATGTTATAGATGGGTCTCAAGAGGAGCAGGGGTCCTGGCACTCGGCACTTTCCGGCTGCTGACAGGCTCACGACAGAGGGAAGCCTTAGGCAGTGTGCCTTTGGAGGTGGGCCGGCTAAACTGCCTGCCGGCTTGCTATTGGCCAGAAGTAGGGGCTGTGGGCCAATCGGAGTGTGGATCTGGGCTTAGCAGGTTTCCTCCTGTGAAAGCTCCCAAACGATGTGGCGGGCGACCATTTTTGAATGGTAAAAGCCCTCGTGGTCAGCAATGGCAGTGATACTCTCCGGAGTGCTGCAGACAAGCACAATGGAGAACGAGTGTCATTAGGCACCCGCTAGTTATGGTGGCAATATGTGGAGGGGCTCAGATGAATAAAGGGCACTTTTTTTAAAAAAATGCATCGGGCTTCCAGGCAGATCGGCACAATGTAAGGGGCTGCCTCCTGGCAGGGCACTGCTCCTGCAGTGGGTGTAGGGAGCTCCTGCTCCGGCTGAGTTGAAGCTCCTTTTAATCGCGGTCCGGGTCGATAGCTGCCTGGCTATCCGGTCTCCAAGTGCTGAGCACTGTCGATTCGACCAAGGCAGGTCCGAGGATGCGATAGGTGAACTGGTTCTGCCCACCAGCTCAAGGGAAGGAGGCTCTTTCGCTGAAGATCTCCTCTCGTCGTGTGGAAGAAAAGTGGTGAGACGATCCGGCAGGGCTTCACCAGTGGTGTAGATGCTGAAGATGTCTGTGGCTTCTCTCCCCTTCGGTTCCGTAGTTCCAGTGGCAACGTCTTGCTCTTCCAGTCCTCAGGACCCTGCTTTTATGCAGAAAGAGACCCATTCATACAGCCTAGCTGTCACTCACACAGCGGAGTGGTCTTCTTGGCGGGAGACCCTCCAGCCTATCAGGTTAGAGTGCGACCTGAGTTGCTGCGGCAACTTTGTCCAGGGGTTCTACTCCCCCTCCCAAACAACAGACCCACCCCAGGCTCAGAGGTGCCGAAAGGAGGGCTTCTTGGCAGAAGCCCGCCAAAAGAGCGAACAAAGGATCCCTGACCTGGGTTAGGAGTTTAGAGTAAGACACGAGAAAGAATTTATATCAAAGTTATGGCAAATAAAACCTACCGGAGTAAAGTTAATAATAAAATAAACCGGCGGTATGTTAGAGGCTGTCAGTAAAAGTGGTAGCCTCGAACAATGGGAAAATCCCATAGGAAAATATTTGCGGTCGAATATAAAAGGTAGTAACCACTGCCACCAGCCAGAAACTTTGCAGAGGGGGACTTTAAGGTACTCTCTCGAAAAGGAACATAGGGGAAAAACTATTAACCCCTTCCAGTCCATCCATATTAAGATGGTTTGTACTGGTTATGTTCATAAGATTTGGCTAGTAAAGTCAATGGGGACTTTACATGCCCTGGGAGACAGTAGTCAGTCCCAGGGTATGGAGTCTATGTTTGGGGGTCGCTACGACACCCTGTGTCACTGCACATAGGGTGCTGTGTAACACATGTGCATAAAGATGGTTCCTATGGGTGAGAGAAAAGATCCCATAGGCATTAAACACAAAAATAGCCTAGAACACACATAGCAAAAATGCCTAAGAGTGGGAAAAAGAGTCTCACTCTTAGCAGGTAAAAAAGAAATAAACCCTTCAAATCCAGCAAAGCTACTTTGGGACTCTATAGGTAAGGGAAATCAGCCATAAGTGAGAATTCTCCCTAACAGCAAGGATTCAATCCTTTTTGAGCAACAGGACCATGAAAGTCTTCTCGCCATCAGCTGCGGCAGACCCTATTCCTATTACATATGGTGTGCCACAGGGCTCCTGTGTCTCACCCGATCAGAGTCGGCAAACCTTTTCTATCTAAGGATAGCTGTACCATACTCGCCCAAGCCCTAATCTTGTCCAAACTGGACTACTGCAACTCCCTTTACTTGGGGGCTAGCAAGTACATTGTTAACAAGATCCAAATTCTCCAGAACAATGCTCTGAGAACAGCACAGGTTATTTCCAGGAAAGAGCATATTTCAGAGGTAAGGAGACAAAACAAATGGCTGTCTACTAGCGACAAAATCCTAATCAAAACCGCTTTGTTAACCCATAAATGCCTGAACAACGCTGCACCTCTCTACCTAGTGGAGAGAATTAACAGAAAAGCCTCCAGCCGTCCCACCAGGACTGCCAACTCAGATTGTCTTGTCGTACCTAGGTTTAAATTGACCAAATCCGGGGGGAGCAGTTTCCCGGTCAAAGCAGCACAATTATGGAACTCCCTCCCCCCTCCTTGAGGGCGAATCAAACCTTTCTGAACTTCAGACATAACACCATCAAATGGCTTAGAGATAAAGACCACCAACTCACCTAGCAACTGACCTTCCTTCTGAGGCTTCACGGCTTCTCCCTCCAGATCGATCTGTACATAGATTTTGCAAAACCTATTACTTGCTGAACGTTAACCCTGTAAATCTTGTAAATATACACCGTTTTGACTCCCTTTTTGTATGTATATAGCTAGCGCACAGTTTCCTAATTTTATTTCATCTGCAAACCTTGCACACTTTTTATGTAACCTGTGTAACTATAAGTTGAAAGTATTCATGTTCTCGTCCTGTTTCCTTGCGCCCTGATACCCCCAGGTCTAGTGCGCATTATAAATAAATAAACAAACAAACAAACAAACAAACAAACATTAATATACTTTGAGCCAATCGGCTACGTATATACAACAAGTATCACATTACAAAAGACAAACACAGAAATCTAAAAAGGAAACATTCCTTAATGGCATAACAAGGTTATGACATCTAAGGAAAGTTACAGGAAAGTTACAGGTATCTGATAATATTTAAGGTTTGAGAGTTAGAGTGATGACATTTTCCTACTTAAAATCACTCTTACATTTGAGCATATTTATAACAAGCAATGCCAATTTCTAAAAACAGCTTAAAATATCAACAATACGTAATCTATCATAGTAAACTGGCCAATCTCTTTCTCATCTTGGCACCACATAAGTAAACCATACTATTATCCCCTCCACCTTCTTCCTCACCCAAGTAGCCCATTAGTAATCCATTGCATTATTCATGCGTCCCACTTCCTCATCTGATATCCTCCCTCCATCTCCCCTATGGCAATCATTTTAACATATGTCAGCACCCCAGAACTTTCTGCACAGCATATCTGCATCCCCCTTGACTTCCCCTTATGGGCCATGTGTCCTTATTGTGATGATGACATTTCTGCACAACACTTGTGATGTGAATATATGTCTCCAAATACCAGGCCCAGCCATCAGGGGGAATAATACCAGGCCCAGCCATCAGGGGGAATAATACCAGGCCCAGCCATTGGGGGGAATAATAACAGGCCCAGCCATCAGGGGGAATATTACCAGTCCCAGCCATCAGGGACCAGGCCCAGCCATCAAGGGGAATAATACCAGGCCCAGCCATAATACAGGCCCAGGCATCAGGGGTGATAATACCAGGCCCAGCCATCAGGTAGAATAATAACAGGCCCAGCCATCAGGGACCAGGCCCAGCCATCAGGGGGAATAATACCATGCCCGGCCATCAGGGGTAATAACACAGGCCCAGGCATCAGAAGTGATAATACCAGGCCGAGCCATTAGGTAGAATAATACCATGCCCAGCCATCAGGGGGAATAATACCAGGCCCAGCCATCAGGCAGAATAATACCAGGCCCAGCCATCAGGGGGAATAATACCAGGCCCAGCCATCAGGTAGAATAATACCAGGCCCAGCCATCAGGTACAATAATACCAGGCCCAGCCATCAAGGGGAATAATACCAGGCCCAGCCATCAGGGGGAATAATACCAGGCCCAGCCATCAGGGGGAATAATACCGGGCCCAGCCATCATGTAGAATAATACCATGCCCAGCCCTCAGGGGGAATAATACCAGGCCCAGCCATCAGGTAGAATAATACCAGGCCCAACCATCAGGGGGAATAATACCAGGCCCAGCCATCAGAGGGAATAATACCGGACACAGCCATCAGGGGGAATAATACCAGGCCCAGCCATCAGGTAGAATAATACAATGCCGTGCCATCAGTGGGAATAATACCAGGCCCAGCCATCAGGTAGAATAATACCAGGCCCAGCCATCAGGGGGAATAATACCAGGCCCAGCCATTAGGTAGAATAATACCAGGCCCAGCCATCGAGTAGAATAATTCCAGGCCCAGCCATCAGGGGGAATAATACTAGGCCCAGCCATCAAGTAGAATAATACCAGGCCCAGCCATCAGGTGGAATAATACCAGGCACAGGCATCAGGTAGAATAATACCAGCCCCAGCCATCAGGGGAATAATACCAGGCCCAGCCATCAGGGGGAATAATACCAGGCCGAGCCATCAGGGGGAATAATACCAGGCTCAGCCTTCAGGTAGAATAATGCCAGGCCCAGCCATCAGGGGGAATAATACCAGGCCTAGCCATTGGGTAGAATAATACCAGGCCCAGCCATGAGGGGGAATAATACGAGACCCAGCCATCAGGGGGAATACCTGTCACTGCTACTCTCATTGTACTTTGCAGCACAAAAAATAAGCAGCCTCCTCTTTCCTCTCTCTCAAAATATATGTGTTTTCTTCACTGGTCATGCTGTTGTCAGCTGTGGGTTGTGTGTGTCTAGTAATTGCACACCTGACAACTTGACTCTTGCCCACATAGAGAGAAAGAGAGAGAAAAAGAGAGTGAGAGAGATAAAGAGAGAGAAGGAATGAAACATAAATGTGATGGATCCATATCCGAAGGCTGGTTACAAAATGATGACCTTGCAGATTCTAAACAAAATGGCCTTTTGTTACGGGCCCTCTCCCAGTCCCTTTCCCAAATTCCCCACTGCTGCGTGCACCCCTCTGCCTCCCTCCACCCACTCCCCCCCACTTCTACTTGCTTACTGCGGCCTCCGGTTGCCTCCTCCTCACTGTCTTAATACTGTGACCCCGGAAGCTGAACGTACAGCATGTCGCACTTGTGTGCACATCCTTTAGTGCATCTGGCTTACGGACCTGCAGTATCTAGACTCTGGATGAAATTTGAGACAGAGTTAGAATAAGCAAAAGAGCATGAGAGAAAGAGATCAAGTGGGAGAGCACTAGATGGTGTATTATATGCTGAGTATTCACACTTATATACATCTATGATAAAATGGTCTTGTCCAGCCTGGGAAGATGCACATTATCAACTAGACATGAGCAGGTGTTAGGTGCAACAGTACTCTCTTGCCAGTTATCATATGCCCACCTGAGGCCACCCCTGCACTGCCATTCAGCATCTGCGAGCAGTTGCCAGCGTCACTCTGGTCAGGCTTCATGATTAAGGAGTAAACGTTACCACATATTGTGGCACTGAACCTGGGCCTGCAAAAATGCAATGTGTCCTACAATGCTGACCACAGCCTAGTGGGGTGCAGCAAGGCATAATAAAGCCCATGTTCTCAGAAAGGTTTCTTGACTGTTCCAAACTACTTCCTGGCTGGCCATACCACCAACATTAAGTCAGAGTAAAGGCTGATCCAGTTGCGATTGCATTGAATATCTGAATGGGAGGATGGCATCTCTACCGCTATTATTTTAAGATACTGGCGATGATTGATTGGGACTGCTTCCCAAGGATGGTTTGGGGATCCAATGTCAGCTGTGCTATTACCCCAAGAAATAGTTTAAACACCTTGGCCTCGGGTAGAATATTGCCCACTATTATATCCATCAATTACTCCACTGGACCTTGTGCATTTTTCTTAAAGACCCGCAGGATATTTATGGTGACTTCTGATACGTCCTTCATGCCCCTCCACTCTGGCATTCATGCTCTTCAAGCCACGAGAAAGTGGTTTGCCTCTTCCAATTGCATCACGTGATCCTCTGTGTTACTGATTCACTTCTCAGTCCTTTTACCGTCACTGCTATGCCATCTACTCGTGGATAGAAAAGGTTGATATTTAGGTCACCATTGCCCACTTTGGTTATCGGGGCATCCTTTGTGTCTCTTCTCTCCTGCAGCACTTCACCCGGGCCAGGACAGGCTCAGAACCTCTCACCTCTCCAGCACCTGCCATTGGATCTGGTGCCGCTGACACTTTCCTGCCATCATGTGCAGGTGTTGGGGACACACATTCTTCAACTCTTTTTGGCTTTTTCTTTGGGTTGGCAATCAGCCATGTTTGGTGCTGTGACACAATCAATGTTTTGCCACTCACCAGCTGTTTAACATTGTTATTAGGTGTTTAATGTATTATGTTATCTAGGGGGTGGGAGTTGGTGGAGAACATGCCCCTCTGGCTTTGCTGCATCATGTGATCCACTCTGCTCCCATTTTCATGTCCAGTTTTCAAGCCTCTAAACTACCAATGCCAACACTGTGTTCATGAAGTGTGTACACACATTTTTAAGCTTACATTCATCATGGCATGCCACAATGTGCTCATCGTCACCCTGGTGTGAATGGATCCTCACTTTCTAGAGTGCATTGGGCTGCCTCTTCCTATATTTCCACTTGTGTGATCTTTTTACATTACTGCTGTAAACCTTGTTATATCTTTCCAGCTTGTTTGAGTAGAACCCTAAGTGAGATGGACCTGTAATTCAATGTTTTCATTGTTAAAGTGCATACACTATTGGTATGTGCTCCACAGCAGTGGTTAAGTAATATTTTTCTGTCCTTTAATGTTATTTAGCGCAGTCATAGTGCATTATATGCCAGTCTGTGTCTGACTGTTTTCAATGGGAAATCCAGCAGTGAAAAGTAATATTTAGAAATGTAAAATCCCTGTCATGCCTCAGGTGCAGAAACAGCGAGAGAGTTATATTTAGACTTAAAATTCACATCAGGAGATTACAGCCACCAGAGTATCGTCTTCATTATACATACTGAAAACTTTTGCAAACACAACTGAGTCCAAAACATGTTGGCTATTGGTGCAATAAGCACAACTTTTAATGAAGCATTAATGATGGAAAAGTTGGTGTGAGCAGCTGCGCCTCTTGTAACCTGTGTCCCTTTTTTGAGCTTTGGGAATCATCTCCCAGGTTGGCCAGCGATGATTCTGAACTTCTGATTGGCTTTGGTTGGCCCGGGGTGATTCTCAACTTCTGATTGGCTTTGGTTGGCCGGCGGTGATTCTGAACTTCTGATTGGCTTCCTCAGTATATTTAACAGAGGAAAAGGAACTGAGGGAAGGCTGTTCAGAGGGTCCATGTCTGCTTCTCAACTGAATCTGTTTGACATTCTTCACGTGTTTGCCTCTGCCCCTGTTGCAGCCATTGTATTTGTATACCAGTAGCAACATTGAGCACTCCTGTCTTTTGGAACAGCACTGCACCTCCTCTGCCAAACTTGTCTGCCCAGCTGCGCAAGAAGTAAACTAGCTTGAAGTTGTAATGTTCCAAGTATTTCTGTCATTCTGCACCCGGAATGTGGGGTTGAGCCCCGTCATTCAATTGTTTGGTTTCTTTTCTCTGAGGTATGTACAACATTCTCATGTTGTGTAAAGTGTTGCGATGGTAAGTGATGGTCACAAATGCTCATTTGCTCAAGCGAAATGGAGAGAAATAAACGTGAGGTGTATTTGGTTTGTGATGGGAAGAAGGGGCAGAAGATAGTAAGGATGATAGGTACATTACTTTGGGGGAAGCCCAATACCAGCAAAATGGCAGATGGGTACCAGCCATATGGAACAGGTCTAGAGACCCACAGAGGCCTATAGATGGTGGATTGGCATATTACCAAACATCTCAGATAGGGAACCTTGCTAAAGCCCCTCTCCTAGCATGTTAGAAAGTCTATTTAGAATTGGATGTGTTTTCAGGTCACCTTACTTTTTCTCACTAAGATGAAACTGTTAAGCTATGTTTATAGGATGGGCAGCTTTGCGTAATTGTTTGACAATGTGAATTCAGTTGTTTTATTCACCTAGTGCCTCAGATAATCACTCACTCAGAATCTTGCAAAGAGCCCTCGTACCCTCTATATCACCCTGACTCTCCTCTGCCTCACACTAACGATGTGCACTTCATAATAATGATAAGATCACATTTTTGTATAGTGCTTTATTCTGGATTGGGTACACTTCTTGGCACTGCAACAATGGTTGCTGTTGTTAATGGAGCTGTAGGGGCCTTCCGACCAGTTCAGTACATGAAGCTGCAGCTACAAATCGCAGAACAATTTTTGAAGCAAGTGGGTAATATGCTGAGCTATTGTTTAGGGCACATTTTCAGATCCACGTTTCCCAGCTCCATGTAGTCACTTTAAAAGGCAAAGAGCCGCATTACACACACTTTGCAGCGTTGGAAGTGCATTTAGTAACAGGGCAAAAATTGGCTGAATGCAAAACATGTACATTGCATGCAGCGGAGTACAAGCGTTAGCACTTGCCTGCTGTGGGATCCCCTGCCTACGGATCTAACCATCACGAGGTGGAGAGGAGAAGGAAACAATAAAAGCGAAGCCAACTTGCTGTTACTCTGTCATTTGAAAAAGTAAACGCTGACTGTAAATAGAATTTGGAGGTTTACTGATGGATTGCTAAGGACTCTGCCTGGGCTGGACCCAGTGCAAAACTGAGGAGGATTCCATAGGAATCCATTCATGTTAGCCCTGCGCAGTCCTGTGAAGGTGAGCACGGCAGAGAGCTTACCTCTGCTTCATGCCCCTCCAGGCCTGTGAAGGAGAGCACAGCAGAGAGCTTACCTCTGCTTCATGCCCCTCCATGCCTGTGAAGGTGAGCATGGCAGAGACCTTACCTCTGCCTCATGCCCCTCCAGGCCCGTGAAGGGGAGCATGGCAGAGAGATTACCTCTGCTTCATGCCCCTCCAGGCCCGTGAAGGGGAGCACAGGAGAGAGCTTACCTCTGCTTCATGCCCCTCCAGGCCTGTGAAGGTGAGCACGGCAGAGAGCTTACCTCTGCTTCATGCCCCTCCTCCGCCTGGCGCCAAAATGACATTGGGGAAGAGAGTGAAGTAGAGCCTGAATGCATTACGCCTGGCATTGACATTGCCGTATGCCAATATGCCCCATTTAAAATGAGGGTGTTAATCTTTCAATGCATTTTTGCCCCAGTCATGGGCCCTCATTACGAGTTTGCCGGTAACCCACCTGTACTAACGGCGGGTTATAGGCTATCTCGCCATTACAGTTACCACCGCCCGATATCCCAGTGTTACTGCCATATTATGGGTGCCAGCAAGGGCTGTAATGGATGTGAACTACTGAATCACCTGCATCGTTGTTAACAGTGCCGGTTATTAAAACAGTTCTCTGCTGGTAGCGCCTGAACTCTTGGCAGCTCAGACCTGCTGGTAGTTCACTGCTACTACCGGCAGACTCAGAGTGAGGCAGTCTGATAAAAATGCCACAGCGGTAGTACTAGCATTATTCCGCCATTTTTACTGCACCTAACCACGCGTAATGAGGCTTTACCCTCGTGCAAACAAGCATTGAAATATGCTTTTCCACAGGACAATGTTTGCCCTAGTGCTAACTGCACTTGCACCTTTGCAAAGTTTCTGTGACACCACTGAACTCTGCAATTAAGTAGCAATTGCATGTGTCACTGACTGTGAATATTGGACTTTCAGGAAGTTGATAGTTGATCACAGAAGTGGAGGTGTGAATGCATTACACCTCGCACTTACATTGCTATGTCTATAAGCGCCCTATTTAAAATTAGGGTGTTAATCTTGCAATGTATTTTTGCAACAGGGCAATAACTGCCCCAGTCATAGTCCTTTGCCCGGGTGTCAACATGCATTGAAATATGTTTTTCCAGTGGGACAGTTTTTGCCCTAGTGCTAATATCACTTGCAGAGTTTCAGTAACACCACGGAAAGCTGCAGGGAAGAGACAAGTGCATGTGTCTCTCATTGTGAATACTGGACTTCAGGAAGTGATACAAACGTGCCCCAGAGGAATCGTGGTTGTAGCAGCAATAATGCATTGTCATATCACAGCTTGCTCCTGCACCCTGTACCATGCACATCTGGGGCCAATGTAGCTTGTATAACACATGGAGACTGTCATCTCTTTATAACTGTCTGAACATCATGCTGCTACTAACAGCCTTTGCAAATGACATGAAATATAGTGATAAAATAAAACCAACTTTACACAAGGAAATAGCAAGTCATAATGATTCCAGCAGCTTGAGGCCTCGTGTCGCTGTTTGGTCCATTCATCTCTCACTGACTGATTGAGAGACTGTGCTCAGCTGGGGAGATGTATATTTCTGGGGTAAGTTCCATTAGAGAAATGAGAAACGGAAAGGATTGGAAAGTAAAACATATTGGCAGGGAAAGGTGGTGAAAGGACAAATGGGATTTGATGGTGCATTCTTCAAAGGGATAATGCATGCAACTTCAGAGCACCATGACCTGACAAAAGACCACAGTCCATGTCCCCCCAACTCCTCCAAGTGGTCAGTGTATGCCCGGGTGTCTTTCAATGACCTTTAACTCTACAGTAGTATTACTCTGTGCCACATATAAAAAGTGAGTTGTGCTGTCATAAAATGGTTGTAATATATAGGATAAAGTACCCCCTGACGTGCATTATAAGGATATTATAAGTCACTGAGAACTTCCATAAAAAATAGAGGAATGAGGCCTAAGGCCGAGTTCCTTTATAAGGTCACAGAACTCTTGGGTGACTTGCAATATCTGTTTCACGTGCCGTAGGGGGCCACACACTGTGATCCCCTTTAATACCCGGCCTCATGTTTAACCTAATGTAAGAAAGCTTCCATTTGTTGATCCATATTATCAATGTAGAATTTGGAGCTAAAAGTGTAAATATGGAGCTCTGAATGTGTTGCAGAAATATAGTTTAAACATTTTAATAAAATGCATTGGATACACGTTTTCATTGAGTGTTTTAGGATAATTATAACTTGCAGCTTCTTGCTCACAACTGCTAATCCTCAACAGTGCACAAAATAAACATTCTACCACAAACTGTTCCTTGCCAAGATATCACTGTAAAGTGTCAGAGAAAAATATTCAACAAGCAAGGAATTTGAAAAGTATGTCATGCCTCTAACTTCTGCAGTGACAGCTGGAGTTCTGCTCTGTGCTGGCTCAGGCATCAGGCATTGTGACGTCACAACTGAAGCGTAATAACTGATTATGGAACAGTTGTGATGTCATTTATCGTATTACAGGTCACTTGCAATGTCACAACTAGCCTGTAATTTATTTATTTATGTAGTTGTGTTTTAGTTCACAGAACTATTACAACTGATTTACATAAAATATAGGATATAAAACAAAAAAATATAGTGATTCCAATAACAATTACTGATCACTTTTGGATTAACATTTCATTTTTTCAAATTATTTTGACACTTACGACTCATCAGTCTTCAATTACATTGTATCAAGTTTCTGCACCATTTCCTTCCTAAATTTATCACATACATTAATGATTGTGAAAAACATACTCTCAGGTCCCTGCTTCCGATAAAGAAGGCAACACAGTCCAAACTCGAAACATAGCAATATGCGGAGACTATGATTGAGAATTCATACACAAGTTCCAGAACTGAACAGTCGATATAAAGGCCTGCAATAAGAACATTTTATCCAGGCTTGTTTACAGATATTGCAAGCTGCCATGTGTTATATGGAAATAGCCTGTTGGAAAAAAGAAACACATGTGATTAGTAACATCGCAATTCACTCTGGCAGCTCCTGCATCCAGACCCAGCCATCTACAAACTATGTGTGAGAGTGAGACTGTACTCAGGTGCAGAGCTGTTAAGTTTCCCTAGATTCTCCTTCAAGCAGGTGAGGGGCAAGGAGAGATAAACAAGCACTGGCAAAGCCAATAGTGTTTGCTTTGTGTAACAATGGGGTCTTCTTTTGTAAAACGCACAGACAGATGTAAGCAGAGGTGAGTGGGGACATGGTGGAAAAAATGCCCATAAAGAAGGAAGAGTGTGCATGAGAACAGGGGGAGGGACAGGCCGAACGCAGATAAGCAGGGCAGTTTTACATCATGTGTACATGCTAGGATACAGGCTAGGATCCTGTGATAGATTGATGCAGTGCAGAGACTAAGCTGTGGGCATAGACAGTATTAGGCATGGGGTGCTGGCTGAGTTCATTATTTGAGGACGGTAAATTGAGGACAACTTTCAGTGGGTCATTTTGCATGAGAAGGTTTAGTGCTACGAGGCCACACCTATGGCACTCTGGTAGAGCAGGCTCAGAATGTCTCCCATTTTGGTGTGGTTCCTCATGATATGATATGATATGATATGGTATTTATGACGCGCCTATACACAAGTGTTTCAAGGCGCAACGAGGCAGGGAGGGGGGACAAAGAGAAGACAGACAACGATCTTACTAGGCCAGGTGTCAATCAGATCGCGCAAGTGCATGGGAAGAGGGGAGGGGAAAGTGCAAGGGGAAAGGGAGAGGGGAAAGTGCAGTACTGGGGTAGTAGAATAACAAGATAAATAATAAGGGCCAGCTGGTGGCAAGTGCAAGGTAAGTGCAGACAAGTGCTGGGAGGGGGGCTGTAGGGATACAGAGACAGTCCCGCAGTGCAGGGGTTGCCAAGGAGGCAGAGCAGGGAGCAAGTGGCTGGGCCATGGACCGAGAACAGTGAGAGTGGCCCAGTGCAGATTCAATGCAGTTTCAATCAGGAATTTAGCAGGGAAGAGGGGGAGAGAAAGCAGAATCAAAGAGGAAGGTTTTGAGGTGCTTCCGGAACCGGAGATGGTTCTCCTCAAATTTCAGTGAGGCAGGAAGGCTGTTCCAGAGGGAGGCCCGAGCCGAGGAGAGAGATCCTCATTGCATCTTGTGGAGGTCAATCACACATTACATAGAGAAATGTTCTGAAATGCCAGGGCCTCAGAATGTCCAGAGGAGCTGGTGAATTGCCAGCCGCATTTCAGGAGTGCTTTATGCATCCTTGTATTCATCCAATGGAATGAACGATTTAAATTAAAAATAGTTATTGTAAAATGGGGAGACTTAATATCATGTTAGTGCAGGTGAAAAGCTAAAAAAGCTGAAGCAACGATTCTTAAATGTCAGCCGCCCCCTTTCCCAGCTTTTCATCCCTCATTTAGTAACAAAGATTAACACAGCAGAATGTGATATTGAGTAAGAAGATATTGTGGCATACAACAAACTCTGAAATCCCAGTGGTGATGGGCTGAGTCATGCAAATGGCACCAAAGTGCACCAACCATCCTTCTTAATTAGTGCTATTGTTATAAGAAATTCAAAATGTCAGAGATGTTAAGCCAGTTCAGTAGCTTTGGGTGGTCGTCAGGGCTGGGGTGGAGTCAGTGCAATGACAGCTGTGCCAGACTAATTATGTCTTCCTTCTGAGGATTATAAAAAACCTGCTAACATGGTGGATAATATGTTAGTATAAGGTCGAACGGCTGGGGCAGAGATTGTGACATGCCACTTGGGCACACACAGTGTAATGTAGGTAATGTGAAACCACTGAGTCTTGTCAAGACCAACCCATTTTTTGGTGACTTCTTGTCCCCAGGTCCTGCAACAACATAGGTGGCAAGGGTTAGTGGGGCAAGAGGGAGAGGCGAGTTGTGGTGTCTGATGTGATGACTTTCCACTGTCAATGACTTCTTCTGTCCTCTCTCTTTTCACTTGGGGTATCAGGCTTAGTTCTGAAATGGTTTGATTCTTACTTGTTGAACCGCTACTGCTCTGTATCCTGGTCTGATTCCACTGCTTCCCCATTCCCTGCACTACAGAGACCCCCAAGGCTCCAACCGAGGTACCCTTCTTTTTTCCCTATACACTATTCCACTCTCTGACCACATTACTTTATTCAATCTATCTTGTCACTTCTACGCTGACACCCAAATCTTCTTCTCATTTACTTCTTTTTCTCTTACTTACTCTCTTAATTCTGATGTTTCCAGCTGCCTCTCTGCTATCCAATCGTGGAGGACCTCTCACTTTTTCTACCTTAATTCAATTAAAACTGACCTTCTCTATGTTCCAGCTAATACTCAACCTCCCCCCCTTTCTCCACCCACTATACTCTTTCCTCCTACTTCTCTTACAGTCTCATCCTTTGCCATCCTCTGCCAAACATCTGGGTGTTATCTTCAAAACTTGTCTTTCCTTCTGTCCTCAAGGCTTGGGTCTGCCACTTTCATATTTATAATTTCTGTCACGTTCTCCCTTTTCTATCCTTCGTTGTTACCAAATTTACTGGCTAACTCATGTTTTCCTGAATTTATTGTTGTGCTGTCCTGGTAGGTGACTTCCTAGTTCTCATCTTACACCACTCTATATGCTGCCAGTCATCTTCTCTTCCTTCTTCACCTGTGCGCGTTGGTCACTTCTTGTTTGTCTATTTCCTTCCTTCCTTTGTGTCTTCTGGTCTGCTTTCTTGTCATCATCTTCAAGTGATTCCATGGCCCTGTCCTCCCTCTTATTTCTCTCTACACTTCTAGGGTAGACCTAAAAACCGATCGATAAAAACAACTCCAAGCGGATCAATAAGAAGGGCACTGCTTGCAAGGAAAATAAGGTTTTCGTACATGCAAATACGGCCAGGAGTGTCAGTCATTCCCGTAAAACTGAGAACAGAAAACCCGCTCGACACACTTGAAACACCCATTTATAGTGGACAACTGCAAATTACCCTAAGCAAAACATATCAGATACAACATAATCCCACGCTCCCCATTGGCTAACACCTATACAGAAATCTAAACATCCCCTATAGTTCATTACCCCATTTGTCGTGCAAATCTAAATACAACACCTTAAAAGATGACTTAATTATAAAGTGAGCAGAAAACAGTGTGATGTGATTTGCCAACTTTATTAAGTTACTCTGGTGCAACAATAGACTCTCCTTATTGGTCGAGGAAACTTTGGCCAACTGGTGATGTGCATACCCTCAACAGGGCCCTACCAGGGAGCAATGGGAACACTAAGGTCAACCCCTCCTGTGAATAAAATGGCTTCCACATGAAACCAGGCACTATGGCACTTCCAGAAAGACCCTTCGACCTTGCAGCTGCACTCTTTGTCATGATCTCATGCTACTCTCATCTTAGAACATGTTACTTCCCTAGCACGCCTCCTACGTTATCTCTTTTCGGAACTAGGTTCTTTAGAAAAAACATAGTCAAGGCACCGCTCTTGGGGATGAGTTTCTCATATTTATTTGCTCTATTTGCTCTGGCACCTGTAGTTCACATGGACCGGCCTCCTCTCAATTGGGGCAGTATTACTCAAAACCTAGCTCCACACCTTGGCCATGCCAGAGACCAGGCTCTGCTCTCATGAGATTCGTCCTTCACAACGGCAGCACTAATCTAATCATCTGAAACCAGCATTCCGTTTTCAGCCCTTGTTAGCTGCTCGGCCTAGCACAATTAACTGCTATCTGACGGCACATCTCCCTTGCTCTATTACCTTGACTGTCTGCACACCCGTTGGGGGAAGGATACATAAACTCATGGAAAGAGCAGAAGCTCCAAAAAGCAGGCTAATTCTTAACTGCCAGAAGCTGCAACTTGTAACAAGGCCTATTCCAAAATGGTGGAACTCTTGCTCAGGAAGCACACAGCCATCATATTACTTCAGCATGACCTTTAGCCTTTCTCACTGCTGGAGACGTCAGCTACCTTTTCACCTGCTACCAAAAGCTTTCCTGAATACAAAATATAACAGTATATTCATTACTGCAGCCAAAGCACAGCTTTCATCACTATTACTAGTTACAAAACTATTAAACACGACCTCGCTCTAACCTCTTAATATTCTAAGCAACGATATGACAGTGTTGTACCTTCTTTCTTCATGTAAGGCTCTGCAATGCTCTCTAACATGTGTCAACTCCAACTACAAATAACACGTGTGCAGAACTGCCAAACCAAACGGCAACATACTGAAATTAAATGGCCATCTCTTCTTGTTAGTACAATTTACGTAGCCTAAAACGTTTTCCACGGTTGGGGCTCTGCACCTGCATCCACATTCCGCCTAGCTACTCCCTCACCTCCTTGTGCCTCTTCCTGTTTCTGCTCTTTCTCACTTCTCACGCCTAAAATCAGCAACTCTCTCCCTCTTACTATTCACTCTACTCCTTCGTTGCCTCTCTTCCATACTCTTTAAATGCTCATCTCCTCTCTTCTATTTCAAACTAATGTTACACTCCTTTTCTTCCTTAATTCTTTAACAATTGTATGTTACATACAGTTGGTACCGTTATAATCAAATTGTACAGCGCTTTGGCAAAATCGCTTAAATAAATGCAAGTAAAAGTATAGACATACAAATAAGTGCCAATCACTGGAATCCGGTCTCTGCTATAGGTGGGTGTTGGTTGGCAGAACAACAACCTGTGTTTTTATCCCAAGCAGCCGTTTAGGCTAATTTCTGCTCCATGGCTTTGGATAAAATAGTGCTGTGTGGGGCATTGGGATGGGTGGAGCACATGGTTATCCGGGGATAGCAGCTGTGATCCTTTGCAGTTTGCAAATGATTGGTCAGTGGCTGGTGAATGGGAAGTGAGAATTGAGAGATACCATTAGTGGGATGTGTTGAGCGTAAGGTGGTCAAGGTGATGTGCTATCTTGGAAATTAATTAGGTGTAAATGTGTACGGGACATTGTCCCCCATTAATAATCTAGGATGCACTTCCTGGCAATTGATTATCATTCTAGGCTGATAATATATATATAGCTGAAGTGGGTAGTGTTAAACGGGACAATATCATCATATCTTCTATGAACAGGGAGTAGGGCGTGTGCAGTCACCCAAAGTCAGGTGCGCCTGACTCAGACTTTCATCCTCCTGAAGGGGATACCATGAGCAGCAATGAGATGAGTACTGTTAAAAATGGATTTTTCACCACAACCTGGTAAACATAAAACACTGGCAGAGCTGCTTGGGACATGGACAGGTGTGCCAGCTCAACCTTTTATCCTTCGGAGCACAAATGAGTAACATTGTGTGGAATGAGATTAAATGAGCATAAATGTTGGATTCTGTGGAAGGCCCGTTGTATGAACATGAGTGCAATGTAAACAGTAGCACTAGCATCCAGGGTTGCATGACATTTGCCTATGAAAGGCTCATTGGAAATGGCAGAGTCAGCCACATACATGTGCTTACATCAGAGTTATACATCCTCAGAGGGGTGTTTTAATAGTGGCTCATGTGAAATGTTGAGATTATTTGGGGTGCTGGTAACACTGAGGAAAGGTGAGACATATATTAAATGCTGCCTTCCAGCTTGTGAGTTTATGAAAGCCAGTACCATTTAGGTGTGAACTATTAGCACTTTATCTAAATGTTTCTGGGGTGTTCCCATTATTGTTTTTAAGAAAAAGAACTGCCATTTTTTTCATTCATTCATTCATTATTTTCATAATCCATGCAGTCAATATTTTCTGTTGTTGTACGCTACATAGATGGACATTACCATCACTCTCGCTCCTTCACCCTGTGCATTTGTTTTGTGATGAAATTCTCTGCTATACTGTATTAATGTGAGTGCTGCCAGACCTTTGTGCAACCTGCTGGTCCTAGATATGATGCTGGAAAGGGGTGAACAGAATCCACTTTCAGTAAACTCTGTTAGGGAGAATTCTCCAGAATGGATAATTTCCCTTACCTACAGAGTCCCTCAGCAGCTTTGCTGGATTTTTGGGATTCATTTTTTCACCTGGCAAGAGTGTGAGCCTTTTTTCCCACTCTTACATGTGTTTTTGCCTATGTGTGGTACATTGTATGCAGTGCTTTAAGTGGGGTAAGAAATTGAGGGGGGCCCTCGTTTGGGGGCGTGGCTTTCATTAGAGGCGTGGCCTAAAAGTGCACAAATCATAGTAAGGTGCGCAAACAAATATATAAATGTGAGCATTTATATGTTTTATGCGTACTACTATGGTGTGTGTACTTTTCAAGCCATATTTTATAAACATAGCAATGTTACATATTTCTATGTTTATAAAAGGTGGCTTCAAAAATTCCACAAACCATAATAAGTTACGCACACTTGTTTGCATACCTTACTATGGTTTGTGTACTTTTCAAGCCACCTTTTATAAACATAGATATTTGTAACATGTTTCTATGTTTCTAAAAGATGGCTTGACAGGCAAACAATTCAAGGCATCTTTTATAAAGCGTTGATGACGGACAAAACAAATCGCAAGGTGGCTTTGTCCGTCGACAAAGCTTTATAAAAGATGCCTTGAATTGTGCACGTTTCAAGCCGTCTTTTATAAACATAGAAATATTTCTACCTTTATGAAAGATGGCTTGAAACGTACACAGTTCAAGGCATCTTTTATAAAGCTTTGCCGATGGAGAAAGGCACCTCGGGCTCTGTGATCTATCTGCTCAGAGCAGAGATCACTGAGCCCGAGGCGTCTTTCACCCTCTCCGTAATTTAATCTGCATATTAGATCACGGATCCCGCAGGGATTAGTGACCTGGGGAGGGAAAACAGAGGGACAGTAACTTCCTCTGATGACCCTGATGAGGGGTCATCAGAGGGAGTTACACTAACTAACAGAAGTTCCGCCAGCCTCAGCGTCTCTGTGGGTGGCTGGCATAATGACGGGCGCATCTCCCGTCGCGGCTGCGGCGGGACAATGCATCCCGCCAATGTTGTGTGGGACGGTGCCCCGGCCCACTTAAAGCACTGATTGTATGTGTTCATGGACTGTGGAGCCTCACCTACTCCATAGGCATCATATGTTTACTGTGTGTCACACAGCACCTTTAGTGCAGTGACACAGGGTTGTCTTTTTCAGACTTCTCACTCTAAACTCCATTTTCTGGGGCTGACTACTGTCCCCCAGAACATGTAAAGATGCCATTGACTTTATTAGTCTTTTTAAATCCACAGACCCAGTACAAACTATCTTCCATAGAGTTCTGGAAAGGGTTAATAGTTATCCCTTTGTGTCTGTTTCTCGTGGAACATTATTTCGTTCCCCTTTCTTTAAGATTTGGCTGGTGGCAATGGTATCTATAATTTGTTCACTACCGCAGACTATGAAAATAGCCCTGCTACTGTTTTAGAGTAGCCTCAAACTTTAAACCTGCTGGACCCCTTTTATTTTATTTCGGTTCCAGCTGGGTTTATTCGCCATTTCTTTTTGTAAAGGTCTTTCTCATGTTTTACTCTGCGCACCAAACCAGGTTTGATTCCTTTGTTCGCCGTCCTTTGACAAGCTTCTGCACAGAAGCCCTCCTTAGGCGCCTGAATGTCTGAGGGGGACAGGATGTGAGGGAGGGGTTTGAGACTCCCTGCACAGGGTCTCCTTGGAGATCCATGTCACACTCTGTATGATTGGCTGTGGTGACTGTCCCACCAGGACAGCCACCCTGCTGTGTGATCTGCTGTGTGATTGACAGCCAGGCTGTGTGAATGGGGGAAAACTGCATAAAAAGCAGGTCTCTGGGACTTGGAAGGCAGAGTCGTCTCTGGATCAAGAGAACCAAAGAGAAGCTGAAGGAAGAGGACCACTACCACGACTGAACCTCCCGGTGAAGCCCTGCTGTGGGTCTGAATCTCCAAACTTCGACGACAGGGAAGATCTGCAAGGAATCTTCTCCCCTTGAGCTGGTGGGACCAACCAGTTCGCCAAACTCCAAGCCAGGCCTCCCTCCTCTGGTTGAATTTGCTGTGCACAGCTACAGTGAACCGCATAGCCAGGAGGACCGGACCCTGCTTGTGTTTTAAGGTGCGCACCTTTTATTTGTTGCTTTGCTCCGCTGCTGGTTTCTTCCCTGGGCAGTGCAGGACCCTCCAGTCTTCCTCCTTCTTGTCAGTCCGACAGTCGCTTCAGGAACCGTGAGCCTGCAGGACCTGCCAGGGACGTCTGCCTCAGCTACAGCATTCTTCTGCTCTAAAGGTACTGTGCAAACCCGGTTGTTCTTTCCGTCCGACCGTGGTGAAAGTGTTTGAAATCTTTAGCCAATCCGAGAGCTTGTCCTTCTCTATTCTTTAAAGTAACATTTCTTCCGACCAACTTCATTCCTAACTCTTGGCAAAGACTTAACCGCGAACTACTCTGAACTGTGTGATCCTCTGCAAAGACTCTGGTCCATTGACTTTGGCTCAGGCCTCTTGATTTGATTTCCTCACTGTAGTAGCCTTTTCTAGATTGCCCCGCTTACTTACTTGTTGGTGCTGCTTAATTTTTGTCTAACCTTGTCTTTCCCTCCCTTTTTAAATTGCTGGAGTGCCATTTTGCTCACACTTCATTTTGAGCTTAACTTGTCCAGAATCTATTGGGTGGTGTGTAGTACATTAAGAGTGTGATTTTTCTGCTGCTTTACTTTAGTGAATTGTTTTACAAATGATGTGTAAATAAATATATATTATTTTACTCAGAAACCTTGAGTCAGTGTTTGTTTGAACCATAGTAATTGCTGTCCTTTGTGTAACTTCTTATACTGCTCACTTTACTCTTGAGATAATGCTGGCTGCTCAGCCATCGCTACCACTTTACTGCGTAGTACAGGCTTGTACCAAAGGTGAATTTGTACTGTCACTTGTAGTCTTAATTGTGTGTGGTGTTCCCAAAGGGTACTGCACATGATTCTGCCTAACATGCTCCATGTCAAGAGCATAGTGTCTCAAGTGCCCTGCTGCATCAGTCTCCTAATTTGCTGCTCCAGCTCTCCAGTGGCACAGAGCAGGTTCGGAGGTCAAAGGTGCCCTGTTTGACAGCTGCTGTGACAGCCAAGTCACTGCAGTGCAGATGTTACATTTAAGTTAACAAAGCTGTTCCAAACTCTATGTAATTATGATGAACTCATAACCTTGTGGCAACCTCCTACATATCGCCACTCTCAACTCTCGCTCTGCTGTCAAACACTCCTCTGACATCTGCCACCTCCTTGAAGAACTAGACCTTGATGTCCTTGGTCTTACTTAGACATGGTTCACGGCCAGCTCTGTCACGAGCTTTGACACTCTCCTCCCTGATGGCTATAAGATCCTCTCCGCACCCAGATTCACCCGGTCCGGTGGGGGGGGGAGGCGGTAGTCCTGATCTTTCCTGAGTGGATTCCTGCTTCTATCTTTCCCACTCTTTACTTTACTTTACTTTACTTTACTTTACTTTACTTTACTTTATTGTATTTATAATGCACACAATGGACCCATAGGCATAATGATGCTTACATGACAAACAAAAATCATAAACAACATAGAACATAAAAATAAGACATATTGGGGGCAGGATGTTGTTAGGGTAAGAGATGGGCAGCATGCAAAGCACAAAAATGGTATAAACAACCCCAGAATGTTACAGGAAGCTATCCCGCAGTATCCAACTGCCTGTGGGCATTAGAACCTAAAATCAGGAAGAAGCCTAAGGAGGAGAGTCTACAATCCCAATTTGCAATTCGCACCACCCCATGGTATATATTTGCAACTTTTGAGATAAGACGGCAGATTACTAAGCCCACAGCCCACTAATACACAATCTCTCGATGACGATGAGTACCTGCGCTCAGATCTTTCCTTCGCACGACCTTCAGCTCCAATGTCCGAACTATTCCCGGCCCAGTTTGTTGCCGTAGCCAGGCCAATACCTTGTTGTGTAAGGAATCTCTAGATTCTTTCCCCTCTGCTTTCTCCACATTTGTTGTTAGAAATTGTCACTCATCCAACACCAAGGCTTTAATATCCAAGTTCTCAACATTGGGCGTAGACTGCTTTAGAGTGTGGACAGATCGAAAAGTCACTTGTTTAGCAGTAAGTCCTACTGACTGGTTATTAGCAAAAGGACCAGAAATAGAAATGGGTGTTACGTGAGCATCTTGCAGTGGTTTGGCTGCCATGGAAGAGTATAATAATCCTGACACCTCCTGCCCAGTGGCACCTACAATCGAGGACACTCCCCTGTCTGAGTGGCAACTTTGCGGGACCCTGTATGAGGGAGGAGATGATTGGGTCGATTTTTCACTACGATCCACTATTACTTGGGTGGTTTTTTTTCTGGTAGTGCAATGCTAAGCCGCACTTATTAAAGCCAGCAGTCAGCATCAGCCTGTGGAAATAGTCCATGTTGGCACAAGCCACTATGTCCAACTGTAACTGCTCCTTGAACAGGCACCAGGCCGATGAAGTCATATGGTCCGCAGTCTCCCCCTTCTTATCTGGAGCTGAAACACCCCATATCTGTGCTTTATTGAGCATCTGCTGTGATGCTACCGAGTGTAACTGGACCAGTTTATGTCCTAGGGCAGTAACGTATTCCTGATTCTTAGGTTTAAACCCACTAGAAGCTTCTAGCTCCATAAAGTTAGCTGAGTTGGGTTGAGTTGGGCTGAGGAGGCGTAGGCATACATAAAGGAAAGTATACACCTTTCTCAGCGTTTTTAAACTCACTCACAAGGTTTTTATTAGAATGCAGCATATTAGCGATGGATAATTGCTCAGCCTAGAGTTTCATTCTTCTTCTTGCACTATGTGCCAGGACTTCTGATAGTGCTAAATTTCTTCTTGATTTATTGTAATTTAGACTTACTCAGGGGTGTTGGGGCACCGCAAGAACGCTGGTCGAATTGGAGCCGACCTCGCTCCCTCACCGAGCGTAGTGCTGGCTGCTCTCTGCTCCGCCGTCTCGAGCAATTAGAGGAAAGGAAATTACAGGAAGTGCCTCATCAAGCCTCACCGCCTACCACAGCCGCTTCAGTGTCAGACCTACTCCTCTTTTGAATGCCTTGTCTGTAGTCTCTCTCTCCTACCCAGTCTCTTACTGTGGCTACCATCTACTGGCCTCCTGGTCAAATCACCTAATTTCTCTTTGAGTGGGTGGACCTCTCCTCGTCCGTCCTGGCCTCCTCCACTCAACTCATCCTCCTCCTCGGTGACCTCAATATCCATTTAGACTCTCCTTGTTCTTCCTCTGTACGCTTCTGTGACCTCTGCGACTCCCTCTCCCTGTCCATACTCCCCTCTGGCCCGACTCACTCTGCAGGGCACACACTTGATGTCTTGATCTCCTCTGACCTTCCCCTCTCCATCCCTCTGACCACTCCTCTCTCCTGGAGCGATCACTCCCTCCTCTACTCTCATCTCTTCCTCTCTTGCCCCCAAGCCAAGCCTACCCCTACACTGCCACCTACCTTCTCGGACATCCAGCCCATGAAGCATGTCTTAGTTGAGTCTTTCGCCACTACTTTCTCTCCCCCCCTCCACCTCTAGCTGTCTCACATCCTGACGCAGCCCTGTCTCTGCTCTACTCTTCAATTTCTGATACTCTTGATGCTCTTGCCCCTGTCATGAGGATCCATTTGAAGTCCAAAGCCAAGTGCAATTCCTAGTATGACTCCGACCTAACTACACTGAAATGTAAGTGTAGGGGGCTGAGAGGAAATGGAGGGCTTCTTATTCATCCTCTGACAAACTGGCCTGGCGACTGCTCCAAAGGCAATACCGACTCTCTGTCCTCACCAAGAAGAGAGTCCACATTCAAACTCGTGTCTCTGAGGCAACAACAACTCGGCCGAACTCTTTAAAATCTGCAAGGAGCTGGCCAACCTTGCTGCAGTATCTACCCCTCCTGTTGCCTCCCAGGCTCTTTGCAATGCCCTTGCCTCTCACTTTATCTCAAAAACCCAGGACATCCTGTCCACCCTCTCCACCCCTCCCACTTCTATCCCCCCTCCATCTGTGCTCCATCTGTGCTTGCTGACCCTCCTTCAGCCACCCCCCACCCTCCTTCTTGTCGTTTCCTCTTTTCTCCCCTGACGAGGTTGCTAGACAAGTCCGATCTATGAAAGCCTCGTCAAAACAGGTTCATCCCTGTTCCTTTAAAACCATCAAGGACCACATTGACTCCTCGCTCCGACCCTTGCTGATTTTTGCAACCATTCCGTTGCCTCAGGATCCTTCCCCTCCCCTCTGAAGCACTCACTTGTGCACCCTCTTCTCAAGAAACCCACAGCTGATCCTTCTTGTCCGGCTAACTATCACCCAATTTCCATTACACCCTTTCTGGGCAAACTCCTGGAAAAGTTGGCCATCTCTCAGCTTAACCCTCATTCCAATTCTGTTGGCTGCCTCCGTGACCGCCAGTCTGGCTTCAGAGCTGCCAGAAGCATGGAAACTGCTCTCCTGAACATCCGTGAAGATCTGCTCTCCAATCTTGGCTCTAACATTCGCTCTCTCCTCATCCTCCTTGATCTCTCTTCTGCCTTCGACACAGTCAACCATACCATCCTGCTCAACCGTCTCCGTGATAACCTGGGTATCACTGATCAGGCTCTGGCCTGGCTGACTTTTCCTCTCTGATTGACCCTCCCAGGTCCAACTTGAGTCCTTCCTATCATCTATCTTCCTCTCTGCTGTGGTGTTCCCCAGGGGTCTAACCTCTCGCCCTGGCTTTTCAACCAATACCTGGCAGCTCTCGCCCACTGCATTTCCATTTTCTGCTAAAATTTCCAGTGCTATGCTGACGACACTCAACTCATTGTCAGGCTGCCCTCGGCCACCTCCTATCTCTCTCTCATCTCTGATTGCCTAAATGCCATTCAAGATTTGTGTGACACCAATGTTCTTTGTCTGAATGCCAGCAAGACGGATATCCTCCTCATTGGCGTCATCTCTGACTCCACACTTTCCTTCTCCGCCCACATCTCTGATGTCTCTAAAAAGTCAAACTTCCTACTGCACCTCCTCAGAGGTACTCTGCCTTTCCTCTCCTTCCCCCAGAATCTCATGGTCTCCCAAGCTCTGGATCTCTCTAGGTTGGACTCACCTCAAGATCTTCCACTTTTCTTCTGCCTTCGCTCCCCCTCTCCCCAGCTGATCTGTTCTCTCTTGGCAAATTATGCTCTTGAGTTCTGCTCTGGCATGAAGGGTCTAGAGACAGTCATTAAGATCGACTCATCATTCACAAATAAGCAGGGGATTTTATTAATCAAAACAGGGTTCCCACTTACTTGAGAGGGGAGGCTCTCAGCCGATGCACAGTTGGGCCAAATCAGGTCGTCCACTTCAGAAGCTCTCAAGTCATCTCCCAGACTGCCACTTTTTAAGTTAAATATGTTAGACATTTTGAGTTCTACCAAATGCCAAGCTGAAAGATTCTTTTTTTGTTTGTTCTTATTATTATTTTCCCTCGTTTATTTCGCACCACGGAATCAAGAGTAAGAAAATAAATGTAGCAGTCTTGAAAACTTGAGTTTTTAATCGAACAAAACGGAGCCTCCAGTGCCAGAGAGCAGACTCTCATTTGATTCCACTGGAGTGCTAGAACAACCTTTGACCCACTTTATTCCCAAGTCCAGATTTTAGAATCTATAATAGCTATGCTGGGCAACTGCTTGACGACACTTAGTAAAAACACTTTTACACCACAGAGCTCCCAAGAAACGCGCTGAAGTGCAGGTAGAAAAGAACTAAATATGAAAAAGCAGGGGAGCACTTGTCACTTTTCCTGCCAGGGGCCGGATTTAAGTTCCAGATAGCGAAACAAAGTGACCACTCAGCGCTGCATGCCTCTGCACCACTAAGTCACAGAAACACAGCACTCAAACTGTTGCTTACTTGTAAACAGTGTCTTCTGGATTTTACTCGTCACTTTTTGCCAACAGTTTGAGTGCTAAATCATAGGCTTTTAGTTCTCCTAAACACTGTTCTCCTCCCTCTGATCAGTGGAGTAGCGATTGAAATAAGTTTATAACGCCTCTTGATGATGAAGAGGTCAATAGTATCTATAAATATGTACAGAGAAACTTCCTGACATCATTTGAATCTTGAAATATAAAGATATGATAAGGCAGAACTATTAGTGATCATTTTCAGTTTTTAGGAACAAGAAAGGCGTACTTAACGCCAGAGCTGAGTAAAACTGTGGGTGCTAAGTGACATAGAGTATCCCACTGTTAAAATCACAATTCCCTTGGACAATTATGGCCCAGAAGGAACAAAACTGCTCATACTCTTTGTTGATGTAAGCAAAGGTTTGGTTGTGCTTATCTGAGTCAGTGACTGTCATAGAACTATGTGACTGTGTTAACACTGGTTAGTAAAGTATGAAAAATTTAGCAGAGGACCTTGGCAAATGTTTTGAGATGTATCAATGCTAAGAATATTACACTAAATAAGAAGAAGTTAACACATACGAACCAGACACTTTATGTAATTGTTGTTTTTTAAATTTTTAGAATCTGAAAAATAGTTATGGGGTACAAGACAGTATTACTACCGAATTGAAGAAATCAATCTTTCCTGAAGAAGGCCCTAAAAGTGATGTTGGAAGCGACACTAGAGATAGTGTTTAATGTAATTGTAATGGCCGAAACATGTCCACAATATGAAAAGACTGTGAAATATTAAGAGTCTATGTTAATTTAGTAAATTCGACCGCTGTATGAATGATCTTTTTAATGATTGCATGGAATGTATCCCCCTTTTTCATTTTTCATTTTTCCTTTTGATCTTTTCTTGTGGTTTTAATGAGTTATTAATAAATTGAAAACTTTTGCACCTGATTAAGATCTGTGTTTGGTTCTAAGATATGTGTATTTACATCGTAAATAAGTGCATCCATTATGGAATCATATGCTAATTGGTTAACCTTCTAACTATGTAAAAGCACCACCAACCCTACCTTCAACCGGTATAGAGAGGGGTAATCTTTTTCTCACATTTTTTATATAGAAAATGTATACTGGTCTCCCGTTTTGAGAAACTGATTCCCCCGAAAAGAATAAAATTGGGAGTCTACCTTACACAAAGGCCTCCAGGTCTTGAGACAGCTTATTTTAATCAACAATGAATAGTTCATAACTTCATTAACTTCAAAGTAAATGTCGTTGGCAGAATGTTTTAGCACCACTTCCCGTTCAGTAGTGCTTTATCAAAACGGGCATCAATTAGGCATATTTGAAAACTTAATTGGCTTCAAAACCATTGCTATTGTCAAGAGGTTTTGGCACCACTTCAACTTCATCATAAGCTTTACCCCACCACAGCACTTGAGCTTTTACCTGGTTTACTTGCACGCCAGGTTTACCACTTCTACAACTGTTTTGTTCCATTTTATTCTTGGCAAAACAGAAACAATGGTTACCAATGCTCTCTGTCTGGTATACAATATTGCCAGCCAAGACATACCACTGCAGTTCACTCTATGGGTATACTCTCCTGCCCAAAAAGAACCAATTGGCACAAAGTTCCAAGACCTGTTATACAACCTTGCCAGTCCCAACTATTACCTCTAAGTACTTTTGTGGTAAGGGTCAACTTCAAAAGATTTAACAGTGTCTTCTGCTTCTGCTTCACACCATTACATGTATGATTATATGCAGGGGACACAAGAATCACACTGGTGCTATTTATTATACCTAAGTGTTTGCCACATGCGAGACAGGCAATGCGTCCTTCCTTCTGAAGCTCTTGTATCAGAAGGGCGGCCCTCCTACCATTCTTGTTCCACCTTTGTATTATTAACCAAATGCTGATTGTAACTCTTCCTCTTCTTCACACGTCTTTGGCTTTGGCAATGTGGGTTTAAGGCATTCTCTACATCTGGGATATCTGCCTTATACACTTTGTTATGCACACTTATTTTATCTTGACTTATAATTATACATTTCTTAGTGTGTATCCCATTTGGCTTTGGCAATGGTAGTTTGGGTTCCCTTCTTTACATATTGCCACTGTGTGTTGTTGGCTGTTCTTAGCACCCACTATATAGCAGTTACCTCCTTCACATGGAATCTTTGTAGTGTCTGTATGCCATCTGCTTTTATTTATACCAGCTTGGTATATGTTAAAGTCAGTAATTTGTTTCACATTAGGTCGGTATTCAATAACTAGTCTGTGTTCAGAGAACGATAAAGAACAGATCGTTCTGGGATTACAATCCAACAGTGAAATCACCGGTGGTGTGCGCGTCCGTGTACCTCCCTGTTCCCAGCCTGTCTCGTTCTCTTCTCCAGTGCGGCCCGGCACCCTCTCCAGTATGGCTTTCTGAGTCTCAGAGCCCTCGCTACTCCACCAGCGGTCTGGTGCTCACCTGCCACCACTCAACACTGCACATCAGGGAAAGTCACAAACAGGTGAGCTTTCCACTACATGACCTCTGCAGTCAAATTCTCCCCAGCGTCCTAGTGTTCTCCTGCCACAGATGAATGCTGCACCTTGGGGAAAGTAACAAACAGGTGTGCTTTCTGCTGCATGACCTCTGCAGCCAAAATCATGAGCCCACACGCCTCTCTCAGAACCAGCATCAACTTCTCTCACCTCTCTGGTCCTGGTGACCTGGCTGTTCCACGATTTCTTCTGCTGCTTTGTGTAGAGAGCAAAACTCCTCCACCCACTACTACTACTTATTTTCTCCTGCTGCTGCTTTGGACGCCTCGCCTTCTTCCACCATGATTTTAGTGTTATGGCCTGCACCTTACGGGGCCTTTTATGCCTCTCAGCCATCCTCAGGTGTGGGTCATTAACCTTAATGGGCTGCACTCTGCAACCCTGTGCCTCTGCAGCCCTCCTCTTCATCCCAGTTCACTGGGAATTCTGGGACTTGAAGTCCCTATCACAAAAGTCTGTTTTTTTAAATAATAATTTCACCAACGAGTTCCTTTTTCTCCTTAAGTATATGTCTAAAAGGAGTATCACAAGGATAAAAAGGTAAATGTGGTTTTACGTAGAGGGGTTTTTCCTGGATACCTCACAGTTTGTTGACCACAATTGGGACCATGAGCTCACACTACAATTGATGAATAAAACCTGCACTTATCACTAAACGCAAAAAGCGTGGAAAATCTATTTTATCAAAAACAACAAACTGAGAGGTATCCAGGAAAAAAACCCTCTTTCGTAACAAAAGGAAGTGTTGGCTTCACCTCAAAACGCATCCTGTGACCTTGCACCAACAATTAGGTTATCACAACAATAGACAGAGCTTAGCAAGGATGGTTCCAATCCTAGGGCCTCATTTTGTTTTTGTGGTTTTACATAGGATTGAGGGTTTTTCCAGGGTTCAAATTGACCTCTCTGCAAGCTTGTCCTGAGACTCATAAAATTTCCTATTCCTGGGAGTGTTAACATTTTTGTAAGAGCTTTTCTCACCATGAATACATGACCAGCTATAACTGTCTTCACTCACATTGGTATGATTAACTTTAGGGAACACTGGTCTCTTTGGCAACATGCCATTACATGTACTGGTACTAATGATATCCCCTTCCGGAAGGTAGGCAAATACTGCCTCTCATCCCATGAAGTCCTCCTGTTTCCTTGGGACCCTTCTCTTCCCAGGTGATCCTCCCGGCTAACACTTCCCCCATGGTCAGGATCAGGAAGTGTCTGCCGTTCCCTGGCTGCCTAACAGGAGACTTTGGGTAGGGTTTTCGTGAGGACTCTCTAGAATTCATTGCAGCTGCCATAAAGCTGCAGCTGCTGAAAGGGATGTACCTCAGGAAGAGAAAGAAAGTGATGTAGTGGATCTGGTTTGGGATGCGACCAATGCTGCCCTTTCTGCTATGGGTATATATCAGGGGTAATCTGTGGACAGTCTTTTGGGCTGATTAGAAAGAGCAACAGGACTTATCTCTGGGGCACAGCTCACCAACACCAAAATCAGTGAACAAAAAGTTATTAAAACTCTCTGCACAATCACCTGAGATGTCATAATAGAGCTGATAAAATGAGTGGTCTCCTCTGAAGCGGGACAGTGCCTCTGAAGAAGTACAAGATTTCATAGAGTCTAAGCTCCTCTGCACCAGAGAAGATATTCTTCACAACAGCTGGCCAAGATGCCTAGGAAATGATTTGGGTGCATTGCAAGAGCCGTATGAGACCTCTGTTATTAAAGTGGATGTAGCTGTGGGTATTAAGAATGTACATTCAAGGTAAAGGGACCAGTGAAAGGAATAAGGACCCCTATAACCAAAATGGTGCCATGTCCGTGGGCAGGATGCTACTGGGACAGGGTGAGGCATTGAAATGTGAGTGGTGTGACCTCCCAGTAGTCTGGAAAGATACTTAGCTAGTGCCCTTGGGATAACTTCTGACTATTGGTTAGGTATTGGTTCCACTTGGAAATGATGGCCCTTACAACCACCTCAGTTTGAATGTATCAGTACATTAAAGAAAGGACTGTTGATGTTAGTGGGAAATAGAATATGTTGGGATGGTAGAGTTGCAGGAATTGCACTAAGTGGAAAGTTGTTAATTCAAAGAGAAGGCATGTTTATAGAGTTAGCGTCTACCCCAGTCATTGATATACATGTCAAATTACAGACAGGAACCTGGCAATTTGATGTATTTTGTCCAGCAGTAGACTGAAGGGAGTAAAGTTGCAGGTAGCAATGTTAAGAACTTGGCTAATTCATGTGACTATGAACTTTAAGAAAATGTAAGATATAAATTCAGAAGTAAATAAAAGTTGGCAGATTTCAAAAAGTCTCCAGGTGTTAGAGGTAGTGTTTAATGAACAGAAGATGAGGTTTTAGGTTGCCCATCATACATCCATGCTATGTACTCCCATTGATATATTATGTTTTGTTTACAATGACGACTCTGAGCAGCCTTATCTTACCAGAGCTGTATGTGTAATCCTTGTCTTTGTTCTCCTAGCAGGTATGATTGTGTGCTGTTGTAGGTGTCCTGGTAAACAAGGGAAGATAGTAGTGAAGACTGGACACTCCAGACCCTTTTATTACAATGGCAAAGGCAATGTTTCCCATCCTTCATGCTCCTTGATGCTTATGAGCAATCATGTGAGCTTCAGCAAGAGCTGCAGCACCTTATGGCAATAACAATTGATTAACTTTGCAAAATTTGAGGATTGTGTGATGGAGCTCTAAAGGCCAATTGGCACGACTCCCAAAAACCTTTCCTCTTGTAGCATAAATTAAAGAAGACAGATGAAAAGATGCTTTGTTTATGTTTTCAGGTGTCTAACTCAGCTATGCTTTTGAACAAAAAGCACAGAGTGGGGACTGTGGTAGTGTGAAGTCCCCAGACTACACTAATAAATGACAACAGGGCAGCTGGAGGAGGGGTGGGGGAGTTATGTTTCAGGAATATTATCCTCTGGACTACACTGCTCTCTTACCACTATGAAATCAGTCCCTGCACCAGTACCTACCGTTTGATATCTTTTCTTCTCTTATAGTGGACTTTGTTTAGGCGAAAGTCCCTTTTCCCTGTTTGTAATATACAAGTATGGTCGTCTATGAACTGGTTTGAACAATGGACCATTCATTAAGAGCAGAAGTCATTCGGTGGAAGCCCTATGTCCCTCGCCTGAGTGGGATGAGACGGAACTCCTCTGAGGCGGCCATGTTGAACTAGAAGCACTATGATCATATGTCTTTTTCGGCCACTAGTAATGGAGTAGGACTTATACCTTTAATAAATGGTCCATGTGTGCAGGTGGGAGGTGGTAATAGCATGCCAGCAGGTCTAATCTATGCCTTCCTAAACATTTGAAGGTCAGGTGGCCGATCCCCTATAAAAGGTACAGGTCTGGAGTGTGGGTCAGATTAGCCAGCAGGGAACGGGTTAACTGGTGGGATGCTGTATGTTCATGTTGCAAGCACAGAAATACATCTCCTTTTATTTTACCATCACCGAAATTCCAAATTAGAGACTGATTCCTTTGACAGGAGGAGCTTCTGCAAAATATGTAATTGTGGAGAACAATACCTCTATTTAATGCCCTTTGATGTGTTTATTATATGAGATCAATGATGTGAAGGATAAAGAAGATAGAGTTTCACAGAAGACTGAGGCAAGGGAGTCAGCAAACACGTCCCACCATAGGTTAAGATCCCCATTGATAGTAAAAGAGAAATATATGATGGACGGAATTGCTACATTTTCTAGAAATAATTGCAAATTAACCAAATTCCCTATTGGGTACTTCTAATAAATTAATTAACAAGTGGAAATCTAATTGGAAAACAAACAATCTCATTCTTCAGGCATGGGTGAGTATCAGAGTGTTTTTATAGATGACTGCACGTCCCCCACCTATACCCTTCAGCCTATTTTCACATTAGATTAGTGAGCCAGGTAGGATCGGGTCCCGCTAGACAGCTGTTGGAGATGTGGAATGGCAAGTTTTAGTAACCGAAAAAATATATCCAGTTGTTTCTGTGGTGGGAAATTAGTGTTTCACCACTGAGAGAGCATTTAAGAGACGGCATGAAATGGATTCAGTGTTAGGCAAAAGAGTGGGAGAGTTAAAAATGCCCAAATTAAGAAAACATGAACAGCCGAGCTACCTAGGCTTTGACGAGAAATAGATTCCCGAGGTACTGTGGGGGTGGCGACCCATGTAAGGGTGGACCATCTGAAGTTTGGGAGGGGAAATTGAAGGTTAGATTGGGAGTGACACATGAACAACAGGTTGGCAGGAATCTTAAACTGAAGGGAAACACCCCTTTTCTAGGTGACTATGGGGTGAAGGAGGCCAATTGGTAGGGTGAGGTTTACTGATATGTTGTAACTGGTTCTGCCTCTGGCAAGATGGGTATCTGTTTTAAGCTTGCAATGTGTCACTCTTCTACAGGGCCCTGATGCAGCTCTGGGATACCCCACTACCCAGGACCTCCACCTTTCCTAGGTCATTTCCTGTATTGGGGTACTCTACAGTTCTTGGATAATGATTTTCTTTTGAGACTGGTTTTGGGCTAATCACTGAGCCCAGTCATCTGTTTCAGCAATAATAATAACGGCATTGCTTGTTTATTTATTTTCAGCTCATCTTCAAGTCTATCCCAGCAGTTGCTTCATTGTTCATTGAATGGAAGCCGAAAACCTAAGTTCAACCTCTGATTTCCTGATTGTTGGCTTTTCAGATCTTCCACGCCTCCAAGCTCCACTCTTTGGTGTGTTTTTATTGCTGTACCTGCTTACTCTGAGTGGAAACCTTCTTATTGTGGCAACAGTTTCCGGGAACCAGCAGTTGCACACCCCCATGTACTTCTTTGTCTCTATGTTGTCACTAATTGACATCACGTACACCTCAGTTGTTCTCCCTCCAATGCTAGCACACTTCTTTCTTAATGACTCTCATGTTTCTCTCATAAAGTGCCTCTTCCAGATGAATTCTTTCGTTGCCATGGCAGGTGCAGAGGTTGTTTTGCTCACAGTAATGGCGTATGACCGGTATGTGGCCATATGCAATCCTTTACATTACTCCTCCATTATGAATCTAGCTGTGTGCATACGGCTGGCTGTGGGAAGCTGGCTTGCCGGTCTCATGTTTGCTTTACCAGTCACAATAGCCGTGTCTGGGTTCTCCTACTGTGGCTCCCACAGTATCAATCACTTCTTCTGTGACGTGACAGCATTGATGAAGATCACATGTTCCAGCACTCACATGACTGAAATAGTCATCTTTGCTTTTGGAATCTCATTGACACTGGGGTCATTTATTTTGATCAGCATATCGTACGTCAACATTATCTCTTCTATTGTGAAAATCAAGTCAAAGGGAGGGATTTGGAAGGCCTTCTCGACCTGCGCCTCCCACCTGACTGTGGTTGTTGTTTTCTATGGATCTATCTGTGCTACATATGTTCGCCCAAAATCAGCAATGGGGGACAGCAAGATCTCATCTTTGACCTACATCATAATCAGTCCTCTGTGTAACCCCATTATATACAGTCTGAAGAACAGAGAGTTTAAAAATGCCCTGAGGAAGAAAAATAATAAATCATAGTCTATAGGAATGAACATTCATTTTTTTTTAAAACATACAAAACACGATGGCTACCATGGGAAAGAGAGAAATGAACTATACATAGTTCCTTTGCCCTGTCCGTGTTGGCCAATGCCACAGCTGTTAAGCGTGGATACACAATGTGTTCCAAGTGCTGGTGTGTGATTAGGCAGCTGCAGGTAAGTGTGGCAGGGGTAGAGGGTGTAGGGGAGTGAGTGACTGAGGTGGAAATTGGGGTTAGGAGGGAAGAGAGCACAGGAGCACTTACTTGCTGCCCGGCAGGGAAGATGGCTGCCTCCCGCTTTTGAGGAGTGTTGGAATGGGGGCTTTCCAAAATTCTAGGCTCCCTTAATCCCTCTCCAAGGAGCTAATGTGGGATAATAAGAAGTTCATTGCATTGAAACATATTACTCTCATAGCGCTGTTGAAATTGCTCTGCCTTTCTGTGGGTCCATTCCATATTTTCTGTCTTTCCCCCAAGATTGCAGAATTGGATATGCCAACCAGCCGTGAACAGGATATGTACTGTATTTAAGATGTTGTAGTATTTAATGATCTAATACGTTTGAATTGGTTGTGCAAGTATGTCTTTATTACAAAAGCTGTATGAATAATCCAAGGATGTGTTCCTGTCATTTTTATAGCAGCAATAATGGTGTCATAATGTTTCTACTATCCTTAACAACTCAACTCCTATGTAGCACTCCTGGTATATGGGATAAGGGCCCCATTTTCTTATGCAACAGCCTGATACACCATCCACCCCAATAATTCTAAGATTATCCACTGCAACAAGACTTCAGAAGTCCAGTCTGAGAAATCAAAAACTTAATCTCTAATTCTAGCACCTCATTGTGGAAAAATCTGCCGAACGATTTGGGGGACCAACAGGACTTCTTGAGCTTCAAAAGAGGTTTAAAAAAGAGTTACTTGAGAGGACCTGTGTGTCATGATCTCTGCTTCCAAAAGGTCAGGGTTTTCCCAACTCCCTTGGAAGCAGATCCATAACCCAGGTTCCGAGTGCCAACCAGTCCCAATTGGGACCTTTTGGACCCAGTCCTGGCGCCAGTGGCACCAGGCTCATAAATATGCCCAGTCCCAGCGCTGGAAGCGCCGGGCTCATAATGCTTGGGTGGACTTACCTGCAGCAGACCATGCTGCTTACTTGCCTGCCAGTTGAGCCTCTGATCCTCTTCTGTTTGGAACTACTTTTCCTGTTGGGTGGGGCAGGAGCCACTCCCTAGATTCAGAACACTGGAACTCTTCTGGAAAGCAGGAACTCTTTTCTTACCTAGGCGTGGCTGTGGAAGGAGACACCTAAGCACTACTGGAGGCTATTTAAACCACACCCGGTGGATGAATCTTGCTTTGCGTTATTCTGCATCCTCTGCAGCAGAACGCTCATCGTGTCTTCTGCATCGGATCCTGGGCCTAAGGAAAAAAGGCTTACCATCCTGAATCCAGACTTCAGCAACACCTATAAAGACAAGAAAGAACAGGTTAGCATTCCGGCATCTGAAAGACAAAGGCTTACCTACTCTTCGTGCGCTCCGGAGGTCTTCACACTGCATTCCGGCATCTGAAAGACAAAAGCTTACCAACTCTTCGCACGCTCCGGAGGCCTTCGGCGCTGCATCCCGCATCTGAAAGACAAAACAAGGTGCGTTTAAAGACATTGGGGAACTTTAATACTCACGTGCCATTACTCCTTTCCACATCTAACCCAGTGGGTATTCCGGCACCCTGCAGCCGCTCCGAACTCGTACCTGCAAAATAAAAAGACAGTTAGAGCGCATCGTGAAGCAGGCAACAAGCGCTTACTTACGTGCTTCCAGGCGCTTCTATTCATCACACGGACTCCATCTTCAACTCACTTCAGCCCGTCATCCGCCATCGCCGGAACCCTGCAAAACAAGAGACATCATTACTAAAGACTTTAAAGACAATAGAATTACTCGAAACTTACCGTTCGTGCAGTAAACGACGGACAGCAGTCCTCTGAAGTCAAGAGGCCTGCGCTACCTACCCAGTGAAGAAACTGGTTACAGCACCCTGCCCCGAGGCAGATGGAGAGCTCGGCATTCACTTACCTAAGGTGAGAGCGTTAACTTTTGGGGGTCTACAGGAGAGCAAAAAGGGAAGAGATAGGGACACCCCAATAACCCCAGTTCATTAATCCCATATTTTCTATCTGCAGACATCTCACTCTTGAAGTCAGGCATACAGTGCACAGAGGTCCAGCCCAAAGAGCCAACCGGGTGCTACACATCACCTTTGAAGATACGGTAGTTGCCCAGTCAAGACCGGCGCCTCTGCGAGAATCAGGTGAGCGTTATAGAACGCAAAGCCTACCGCAAAACTCTCGCCCAGGCGCTATGGAAACCTCGGATACTGACCACCTAGCCCGGTTACTTGGGGAACTAAGGGCAGAAGTGCATGCAGCTCGTCAGGAAACGAATGCTCTAAGAAGGGAACTAATTATTTCCAAGGAGAGAACAGACGGTCTTGCTAGACAATTGCTACAGTCACAAGCCGGACAGACCCCGTTACCCGCATCAGGGGCAAATCTTCCTTCAACATCCTCTATGAATCCAGTGCAGATCAACCTACCTGGGAATGTACCTCTGGCTCCGCCCGAACGATTTTCTGGTGACCCAAAGAGGTTTGCAGTATTTATCAATCAGTGCCGGTTGCACTTCTTATGCCGGCCAGCAGCCTTTCCAACTGATCAAGCTAAAGTAGCTTTTGTACTTTCGTACCTTAGTGGCAATGCGGCAGACTGGTCGATCCCTCTAGTTAATCAAGATGATCCGGTTCTCCATGATTTTCAAGCCTTTCAGCTTAGTATGGAAAAACTGTTCGCAAGACATTCACAGGGGCAGGCCTTGGACAATGAGCTTCTTTCATTGCGACAGGGTAATCAAGACCTTTTGGCTTATATTGCATCTTTCAATAGACTAATAGTGGAAACTCAATGGCCTGAGGACAAAAGGATTACGCTGTTTTATAGAGGTCTACGTGGAGAGCTCAAAGACGTTTTAGCCCAAGTAGTGAATCCCCCACAAGACTGTTCGGATTATATAGACTTGGTTGTTCAAATAGATCATAGACTGCAGAACAGGAAGGCCGACCGTTCCAAGTTTGATGCTCGAGTATTCTCCAAATCGCCAACTCCTTCCAAAGGAGTAGACTCCGGGGAACCCATGCAAAAAGGGGGTCTGAAAGGTCCTCTAACACAAAAGGAGCGGGAAAGGAGAAAACAGTTGCAATTATGCCTATATTGCGGAAACTCAGGGCACTTTCTTCGAGACTGTCCGGTGAAACCTGCCAAGAAGGCAGTAGGAGCTGCAGTTACCAAAGTTACAAACTCTGAGCAGGGAAACGACCTCGCCCGACAAGAATAGAGGTCCTCTTGCCGAGCGTGAAAACCAGTTCCGTGACCTCGCATTTCGTGATACCTATGGTCCTCATTAGCCCTGATAATCCGGATCGATTACATTGAAGCTTACGTCGACAGCGGTGCCATCGGCAATTATGTGGATCATGAAATGGTTTTGAGGATGAATCTAACTCTTTGTCCCAAGGCTGTAAAGGACGTCATTACTACAGTGGATGGTACGCAGATAGCCTCCGGGCCAGTAACGCATACCACTCAAGAGGTGACGCTAGTAAGTCAAGATGGACACCAGGAGAAGATCGTGTTCGATGTGATCAAGTCCCCTCAGTTTCAGATTATTCTAGGAATACCTTGGTTAGAGAAACACAATCCTCTGATCGATTGGCGAGCAAGAACGGTCCAGTTTCCAGAATGTGTCTCTACTTGTCACCCTCCACCTGGTGTTGCACTGGCAGCAATTTCTTCAGAGACTCCCCAGTTACCTCCCGAATACCTAGAATACCAAGATGTTTTCCGGAAGGATCAGGCTAACTCTCTACCTCCTCATAGGTCTTATGACTGCCAGATAGACCTGATACCTGGATCTACTCCTCCTTGTAGTAGAATTTATGCCCTCACCGAGCCTGAGAACCTTCACCTTCGACAATACCTGGATCAATACCTGGCGAATGGGTTTATTCGTCCTTCCAAGTCCCCTGCTTCTTCAGCTTTGTTCTTCGTTCCAAAAAAGGAAGGAGACCTTAGAACTTGTATCGATTATCGCTCCCTGAACCAGATCACCGTTAAGAATAGATATCCGTTACCTTTGATCCCTGATCTCCTGGACCAAGTCAGAAAAGCATGCATATATACAAAGCTGGATCTTAGAGGAGCTTACCACTTGGTACGAGTAAAAGAGGGCGATGAATGGAAGACGGCCTTCCGCACCAAGTATGGGCTATTTGAATATCAGGTCATGCCCTTCGGACTTTGCAATGCCCCGGCCGCCTTTCAATATTTTATGAACGATGTCCTCAGAGAGCTCATAGATGTGTGTGTTGTTGTTTACATTGACGACATCCTCGTTTATTCTTCATCGGAATCTGAACATCGGAAACACGTGAAAATGGTCCTCGAAAGATTGCGTCAACACAAACTTTTCGCTAAGTTGGAAAAATGTGTTTTCAACGTGACTGAAGTTGAATTCTTGGGATTCATATTATCACCTGGCGGAGTACGTATGGATTCAAAGAAGGTCGATGCAGTTCTCAAATGGCCATCACCATCCTCCGTAAAAGGTGTGCAAAGCATGTTAGGCTTCGCTAACTTTTACCGCAGGTTTATCCACGAATTCTCTCGAATAGTCCAGCCCGTCACTGCCTTGTTAAAGAAAAACAAACGTTTTGAATGGTCTACCGAGGCGGAACAAGCTTTCCAGGATTTGAAGATTAAATTTATCTCTGCACCAATCTTAAAACACCCTCGCCCCAAACTCCCCTACATCGTGGAAACTGATGCTTCAAGCCTTGCCATGGGGGCAGTTCTATCACAAAAGGACCCGGTAACCAATCAGTTGCATCCCGTGGCATTTTGGTCCCGCAAATTCTCTCCTCCTGAAATCAATTACACGATTACTGACAAGGAACTTCTGGCTATCAAGTCTGCCTTTAAGGCTTCGCGGCATTATCTGCTGGGGGCCCGACACACCGTTACTGTGATTACGGATCACCGAAACCTGCAATATTTGAAAACCGCAAAAGCCCAATCCTCTAGACAACTCCGTTGGGCATTATTCTTTGCCGAGTTTGACTTCATAATTACCTATCGACCTGGTACAAAGAACGGTAAAGCTGATGCCCTTTCTCGGATGGGAGTGGAAGAACACTTGATCAACCCTAAACCTGTACCAATCATTCCCGAACAAAGAATTCTGGGTGTAATCGCCACAGAATCCATAGAGGAAGTTAAGGATAAAGCCAGGCAACTTGTAACTCCAGCAGACATACAGAATTGGCATCTGCAGGGAAAGGACTTTGCAGTAAAGGACAACTTATTGTATTTCCAAGAACGATTATACCTACCCAGCACAGATTTACAGAAAAAAGTAATCTCTTGTTATCACGATTCTTTAATGGAAGGTCATCCCGTTATGGCCAAGACCTCAGAAAAGATCAAGCGCTACTTCTGGTGGCCGTATTGGAAAAAAGATATCAGAGACTTTATAATGTCCTGTGGAGTATGCGCCCAAAACAAGAGTCAAAAGGAAAGACCAGCAGGCCTCTTACGCCCTATTGACATCCCACCTCGCCCTTGGCATACGCTTTCTATGGACTTCATCACCGATCTACCTCCATGCTCCGGATACAATACGATTCTAGTAATCGTGGACTTATTCTCCAAGATGGCGCATTTCATTCCGCTCAAAGGCTTGCCAACAGCAGCAACTCTGGCCCGAGAATTTCTCGAAAACATCGTCCGACTACACGGTTTTCCTTTGGTTCTAATTTCGGATCGAGGTAGTCAATTTATTTCTCATTTTTGGCGAAGTTGCTGTCGGTCGGCTCAAATTGATGTGAGACTATCGACCAGTCACCACCCTCAGACCGACGGACAAACCGAGAGGACCAATCAAACTCTGGAACAGTATTTACGCTGCATGCTGCAACAAACTGAAAAAACTTGGAAAGACATCCTTTGGATAGCCGAATATGCCTACAATAACTCTGTCCATTCGGGAACTGGGAAAACACCGTTTTTTCTTTTGTACGGCAGTCACCCTCGAACCTCGGAGTTGGATCCCCTCCAAGATCTTGAAACACCAGCAGTAGACTACCTGCATTCTACAATCACCCAAGCCTTTAAGGAAGCTGTTTCTCACCTTCAAAGGGCTAAAGAACAATACAAGAAAGGAGCAGATCAACATCGGAAGGAAGCCCCTCAATATCAAGTAGGGGACCAAGTCTGGTTATCCACCAAATATCTACCTCTAAAAGGGCCACGCACATTCAACCCAAGATACCATGGTCCCTATTCCATCACTACCATAGTAAACCCAGTAGCGGTCAAGTTGGACTTGCCCCCACACATGAAGATACATCCGGTATTCCACGTCTCTCTATTAAAACCCGTGCAACCTCAAACCCGACTAACTAAATCTCCAAAACCCATCCTAGTTGATGGAGAACTCGAGTTTGAAGTCAAAAGCATTCTGGACTCCAGGATCTCCAAATCTAAACTATTTTACCTAATTGACTGGAAAGGCTACGGCCCCCAAGAGAGATCCTGGGAACCTGCTGAATATGTCCACGCTCCTCGCCTAATCAAAAGATTTCACCGAACATTTCCTGACAAGCCAAAACCCCCGGAGAAGCCCGGTTTGGGAGGGGCCTTGAGGGGGGGTACTGTCATGATCTCTGCTTCCAAAAGGTCAGGGTTTTCCCAACTCCCTTGGAAGCAGATCCATAACCCAGGTTCCGAGTGCCAACCAGTCCCAATTGGGACCTTTTGGACCCAGTCCTGGCGCCAGTGGCACCAGGCTCATAAATATGCCCAGTCCCAGCGCTGGAAGCGCCGGGCTCATAATGCTTGGGTGGACTTACCTGCAGCAGACCATGCTGCTTACTTGCCTGCCAGTTGAGCCTCTGATCCTCTTCTGTTTGGAACTACTTTTCCTGTTGGGTGGGGCAGGAGCCACTCCCTAGATTCAGAACACTGGAACTCTTCTGGAAAGCAGGAACTCTTTTCTTACCTAGGCGTGGCTGTGGAAGGAGACACCTAAGCACTACTGGAGGCTATTTAAACCACACCCGGTGGATGAATCTTGCTTTGCGTTATTCTGCATCCTCTGCAGCAGAACGCTCATCGTGTCTTCTGCATCGGATCCTGGGCCTAAGGAAAAAAGGCTTACCATCCTGAATCCAGACTTCAGCAACACCTATAAAGACAAGAAAGAACAGGTTAGCATTCCAGCATCTGAAAGACAAAGGCTTACCTACTCTTCGTGCGCTCCGGAGGTCTTCACACTGCATTCCGGCATCTGAAAGACAAAAGCTTACCAACTCTTCGCACGCTCCGGAGGCCTTCGGCGCTGCATCCCGCATCTGAAAGACAAAACAAGGTGCGTTTAAAGACATTGGGGAACTTTAATACTCACGTGCCATTACTCCTTTCCACATCTAACCTAGTGGGTATTCCGGCACCCTGCAGCCGCTCCGAACTCGTACCTGCAAAATAAAAAGACAGTTAGAGCGCATCGTGAAGCAGGCAACAAGCGCTTACTTACGTGCTTCCAGGCGCTTCTATTCATCACACGGACTCCATCTTCAACTCACTTCAGCCCATCATCCGCCATCGCCGGAACCCTGCAAAACAAGAGACATCATTAATAAAGACTTTAAAGACAATAGAATTACTCGAAACTTACCGTTCGTGCAGTAAACGACGGACAGCAGTCCTCTGAAGTCAAGAGGCCTGCACTACCTACCCAGTGAAGAAACTGGTTACAGCACCCTGCCCCGAGGCAGATGGAGAGCTCGGCATTCACTTACCTAAGGTGAGAGCGTTAACTTTTGGGGGTCTACAGGAGAGCAAAAAGGGAAGAGATAGGGACACCCCAATAACCCCAGTTCATTAATCCCATATTTTCTATCTGCAGACATCTCACTCTTGAAGTCAGGCATACAGTGCACAGAGGCCCAGCCCAAAGAGCCAACCGGGTGCTACACATCACCTTTGAAGATACGGTAGTTGCCCAGTCAAGACAGGCGCCTCTGCGAGAATCGGGTGAGCGTTACACTGTGATTACAAGTAACTTAGAGTCCCAGTGAAGTCCAGAGTCTGTATAATCTAATGTACAGTACTCTAAAGCGATTATGTATAGAGCACTTATTCCATTTTGGTTGGCCCGCTACGCATGGTCCTGCATGAAGAGAGGGAGGGGGTTTGTTGGCAGGATAGAGAGAGAGATGTAAACCCAGTGATGATATTGCTTGCAAGCTGGAGGTACCCTAGTCCAGTGTGTGGGTGTGTTTCTAGGTGACTGGTGGCCTAGAGAACCTTGGGGGTGTTGTTCAGTCATTATGAAGAGCCCAAGACACATCCCTGGGAGTAAGTGCTGCAAGGCCCAAGCTAGCCGCATGCATGCAGGGGTGTGTGAGAGCTAGAAAAGTCAGCAGTGCTGTTGCAGTTACTGTGGTGTCCTTGTAAGCACTTGCTGCTGTGTGATGGTTGTTTATGTGAATAGTGTAAGGTGGAGAGAGATGAGTGATGGAGTGTAAAGGAGCAACCTTTTGGTTTTGCTTTGTTGGGGTATTTGCTTATTGTCGCCGAAAGCAAAGTTTAGTTTTCTTCAGTTTAAAGGATGAAGGGGCTGTCCAGTGTTTTTATCACTGACCTTTTACTTCTAATTCTAATTATGTTACTGCACATTTTTACAATTTTTGTCTTTCAACATTAAAGGGGTGGGTTTTAGTGAGGCAATATGGGATGAGGCGTGGGTAAGGTGAATGGGCGACAAGGCAGTATCCTCTCGCATTTTGTACGAAATACAATCGATTAAAAATGTGGAGTGAAAGACGAGGTAAAAAATGCTTGGTAAGACCGTGTGTAATCTCCTGTAGTTTATAGCCAGCATGTTACATGCGGTGCCATTCTATGTTCATGTGAATGTCAATGTGATTTTATTTAAAGGTTGTGGGGAGACCAGCCCAGTATGGTCCTGTGTTCACATAGTGATTGGCTGATGAGTTGTCTGTACTATGGTGACATGTTCATGAAGTTTTAGACAGAGGACCTTCCTTCTGAGTCTACCCAGAGTGGGCAACCATTGCTTAATGATTTTCTGTGCTTTTCTCAGGCCTTTCTCAGTTGAATAGCAAGGATTACAGGGAGTTTCTGAAGGCCAGGAGAGCCGAAGTCTGAGCAGAGAAATCCAGAGTTTGAGTGAAAGTAGGAAAAAGATCAATCATGACATGTCAGGTTAAAGTGAGGCATCGCCACTAGGGTTGTTTAACTGGATTCAAGCAATCTCACTGGTTTAGCAATGATTGTTTCAGTCTGTAACACTCAACAATAGCTTCAAGCACTTATCTGCAGACAACTGATCAGAAAGAATATTTTACATTGAGCAGCAAATGGCAAACTGTGACACCCAGTATCTCCCTGATAAGGCACCTATGCACTATGCATCATTTCATGGTGTGAGACACCTATGCACATCACTTTAAATAAATAAATAAAACATAGATATATAAATACATAAATACATGTATGCCCCTTTCTTGCTACTAGGTCATTGCTCAGTCCTTCTTCATGTCCTTTGTTAGCCTCCTTTCCTCATTAGTGTTGCTCTTCCCAATGGACCATGTGCCCAGTGCACCTTTCTGAAGCTGCACACCTATCGTTTTTCTAGAGAGTTTTCAGCCAAAGTTGTTGACCCTTCTCTTTTCATACATTATTTTTGGAAATGACTTTTCTGGTTTCATTTCATGATTTGCATAATCCTTTTATTGTATCTCGTTCCTCTACTCTTCAAAGTATTTTGATGTGTAAGACATACTTTAATGTGCAATAAGTAATGTATGGCCCTCTCACCATGAGGGTCAGGTAGTACATTCTAAAGGAATGACAAAACATGCGTTTACACGTGGTAAGTAATGAGAACCTTTTACTTATTTATTGTGTGACTTAGTTTCATCAAACTTTTCACATATTGTAAAAGCAGAAAAAGAATAAAACAGTTCAGCACACAATAACAAACAGATAGGTCAAAGAAATGTCATAGAGAGATAGAAGCAGCTTAAAGAAATGCCAAGCATTGAATAAGAGTCTATCGTTAGGCTCATTCAGCACACTATACCGTACATAACGCCATGATAAAAACGGGTGTGTCATAAAATAACCTTTGAAACTCTCCTCACGGAGGCCCGATAAAGTTTTACAGTCAACAAATAAATGCTTCACAGTTTCGACTTCCACCCTACAGCGGCAAAATGTGTTCAGCTTGTGGCAAGCCAGATCTGCTCCATACCACATCCTTAGTTAGAAACAAATTCAATTTAAGACGTAGCCAACATTTTATGAGAAAAGGGGAGGCATATCTGATTAAATATTGAACAGGTGCATTATACGATTAAATATCCAATGTGAAATGGTCAGAAATCTTGTAACCCACAAGCTTCGCTCTGTTACTGATCCAGTCCGCTTCAAAATGGACCTTCTTAACCTTATTTGGGTTGAGCTCCAACTCTTCAATTGGTTACACGTGGTAAGTATTAGCAGGTAATGCAAGTATGGCCACTGTCATTTTATTATTTCCCATGTTTTAAGCTATTAAAGCTCTTCACCAGGACTCAAAGTCACCACCGTGCACCCCCTGAGTATTAAAAATGCCCTGAAGCAGACAGAGAGCACAACATATGGCAACTTTTTCCCTGCACCCCTGAAAGCCTTCCCTCACATATTCTAGGGTGGGTAACATGTGCTATTCTAACTCCAGTCCTAGAATATTTCAGGAAAGTGGTTGATTTTCATGGGAGTGCAAAATTGAGGAAATGTCGTCCCCTGGCGACCTTTACCCAGGTGACATTATCACCGCATACTCTGATTTTCTGTTTTTTCTTCTAATCGAAGAGAGCACAATTTTATTCTGAATTTTCAACATGAACCATGTATTTGTTCAATTTGCACGTTTATGCTGAATGTCTTCATACGATGATCAGTCATGATTTAATTATAAAAAAAAGAATTCTGAATATAGTACAAGTTGTGCAGTTCTGGTTTGACATGTTTAAATTGGAACAATTGGGGTTATTTAAACTGTCTTGTTAAAGTGCATGTTGATTTATTTGAACTGCGTGAACCGCTGATCTATCACTCTCTTCTCGCACAACCGTTGGATCTTCCGAATCACTTCACTCCTCAAGGTTATCGGTACATTTCTCACTTTGGCCCCACAGGGGAGTGGGGGGTCGGGGCACACTTCACAAGTTGGATTGGATTTTATGAGCGTATCCCTTCAGACATTGAAGCTTATTTTCAAAAACGTCAGCAAATTCTCTTAGAATCTCATCACACCCTTGTGCAGTCGCTGTAGTTAAGACTTGTTCATTCCCATTGGGAACCGATGTTTTCCTTAACATCCCTTGTTCCCTTCATCCTAGCATGGATGCCCCTTTGTTGGGTAACGAAACCTTGCTTCTGCATGTCTATCCTTTAAATTGAAACTCTGCAATAAAGTAACCTGAAAGTGGTATTTTCTACTTATTGTATCCTCCAGCACTAATGCCAGGAGGGTACAAATCACTCACATCGCCCCACCCCTAAAGAACTGGTTCATGTCTTTAAAGATACCAAAGTCCACTTTCCAACAGAGGTTGACAACATATACACGCATGCCATTAATCTCCACTGTGGTGCGGGGGCACCTATACTGACTCTTGCCCTCCATAATGCACACTTGGGAAGATGCATTGCCTGCAGCCATGCCAAAGGCCTCATCACTGTCCTCCCCAGTGCTGCTTCCTTTATTAGGCTGGCCTTCATTTTATTGAATGATCCTGCCTAGCAGTGCCTTCCAAAATGGCCTTTTCATTCACATTTTAAACAGTTCCATGTCGTTTTCCCGACAACAGTTTTTTCGAAGTAATGTTTTTCAAAGAAATTACATTAACAAAACTCATTAACTTTTTTTGTATTAGGAGGGTTCCCCCTCCCATTGCCCCCTTCCCTATACTATTATCCCCACCCCAACCCCTTCCCCAACCCTTTTAACCCTTTACCCCATATATATTTAGATTCGTTTTTTCAGAATAATTTTTTCAACGAATATCACTTTGAAAAAATACCTGTCGAAAAACCAAGGCGATAACTTTTAAACATATTACCTTCAGCTCCGGGCAGTTCCGTGAGTTTGCCAGATGTGAGGAACTTCCAAATCTGAAACATAATAAGGGTTTTCCCCGGTTGATTCCACACTCAACACCCCTAGCACCTTCACCACATCTCACGTCATTATTACCACCATTTTACCTTTTTCTTCCTCACCACCTGGGGCCAGACCATAGACACTTTGCAACGGTTCCATTGCAAAGTTGCACGGTATTAGCACTAGGGCAAACTTTGTCCCGGTGAAAAACGTATTGAAAATATTGTGTTTTGCCCAAGGGGAAACTTGGCCCATAGTGCCAAAATTGCACTTGTCATGGTGGAAGCATTTTCTAATATGACCCCAATGTGTTTTGCATTAGTGCAAAGTTTGCCATAATACAAATATCATGCAACTTTGCAATTAGACTGACTTTCTATAATGTTTTGCCTGGGTGTCGGGATTAACCTCCTTCTCCTTACAGCTAAATTCTCTAACACACAGATGTGTGTGCTCTGCCGCTTTGCAATTGGAATAACCTTTCTTAGGCTCGGGTATGCTTAGCTCCACAACTCCTCCCTTATTTTGTCATCCAAGCACTTCAGCATAAATTGGTGCCGAATTCTCTCTTCAAACTTGGCTCGAACTTTGCACATGAGCGCTAACTGCCTCAAATTCGTTACAAAATCCTCCACACCCTCACCGTCCACCTGTGCTCTCTCCCCAAAATGATACCTCTCTAATATTACCCCTGCCTCAGGAATATAGTGTATGTGAAGCTTTTTGAGAGCCGCCTCCAACTCATTAAACAGTTCATTGTCCATTTGTTCTGCAGTGAACTCCTGCAAACTCCTATAGATTCGCGCTCCATCATGACCCAGACAAACCAATAATAAAGATGCTTTCCTTGACTGGTTTAGTTCGGCCCTCACAATGCTGTAACATAGTCTAGGAAGTCCAGTTTCCATGCACCTGATTGGATATTAGGGGGATCGGTGCTGGGTAAAAAACTAGCTTGAGCAGGAACCCCACTCATTAGGATAGCATTTCAAGTACAAAACATCCGAGGGAATCCACTCTTAAGGAACAATTTCGAGAAGCTCCATACCTAATTGGCTTGTTGTATGGTTCAATATAGTGTGCATATACTAAAGGATGATTGAACAGAAGGTTGAAGTTGACCTTTGATGATCAACAGATTAATGTGGATGAGCCGAAGGTACATTGACATTTGAATTCACAGTCTTTGAAAATAAGGTTAAATGTTCAGTGGGTGCCGTGTCCCCTTAAAATGATATTCAATGGTCGCTATGCCCGCATGCTCAGAGCGTCGCATCTATGGGCAGTGGCGCCACACAGCCAGAGAGCCACTGAAGACAGCCAAAATCGAGGTCCAGGTAAGAAGGAAGTATACCTTATCCTTCTTTTCAGGAAAATGTGGGCCTCATTTACGAAACATTTTTCAGTGAGACATTCCAATGTTAAAACATTTTTGTAAATCAGGCCTTTTGAGTGGCACGATCACTGTGTGGCTGTGGCTGTGCTCTTTCTGAAGTCAGGAGCCATCCTAAGTAGCACGCGCAAAGACTTGGCATGTGGGGATGCGCTCACAGGTAGATGCCAGCCTTATCTTGCTGATCCATTCAAATCAAAACATAACATGTGTGCTGCCCCCTTGTATGTAAATATCCTAAATGTTGTGTTACACAGCGGTCTGTTCACTACTCAGCCATTTAATGTAGTTACGTTTTCAAACACTGACTGTCAAACAGGTTTCTTCTTGACAATGACGCACCCTTAGGGATATGTATTCTCAGGAAGTACTGCTGATTTAAAGCACAACCCCGGAGAACGGTATGTTAGTGCCACAAGTGTGCTGACAAGCGTCCAGACAACCGAAAGCAGCATAGTGAGCGAGCTGCATAATCACTCTTGACATTTATGGCTGGTTGTTGGCCTGAGGGTACTGTTTAACAAGGCTTGTTTGTTCAGAGGTGGGTGGAGACACTCATTTTAGCTCCTGTGAATGAATAAAGCGGTAGAGTACCTTGGCATCCTGGTAAGGAAGCACTAATAGAAGATTTTTGTGTCAGTCTTCCGTTATTCCAGGTTTACGCCCATCGCCAATGTTGTGGATTAATCCACACTTCTCCTACAGGTTGATTCACTGGGGTTTATTAGTCCAGTCTTCACAGTAAAACTAGATTATTTCCATCCCTCACAGCTTGCTCTAAAACTGCCCCTAATTGGACCCCACAGGCTCGAGTGACCTCTGCCAGAATGCTGCTTCCATAACATTCTGCTCTACCCATGTCTCGTGCCAGTGCAATATACACGAGGGACACCCCATTAATCCAGAGCCCTCCTCCTATAAAACCATAGAGGAATTAGTCCAGATGCAGGAGAGCACACCCACAAGTAAGAATTATGGTTGAAAAGGGGATGTCTTCTGCATGACAATTCCCTGTGGAGCGATGGCCAGGGCAGGTTGGTTGCCCCAAAGATATTACTTTCACACCTTGTAAAAAATATATCATGGTCAAGCACATGTGGGAAAGAGGGTTCCATGTAATAATGTCCCCTCAAAAATATCGCCGAAAAATGGCCGCTTTTTGTGGGGACATTATTGCATGGAACATGCAGGGGACACCCCTGCAACCCCCAAACCCTTTTTTTTTAACTTTTTTTTTTTTTCTGCCCCTGTCCCTATATATATGGCCACCCATATAATATCGCCACAACCTTTTCCCGGCGATATTATATACGGCGACCATATATATGGGGATAATATTACCTGATACCGGAAAGAGTTGCATGACAATGAATCTGAATAAATATTGGTTTACACCTGTGAGCAATTGCCATCTGTCAATCGTGTAGAAGCCCTGGCTTTTTGATTTGTATTAAATAAAACAATTATGCAATTAATTACATACCTGAAATGTAAATCTGTTGATTAGATTCCACTGTCACATTTTCCATGCCATTCTGCATTACTATCCGGCATTACTATCCTGACCTGCAGAGTCTGCTCTACCAGTGACACTGAGCAGATACATCTTTAAATATAAGCCATACACTAATTAATGTATGGTGTATAGTATTTCTCATAATTATTACATCCACAGCGTATGATAGAATACATGTGTCAGCCCAGCTCAGCGCTGCAGGAATTATTTGTATTCTTCCCAGACACGGATGACGCTTGACACTGCTGGTAGTAATATAGCCTTTTGGCATTTACTTTATTTGTTGCTTTGTGCTGGCAGGTAACACCCTCCCTCAGAGAGACAGCCGCTCCACAGGAAGCTGTACTAGGATCAGGAATCAAAGGGCCCACCCATTCACAAAAGGGGTAGCCTCATACTAGGGTGCTGCATATCTAAAGTCCTTTGAATCTATTACAAAGGGAAGGGGATGGGTTAATGTAGGGAAAGGGAGCTTGTTAAAGGCAGAGAAAGGTTCTGCCTTCTTGTTTCTCTCTGCCTCTACCCTTCTTTCCTGCCCTCTCCACTTCCTGTAGCACAAAACACTTTGGTTGTGATGTCAGAAGGCAAAGTCCACTTGTTTCAAGAACAAGAATTGGAACCCTAAAGATGCCTAGCTTTAATCCAATCAACAGTGGGATTTTTCCTTTAAAAAAGTGGTCCCCCCTTCATTGTTTGATTCCCTCTTGCACACAAACCTGAGAAAGAGTTTACTGTCCCTATCTTTGGAGAGAGGATTTTTCCAAAGTCCGTAGGGCAACTCCAAAACAACCAGACACTAAAAAAACAACCCACTATGGAAAAAAGGCTAAGTTCACCCTTTTCCGAGAAGAACAAGAGCTTTATTTTGTATACAAAAATGAAAAAGGTGACAGGGTATTTTTAAGTCCACTGCTGCAGAGCTATCTCCTGTCATCAAAGACATGCAGGCACCTCCATCATGCCACCCCGCTGCAATCCTATAAGCATTGGCATCACCCTTTGCTCTCCCTGGTACAAATCAAAGACCTTGTTCTCTGCTCCCCTCTGTATCAGTTACCCTTTCCAAGAGGTAGGCCTGGTGTCCCACTGATCAATGCCTCATTTACTACTGGGTCTGTCCCCTCTAGCCTTAAAGAAGCTTGGGTAGTAAAAGAAAAACTCTTTAGACCCTACCTCGCCAAACAACTACCGACCCATCACCACTGTCCCCTTCCTCCTAAAATTCTTGCACAAAGCGGCCCACAACCAAATTGAACACTTCCTCGAGTCAAACTCCATCCTCAGTAAGAGAAAATCAGGGTCCTGTAAAGGCCATGGCACAGAAACAGCCCTCCCCGAGCTCAAAAACCACTTTTATGGACAAAGGCAAACCAGCTCTCCTCCTACTTTTGGATCTCTCGGCTGCCTTTGATCTTGTGGATCACAAGATTCTTACCTCACATCTTACTCACGCAGCAGAATTCTCCAACAAGGCCTCCTCGTGGAACACCTCCTTCCTTAAAGGAAGAGTTATGAAGGTTTTCTCTAACCAGGCAAATGCGGCTCCCACCACCATACACTGTGGAGTCCCAGAGGGCTCATGTACAGCTCCCACTTTCTATAACCTGTTCACAAAGCCTCTGTTCGACAAACTAGACTCCCTCGGAATACCATACACAAATTATGCTGATGATACACAGGTTCTCCAGCCCCTCTCAAAACTGAGATCATCATAATTGGCCCCAAAGAAACACTTGCTAAACTGTAATTTCACCATCAACAACTCCCTCAACCCTGTCTCTGCCTCGGGGAAGACACTATGACGCGATAGGTTAGTGCCATTGCTTCTGCTTCTGCCCACACTATGAAGCTCATAAATGCAGTAAAACCTTTCCTCTCCAAACAGAACAGACTTTCTACAGCCAGAGTTACCATTGGTGCCAAATTAGATTATTGCAATGTCGTCCTAGCAGGCACCTCCACAAATAATTTAAACAGACTCCAAGTCATACAAAATAACACCCTCAGAACAGCCCTAAACATACCTAAAAGGGACGACATTGCTCAAGCTAGGTGAGACGCCCACTGGCTCCCTGTTAAGGAGCGGATCACCTTCAAGACCCTTACCTTAACACACAAGTACCTTTCACTCTCCGGCCCGCCCTACCGATCCGAGATCATTGTCAGAGACATCTCTTCATGTCCTAAAAGAACTTTCCATGTCAAGCAACTGCGCATCCCTCCCATTAAAAGGGCTAAAGCAGGGGGGATTGGTTTCCCTCATATAGCACCAAAACTCTGGAACGCCCTTCTCAAAGCGCTCAAAGCTGCGACTTCTCTCCCAGCGTTCAGGAAAGCTCTAAAAACCACTCTGTTCAACTAACACCTCCCTTTCCTCTCCCCCCTCTCCTTCCCTTCTCTTCCTGCTCATGACTGTGCCCCTCCTTGCTGTAAATAAGACTGTATTATGTAACTAAGTATGTTGTCTTGTAACAGCGCATCGATGCTGTGCGCTTTATACATGTTAATAAATAAATAACAAATAAATAAATCCAACTCATGAAGGATTTCAGAGTCGTATCCCTGCACAGCTGGTAGTTCAAATGGAATTACCATTATTCTGGGGGGCGCTAGTGTCCTTAATCTCAATTCATGTTTTGGCAGCCCAAGACCTCTGCCCTCTCACAATTAGCTGCTCACATCCCTACCTAATTGTTCAAAAATGTTGCTAGATATATTTATACGTGGGTGTACGTATGTGTTCCCTACTGTGCCGGGGAATAAAAATGTGATAATCAGGCAAGAGATGGGCCTCATTGCTCTGTGTCTCCAACACAGCCTATGAGGATTCAGGCCTACCCTTAAATGCAATGTTAGTTTGTGTTATAAACATCTTGCGCATGCAATGTATTCTATGTGACACTACTGTAAAGCAAATGGAAAATTTCCCCTGTATAGGCTTCCGAATTACATGTGTCTCCAGCATTTGCTTCCACCCATAGCATGAAGCCTGCAGTCATCAACATTCTGCGACTACTAAAGTAAGTGTGGTGGGTCAGGGAGTCTACCAACCACTGAACCCCACTAAACTGTCCCACCCCTCTAACCACTCTATTGCCCATATTGCACCACCCGTAAACATCTCAGTGTTCTTTATTTATTGGACAATCTCTCTAGGAAAGTTTGCTTTCCTTTCTTACATTGCTATTTGTTTTGCAACTAGGCCTTTTTCCCCTCTTTTAGGAAGGTCGATTGTGGGTGTTTTACAGTGAGTTTTCCCCTCCCCCCTGTCCACACTGCTCCTTCATTCCCCTGTGGTCACCTGCTTGTTGCCTCCTGTGTGCCTCCTTAAGTTTGAACCCTCCCCTCTGTGCCTTCTGTGGTACTCAGCTTTGGGATCAGCTTCTTTCTCCTCTGTTGCATCCTGTGGTGCTCAGTTTTAGGCTTTGCTTCTTTCCTCCCTCACACTCCCTTCTTGCCTCCTCACATCCTCTATGGTGCTCTAAATATCTCCCATCTTTGCAAACTGCTGCTATATCACCTATACTATCCCTCTCACTAAGTCTGCTATGAAAAAGTTTGAGAGGGATATCCCGGTCTTGAACACTGGCCCCCTTATTGCTGACACCCACATCAGTGCTTCCTGCACAGACCCTAACCAACATATGCTTTGTTGTTCCCTCTCCAGACCTATGGAACCCCTATATGGTCTCAGCTATCTCTTCCTCTCCCATTAGTAGTGGCACTCGGTGGGAGGTCCTCTTGACCTCATTCCACTCCTCTAAAACCACCATTAATGTCTATCTGAATGGCACCGTCTTGGTCCAGGGCCCTCAGCCCAATCTACTCCTCTTCGATTGTCATCTCCCGCTACTCCTGCTAGCACCTCCAAGGCTCCTCTGCAACCTCCTTCTTCCACCACCTCACTGGCACCTCGTTCCTCCTCTCTGGCTACTATGTCACCTCCTGCCACTACCTCTGCCCACTCTCAGGAACCCTCTGCCGCTTCTGCTGGGTGCAGCTCATGCCTGTACACCACCCCAGAAGTGTTTCAAATATGGAAACTTGCTCCACGTCGATACTCTCAACTCTCACTCTGCTCCCTCCAACGACTCCTTTGACATCTGACATCTCCTCGAAGAACTTGACCTTGATCTCCTCCCTCTCACCAAGTCGTGATTCACGGCCATCTCTGTCACAAGCTTTGAAACTGTCCTCCCTGATGGCAATAAGATTCTCTCTGAGCACAGAACCAACCGACCCAGAGGTGGAGCAGCTCTGATCTTTCTTTCATTCCTACGCAGGCCGACTCCACCATTGAATCCCTGGTCTGCCGGTTCTCTATTTGTCCTGGCCTCTCTCTGACTGTGGCCACCATCCACAGGCCACCTGGCCAGGTTGCTCTTTTCCTCTCAAAGTGGGCTGACATCTACTTTTCTCTCCTTGCCTCTACCTCTCAACTTCTCCTCCTCTGAGACCTCAGCGTCCACCTGGATGCTTCTTATCCCTCCTCTTGGCTCTTTCGCAACCTCTGCGACTCTCTCTCTCTCTCTCTCTCTCCATTCTACCCTCGATCTGACACAATCTGCCGTAAACACCTGGATGTTCTCATCGCCTCAGACATCTCCCTCTTTAATCCTCTCACAACTCCTCTCTCCGGGACTGTCCAGTTTCTGCTCTCCTCTCACCTGAAGCTCTCGGTCCCCCTGGCAAAGCCCACCCCAGCACTGCCACCTACCTACTTGGTCATTCGGCCCATGAAACGTGTAATAGTGGATGCCTTTGCCTCTACCTTTTCTGCTCCTCCTACCCATGTTGCTGACTCACACTCTGACATAGCCCTCTCTAACCTACATCTTTCTATCTCCAACAATCTTGACACCCTTTCCCATGTCATAAGAATCTGCCTAAAATCTACATCCGAGTTAAACCCTTGGTATGACTCTGATGACCTTGCCACACTGCAACTCAAGAGCAGGGTGACCGAGACGAAGTGGAGGGCTTTGGATTCATCCTCTGACAAACTGGCCTGCCGCCTGCAGCAAAGGGAATACAGACTCCATGTCCTGTCCAAGAACAGAGTCTACATGCAAGCCTGCGTCTCTGCAGCTTCCAACAACATGGCTGAAATCTTGAAAATCTGCAAGAAACTGGCCAATCCTTCTGCAGTCTCTGCCTCTCCTGGTCCCTCCCAGGCCCTCTGTATGGCACAGGCTTCTCACTTCACCATCAAAACTCAGGGCATCCTGTCCTTGCTCTTCTCTTCCTTATCCCTCTCTCGACCCCCGGTTGTGAAAGTGTCGTCCAAACGGTTGATCCCCTGCTTCTCCAGAGCAACCACAGACCACGTTGAGAGCCTCGCTCCATTCTTGGTGATTTCTGCAATCACTCTTTCACTACTGGTTCTTTCCCCTCACTCCTCAAAAACTTCTGTGTTCACCCACACTTAAAAAATCCTTAAAAAGCATTATGCCGATTGTACCTGTGCAGCAAATTATTACCCATTCTCTATCACTCCTTTCCTGGGCAAATTTCTGGAAAAGCTGGCCATCTCCCAGCTTACTCTCCACACCAAATCTGTTGGTTGTCTCTATGACTAGCAGTCTGGCTTCAGAGCAGCCAGAAGCACAGAAATGCTCTTCTGAACACCCATGAAGATCTGCTCTCCAATCTTGACTCCATCCTTCCCTCTGTCCTCATCCTCCTTGATCCTCCTTGACATTTCCACTGCTTTTGACACAGTGAATCACACCATCCATGAGAACCTGGGCATCACAGATCAGGCCCTGGAGTGGTTGACCTCCTTCTTCCAGGACCAACCCTCCCAGGTCCAACTTTGGTCCGTTCTATACACCGCCGCTCTCTTCACTTGTGGTGTTCCCCACAGTTCTATCCTCTCACCCTGATTTTTCAATGTCTACTTGGCCCCTTTCTTTGACGTGATCTCTGCCTTCCTCTAACTTCAGAGTTATGCAGATGATACTCAGCTATCTTTCAGGCTCCTCTCAGCCTCCTATTCTCTCTCACTAATTCCTGACTGTCTATCCATGATCCAGGATTGGTGCACCTCCAATGATCTCTGCATTAATGCCTGTAAGACAGAGAGCCTTCTCATTGGAACCCCTGCTCTCGCTTTCCCTCTCACACTTTGGCCACCCTCTTCCTGCACCCTCCTGTGAGGCAAAAAATATTGGTGTCATCTTCGACTCCACTCTCATATTCTCTCCTCACATCACAGACCTTGCCAAGAAGGCCCACTACTAGCTGTACAACCTCAGAGGTATTCTTCCTTTGCTCACTTTCCCCCAGAAGCTCACTGTCTCCAGAGCCCTGGTTCCCTGTAGCTGGACTACTGTAACAACCTCTTTCTCAATCTGCCTTCCTCTACTCTCCACCTGTAACTAATCCAGAACAGGACTTTGAGATTAATCCTTGGCCTCAAGGCCAGAGACGTATCTCTCCAGCCCTGTAATCTCGCCACTGGCTCCCAGTGGCTGCAAGGATCAAGTTCAAGACCCTCTGCATTGTCCACAAGACTTTCTGGGGGAGAGCCTGAACTACATCCAATTTGGCCTCCCAAAATACCTTCCTTCTCGAGTTCTTCACTCAGCTGCCTCCAACTCTCTGAGTGTTAGATGCGTCTAAAAGCAGAGAGTGGTGTGTAGATCTCTCACCTCTGCAGGTGCCTCCCTCTGGAATGGTGTCCCCGCCTCTCTCAAACTTGAGCTGGAGCACCTGAAGTTCCAGAAGCAGCTCAAGAACTTCCTTTTCTCCTCTGATTTCTCTCTCTCCCTCCCCTACTGACATACCTGTATGCTTCGCCGACTGGTTGCTTGGCTACCCTCAGAGTCTCACTGGGTACCTGGCTCCTTCATGATCAGTCTTCCCTGCACAACCTCCGAGTCTACCACACACTTAGGGGCTGTCACTGTAATCCTCTACACCCCCCTGCCTCCTTGCACTTACCCAGAGCCGCGCTGCCCTGACTGCACTTACTCAGAGCAATGCTGCCCTGATTGCACTTCCCCCTTCCCTCTTCCTGGCACTTCCCCCACTCCTTCCCTGGTATTGTCACACTTGCACGATCTGAATGGCGCTAGGCCTAGTAAGATGTCCTCCTTGTGTACTGGTGTGTTATAAATGACAAATCATATCATATCATATCGAAACCAGGCCCTACAAACATGATGCAGACTGCTCCCTTTCCTCGCATATTTCTCTGTGGTGCACCTGAGATATATGCAATCCCCATCACCCGCTAAGTCAACCCAGTATTCAGTGTAGTTTTCTTGGTTGTGTGTGGGTAAGGTTAATGTCACTGGGGGTATATGGGTTTTTCAATCCTGACCATAAGTGGCTTATTTGGTTCCTCAGTTTGTGCCTGACCATCCTTTGTTCCTGGGAGAGCCATTCCTGCCCCGATAGTAACCATCATCATTGCACTCATCTGGATAGACTTTATACATCATTGGAGCATCTAGTTGGCTCATGCAGAACAACACCAGAAGAAGCACCACAATCAGAACCAATATCTTCACCACTGCCCCAAGCAAGGATGGCACCCATGAGAACATCATGTCGAATCAATCTTCGGACTTCACACTGCTTCACTTTCCATGCCAGACTTTAACTTGTGCAGGGCCCCTGTGATGCGTGTTAGGGACCCATTCGGTGCGTCATTTGGGGGCTTTACGGGCAGCAAGATAACCCTATCTTTTTGCACATGCCCCCTTCCATTGTTGTCAGAAGATCTATGATGTACCGGTTTTGAAGTGTCATCAACCGGATCACCCTCAATTCGTATTTAGGCCTTTTTCAGTTTCATTCGCCAACTGGATCACTTCCCATCAAACTATTTCCAGCAATTTAGTGTTGGCTGCAGCATGGACTTCTGGCATCAGAAGAGATCCATCTTGGTGTACAGCCAGTATTTGCCTGGAATTTCTTTGAGCAAATTGAATGAATCTTCCGACAGATAATTTGATCTCTTCATTCTCACCTTCACTGACCGATTCTTCTTCCTCATCCCAGGGGATGGAATGGAAGGTGGGATGAATTGTGGCAACCTATGCTTAGATGCAAGAGTCAGATGAGCTTGAGGCACCACAGGGATAGCTGAGTGCACACGTCCCTCGCCAAGAAGAAGGAAGATGCAGGTATGCCTGTTGACCGCACTCCCAGTATAGATCCATCAGAGCTGCTATTACTTTTGCAAGATCTGGAATGGACATGGTCTAGTTGCACTTCATATAAGTGACTTCAGGAACAGTCCCCTGCCCTTGAAAACAGAACTGATATTCTTCTGCTGTTTGAACTTTTACTGGGGTTTCACGTGGTTCAATCATGTTATCTTTGATATGTATACAGTCGATGTTGTAAAACAGTTCTTATTTAGGTTCCATATACCTTCTTCTCTGAACCATGCCAAACACCTTGCTGCACAGCTCACCACTACCTTTTCCCATCTGTTTGACACAAACACCACTCCATCCAATGTTAACATGGGCCGTGGCTTGCATTGCAGTGCACTCTCGTCTTTGGCACACTTTTCTCCATCTTTGTCCATTAGTACAACTTGTACCTTGCACCCCTGGAACAGACTACGTACCCCACACAGTGCTAAACACACCAAACTCTGGGCTTCGAAGGGCAACATTTTCTGGGGCACTAGCATTTTGGGTGCTCCGGACACGTGTGGGATGATGGGGCAGATATAACAACAGACATAACAACTCCTGTTATACCTCTATTTCCCTACCTAGTTCATTTGAATGAGCCAGATGTTACTAAATTCTGGGTGGTATACATCAGACATTGTGTCAAAGACCACACCTTTGTACTGATCGTATTTGTTTAACCGATAACTTTAAGTTCCATATTATTGTGTCTTGTGCACTCATTCATTTAAAATTCACTACGGTGGTCATATAATCATCACTTGGTGTTGTAGAATCAATAAATGTATAATTTTCACGGCCCTTTCAGTGAACGAGATGGTCATGTTGAGCCCACTCAGAATATAACTTCCTAACAAATTGATTGGGGTCGCAGTAGAGTACAACAAGGGAGGGGGGCACTCCTCTCTGCCCCCTTCCTTAATGGATAATTTTATTCGTGAAAGGAACTGATTGAATTGCCCCAGAGAAGCCCTGCATATCCGTTACATCACATTACCACTGTCTCGCTCTTCCTCATACTACTTCCCCACTAGTAATCCATTAGCAATCCATCACATTACTCCCAACTCCCTCTTCCATTTCCTGGTAGTCCATTAGTAATCTTTAACATTAGCCACTCCTTTCTCTTTCTCATTCCAGAACCATGTCAGTCCTCCATTACGTTCCCTCTGCCTAACTCTACCTTGTCCCACTAACCCATTAGAAAACAATGACATTACTCTTGAAACCCTCTTCCTCATACTGTTTCTCCATTAGCAATGTATTGCATGACCCCTTGTTCCTCTTCCCGGTCCTAGGAACCCATCAGTGCTCCTTCTCATTACACATGTGTCCCTTTTCCTCATTCTATCATGCCTTTAGTACTCCATTACAGTTCACCCACCTCCCTTTTCTTCACCCGCTACTCGCGTAATAATCCATTACAATTCTGCTCCTCATCCGTCTTCCTAGTACTTGCACTCCAATTATCATACATCATACTACCCCTATCTCCTTCTTCTTCATCCCAGAACCCCATTTGAAATCCAATAAATTACCATCACTTCCCTCTTCCTTGTACCAGTATCATCTTAGTGATCCATTAATGTACCCTTCCCTCTTTCTCATCCCAGTACCTCCCTAATAATCCAGTACATTACACTCACCTCCCTTTTCCTCATCCTGATTCTCCATTAGTGATACATTACATTACACCTGCCTCCCTCTTCTTATTCACACTATTTTATTAGTAATATATTACATCACCCCACCTACCTCTTCCTACTAACCCATTAGTAATTCATTACAATCCCCCACCTCTTTATCAGCATTGTACCCCATCAGTAATCTGTTACTTCACCCCTTTCTTTTTGTTCATCCTGGTACCCCCCTATTCAGTTACCGAGATGTGCTTATAAGAGGAGCAACAATCTCAAATAACTCACCACACAGAATGATATTTCGGACACGGCAAATAAACAGTTGACACTAACAGAACAATGGCACATGGGCAGACCCTTAGGCTATAGGCGCTTTTGGAAGTTGTAACTATTACCCTCAAACAGAAAGATCTATTGAGATCAACCTTGGCCTCATTAAACCATGGCAACAACGACACCTGACCAATTGTAACACTGCTTGGGTGATCTACACCATTTGGTTTCCGTGTAATAAGATTTATATAGGGACAACTGAACAAAAAGTGAAGATTCGTATATGTGAACACAAAAGCTGCATAAGGAAAAAAATACGTACTGCTCCTGTGGTAGTTCATTTTGTAGTGGCTGATCACAAGTGTGATGAATTGAAACGGACAGTCTTTAGAAAGATCAACTTGAGCAATGATAAGAGTTTAGATAAAAAGAAGTTAAGTAAGGAAGAAGTACGGTTAAATTGTATGACAGGTAGCCATCTAACAAGTCTAAATGACAATATTGACTGGCATACTCTCAACACTTGAGAGGGCTGTTTTGTATGTGTACCACAGTAAGCATATTAAGGCCCTTTAAAACCACATTGTATATTACCTGATGCAGTATTTGTGCTATTTAAGAGAACATATTTAGGACCCCAAGTTATAGTAAAGTGTTGAATTTTTGAGCCAACTATGACTTAATATTGTCACATGAGTGGAAACACACTTGTTGAGTACTACAGTTGACACTCCAAGATGGCTGTCAAATGTACCCTCTTGACCTGAGACCATAGAGTTTGACAACATGAGAGCGCAAGATCTAGTGCTCCAGTTACTACTGCAAAATGACCGGTAGGTAAATCTACAGCTCTGCATAATGAAGAGGTGGAGAGTAATTTGCTTTGAATTATTTTTGAAAAAAGCCAATATATCCAAGAGCACTAGTATGGATGCTGCCAGTAAGTAGGAAGTGTTAAGGCCTGGTGGTTAGAAAAGTCAATCGGGAAGAGAAGCCACTCTATTACAGACAAATACGCCCTAACGAACGCTAGCAATGCCATATGAATCTTTTATCCGCTTTGCGATATAGACTTATGTTTTAAGGTATACCGTTTACAGAAAAAATATATTATATCATGTTGTTACAGAATTGAAATGTAGAAATAGAGTTGTTACCCAGTGACTACTTCTTAACTAATGAAATTGAGACACCAGGATGGCAAACTGAAATCGGTGCAATGCGTGTTATCGCTCAACCATAATGAAGTAAGTGAAGAACTTTTAGCCCACAACATGTTACACTAGTGGCGTATTACTACAACAGTTAGAGACATTGAACCCTCTCATCTCTGTTATCTATTGCCATTTAAATTACGTAACAGTGCTGATAAGTTTGGCATTTTAACTCCTGTACAGATGACAACAATTACACACAATGCGGAGAGGATTGATGAATCATTTAAGACGCGATCATCGATTAAGATAGGATGCTTTAAAGAACAATAATGTTATGTTATGTTATGTTACTTTGCATTTATATAGCGCCTTATGCATCATTGGTAGGATCTCAAAGCGCTGGTAGGTTGAACGCCCTCGGGAACCGTAGTTCAAGTCAGTTGAGAGAGAGAGGGTCATAAGGTGCGTGGGTGCACCGGATATGTGTGCAGCCAGTGTGGCAGTTGCATGATAGCTGCTTCTTAGCGGTAGGTGTGGTGGTTGGGAGGTCAGGTTATGTGTTCATTCTGGGGTGTTGACACCCAGACTGATTTCTGCCTGCGTTAGGCCTGAGGAGAATGCTTAAGTTGGCTGTGTGTGCTCAGCTAGCTGTGTTTAATTGGGATGATGAGGAGTAAGTGGCGGGTGTTAGTATGAGAACAGCTATACCGAATGTGTCATAGTATCGCTGTGTTCTAGTTGAGTGGTGGTGTATAGGAGAGAGTAAGCGTGGTATTGTGATATGGTGGTTATCAGTAAGGTGCTTGAGATCGAGCATTCCATCTGTACCATCTATTCTATCCGTTTTATTCACTCTGTCCGTTCATTCCACATAGTCTGTTCATACATTGCGTCTGGTTCATCATTTAATTTACTAGTCTTTCCATCCATTCCATCACTCAATCCTTCATCCACATAAACTAGTCTATCCATTCCGTAGATCCATTTCATCCTTCCCGTCTGTTTAGTGTGTTCCATCCGTTCCATCCTTCCTGTTGATTCAATCCACTTTGTGTGTTCCACTCACTCCATCAGTTACATCTGCTCAATCTGTTCCATCCATTCTATCCGTTCCATTCGCTCTATCTTTTCCATCCACTCCATCCATTTCATCCACTTCATCTGTTCTATCCACTCCATCTGTTCCATCCGCTCTATTCGTTCCATCTGCTCTTTCTCTTCCATCCACTCCATCTGTTCTATCCACTTCATCTGTTCCATCCACACCATCTGTTCAATCCACTCCATCCGCTCTATTCGTTTCATCTGCTCTATCCGTTCCATCCACTCCATCTGTTCTATCCAATTCATCTGTTCCATCCACACCATCTGTTCCATCCACTCCATCCGCTCTATTCGTTTCATCTACTCTATCCGTTCCATCCACTCCATCTGTTCCATTCATTCCATCTGTTCCATTCATTACATCTGTTCCAATCATTCCATCCGTTCAAAGCATTCCTTCTGTTCCATCCATTCCATCTGTTCCATCCATTCCATCTGTTCCATCGACTCGTTCTGTTCCATCCACTCCATACGTTCCATCCACTCCATCCGTTCCATCCACTCTACTTGTTCCATCCACTCTACCTGTTCCATCCATTTCATCTGTTCCATTCACTCCATTTGTTTCATTAACTCCATCTGTGCTGTCTAGTGTATTAATTTCATCCACTGCATCCATTCCATCCACTTGATTCGTTCCATTTGTTCCATTTGTTAAAACGACTCATCTTTCCATCCGTTCAATCTGCTAGTTCGTCTCCTCGGTTCGATCCACTCATCCACGATCCATAACATCAGTACGTTTTTACATTTAACACTAAATGCTATCAAAGATCATTTGGAAACGCTCCTCACTCAAATGGCCATGGGTTGTTCACTTATGTTTCCTTAGGGAGCGAGAAATCAAAGAAATGTAAATTCTCTCCTGTTGAGCAAAATCTAAATAGGCAGGTATTTATTTGGTTACTTTATTAAATTAAGACCATAAGGCAATACAGACTTTTATTAGTTGAAATAAAAGAGGAACAACAATGATTAATATGTTGTCCATATGCTTTCCTTGATACAGGAAACTGCAGAATTATAAGGAGGAAAAGGCACACGTTATAAAGCCTGCGAGCTACAAGACAACAGAATATTTTCAGAACCCCCGCGAAGAACTTCCACAAATATCAGTTAAATGTATTGTGAGGAATGAAACATGTTGGGTGAAGACTAGCATCACTTATTAAGCTATAGAATTCTAGTACAGTGAACACTAAAGCACTTTAGCCTGACAATCTAGTATGATGGGTGTTTGATATGAATTGTGATTTGTTGGTATCGTTTTATTCTGTAAATATTGTTGTCTATACAGTGAAAACAGTGATTGTTTTATATCAATTTATGTATTGTGTACTGTTTTATGAATCACTAAATATAGTGTGTATTTTTTAACTAACTTGTAATTTTTAAACTGGTATTTCCATCAATAAAGTTTATTAGGAAAAAAGATCCATGAACCAGATTACAAACAATACACAAGATTACAAACGTAGTTAGCATCAATTAAAAAAATTCCATAAAACATAGTTCATACAGAAGAATCTACAAAACATTGAAATAACAAGATAAAAGAAAATGGATGTGCTATCGCATTTTACAAACAATTTATTCCGCCGATACCAGGCTTTTGTTAAAAATTCTAAGCAAGCCCGTGCCACTGTGGTAGTTTCAGCACGCAACAGAAAAATCAAAGCAGGTCTAACCTGTCTGAAACCTGCGCTTTTGAGAAGAGATACAATAGTCCTCATCCTTATGTCCTGATAAACCGGACAGAACATAACAAAATGGAAAAGATCTTCCTCTGGCCACTCACAGCACAGACAAACTCTGGACTGTTACATGTACGACCAGATCTTTGTTCTTGTCCTAAGCCATAAAGAATTAGAACGTGCCCGGGTCAGAGCCCAGCGATGAGAGGGCTTCTGGCTGTGCAGAAGATATGACTGGATGCCCTCTGAACCAGAAATATGCATATGCTTTCTATCAGACCCAACCCTGAGCCCAGTTGTTTCTCTATTTGACACAATGATTGAGTGAAACAATTGCTTATATTCGGTTACTGCGGACGGTGAAAGAGAACAGATGGACATTGCAGGTTCCGAGCGTTCAACTGAGACATACATTTGTAAATATAAGACATCCATGGTATTTTGGAACTGAACAGATAGTGGCCAGAGCTTTAATAATCATATGTGTTAGGGTGGCCTTTGGATTTGACCACACTGCCACCCAATGTGACAAAGGGGCCATCTGCCACTCATTACCAATATGAGAGGTTCCAAGTTCAATATGTGTGGCAAAATTAGGTGCTGAACTCGGTAAGCCAAGCAATTTTTATTTAGAAAGGCGTTTTCTATCGTTTCAATGAAGACTTTATCCATTCCCCACCGGGCTGCCCCATAATTGGTAGCAGCCTTTGTTTGGGCTCTATATAGCTCCAAGATCAATTTGATCGGTTGCCCTGAGCACATGTTCTGGAATCGAGACAAGCCCCCAAGAGCTTGCCTCATTTTCAGACACTGCTTCTCTATGTGACAAAACCCTCGCCAGTTTTCGCTAAAGGTGACTCCAAGATAATCAAGTCTATCTACCCTAGGGATTAATTCACTGCAGCTCCACATTGTTCGCATCTTTGGAGGTCTACCACCTCCACCCAAACAAGCTATTACTTCAGTTATTTTGTAGCCATCTATTAGGTGTTGTAGAGCTATAGGGGTCCGGGCAATCAAAACCATGTCATCCACATAGCCTAACACTGGGGGTGGGTATCCACCCACCCTAAGAAAGTTAGCATTGGTATCCACCAGTGCCCGATAGAGTCCATTGATATAGAAAGCGAATAATACTGGGGCAACCACGCATCCCTGGTGCACTGCCACTGCCTCTTCAAAGAAGCCTGTGCATTGATTGGCCTTTTTCCCCAAATCTCACACAAGCAGAGGTATTTTCATGAATAATCTGCAACACTTTTACCAGCTCCTCCGGACATCCCATGGACCTGAGCACACCCCACAACAAGGCTTTATCCACCTTGTCGAATACTGTGCTCAGGTCCATGAATGCCAGATATAGTGGTTCACCCCTAACAAAAATAGACGTTGCTCCTGCCAGATACAAATTAAGGACTTGATCTTGGGTCCGCAAACCTGGACGGAAACCATAATGGATGTTTACAAGGACCTCAATGTCGGATATCCACTGTTCCAGGTGTTCCAGGACTGCCCAGCCAAAGATCTTAAATGAAGTGTCTAATAAAGAGATTGGCCTATAAAATAGTGGGGTATCAGGTAATAATATCCCATATATATATATGGTCGCCGTAAATAATATCGCCGGGAAAATGTCGTGGCGATATTATTTGGGTGACCATATATATGGGGACAGGGGCAAAAAAAAAAAAAAATGTAAAACAAAAAAACAAAAAAAAAATTTGGGGGTTGTTCCATGCAATAATGTCGCCACAAAAAAACGGCAATTTTTTGGCAATATTTTTGCATGGCGAGATTTTTGTGGCGACATTATTACATGGAACCGATAGCGGGCTACCCGGATCACCTTTTTTGAAAATGGGGTATATTATTGCTTGACGCCATGAAGTTGGGTATTCGCCAACTTTGAGGTAAGCATTAAAACATCTTGTTAATAGGGGGGCCAGCAGATCTGCTTCTTCCCTCAAAAGATCTGCCGGAATTGCGTCTGTGCCTGGAGCTCGATTGTGTAATTGCTTATTCACTGCCATTTGAACTTCCTTCACAGTTAGACGAAGTGTGGTGCCATGCGCCCCGTCAAATTTATTGGAAACCTCTCCTTTGTATGTTCTGGCTCGTTTATAGGTGTGCCCATCCACCAAAAATTACCCTCATTTTTGGGAATCCCCTGTTTTTGGTTTTTATATTAAAATCAATAAATTGAAGATTATTTTTTGACTAAATTAGTTAAGTGAATGGAACGTGTGAAGATGAAGATGTGGATGGTGATGCCTGGAGTAAGGATAAGATGGGTAGAACGAATGAAACGAGCAGTGTGAAGATGACGTATGTGTATGGATGATGCATGCAGAAAGGATTACGTGGATAGAACGAATGAAAGGAGTAATGCATAAAATGATAGAGTGCATAAAATGGTTGTATGACATGGAACGGATGGGAGTGCATGGAACGGATGGGAGTGCATGGAACGGATGGGAGTGCATGGAAAGGATGGGAATGCATGGAATGGATGGGAGTGCATGGAACGGATGGGAGTGCATGGAACGGATGGGAGTGCATGGAACGGATGGGATTGGGCGGAACGGATGGGAGTGGGCGGAATGGATGGGAGTGCGTGGAACGGATGGGAGTGGGTGGAACGGATGGGAATGGGTGGTACGGTTGGGTGTGGGTGGAACGGCTGGGAGTGCATGGAACGGATGCGAGTGGACAGAATGGCGTGACGTACATGGAATGTTTTGGAGGACATTGAGCGTCTGAAAGAGTTTTGAAAGGAACAGTCTGAGTGCCTGAAACGGTCATAATGCACGGAACAGTCGGAGTACATGGAACGGATGGGCGCGATCTCAAGCACCTACAGTAAACCACCATATCCACATCTCCACGCTTACTCTCTTCTTTACACCACCACTCAAATAGAACACAGCGATACTATGACACCATTCGGTATAGCTGTTCTCGTACCAACATCTGCCTCAAACCCCCCATCACTCTAACTAAACACTGCTGGTTACACACTCCCCAGCCAGGCGTTCTCCTCAGGCCCAACGCAGCCACAATCGGTCTGGATAAATCCTGCCAGAACAAACACATACTATTGACCTCTCAACCACCACACCTACCGCTAAGAAGCAGCTATTTCATGAATGCCACACCAGCTGCACACATATCTGGTGCTCACACGCACCTTTGACTCTCTCTACTCTGTCTAGTGACCTGAACTTCGGTTCCCAAGGGCGTTCAACCTACCAGCGCCTTCAGACCATACCAATGGTACATAAGGCACTATATAAATGCAAAGTAACATAACATAACATAAACAATTGAGAGGAAATTGAATTATTTTCCTTTCTATACTCCTTATCCTCCAGTTGCCTTTATCCATGAAAGGTATGCACCAGATCTTTGTATTTTGAAGTTGTACATTATTGAGCCAGGTGTGATCTCTGTGCATTTGAAACCTGGTGTCCCCCCTTTATAAGTAAAACATTACACTATCCTTGTTTTCTTTGTCCATCTACCGTTACACCATTTTTAACACATCCCATGACCCTGCCTCCCTCTTCCTAACACAGATTAATACATTATATTGCCCATCCCCCTCTTCCTTGTCCCAGTAGCAGATTAGTAATCTATTGCCACCCTTATTCTCATCACAGTACTCCATTAGTAGTAATACATTACATTACCACTGCTTCACTCTTCCTCATCCCGGTCCCACACAAGTGTTCCATAACATTAACCCCACCACCATCTTTCTTGTTCTGGTACCCTCGTAGTAATCCATGATATTTCACATGCTTCACTCTTCCTCATCCCAGTACTTCATTTGTAGTCATTATGTTGTCCCAGCCTCCCCATTCTTCAACATGATATCTCATTAGAAATCATAACATTACCCCAACAATACCCCTACATCCTGCACCAATTTTTTATTAATTCCTCGTCCCAGTATTCCAGTAGTGACTGTTAGGCAGTACCCTTTGGGAACACCACACACAGTTAAGACTCACCTTTGGTACAAACCATTACTACACAGTAAACTGGTAGCGATGGCTGAGCAGGCAGACTTATCTCAAGAGCAAGTGAGCAGTATCAATAGTTACACAAAGGACAGCAGTTACTATTTATTAATTTATTAGCATTTATAAAGCGCACAGCAGCCCTGGGGCATTGTGGCGCTGTTACAGTAGACTTGCTGGTTACAAGGAAATGGCGTGCATGGTGGTTACAAAGGCAGCAGTTTAGCTTAGTGGTTATATAATATTGATGTAATAATGAGCACCTATATGTCGCCGCTTAACCGAGTCATGGCATAGATATTGAACCTAGCCATGCTGTATACACACTAATCCTCGCCTGTGACCATTGTTATAGCAAGGCAGCCAGTCATTTGTGCCTATGCTAATATTAGACTTGTGTGTTTACTCTGAGTATACATACTTTTGCATATTCTGCATCCAGCCCTAGTGTCCACATTGATCATAGCCTGTGACTATTGTGACCATTGTGATAATACTGCATCCAGACATTTATGCTTATGTCAAACTTAGACATGTGTGTTTACTCTGAATCCACATATGTGTGCATATTTTGCTTCTAGCCCCAGTGTCCTCACTTTTGCTTACTTTAAAGCCAGAAACTTGCACATTCATTGAATCATTGCCCTCATTCTACCTTATATAGCAGCTTCTATCCACCCACATTATTACCAATATAGTAGCCTTAGCCTATCTGCTATAGCCTCCGTGACTCTACCCCCCTTTCCTCTGCACCCCAGCACCTTTCAACCTACCTTGTATGCCACACTCTTCATCAGCTAGCCACCCCTAGCGCAGATCATGTATCTGCCCCTGATTTACACTGCCGTATTGAGGATTATCCTTTACATATTTAGTATACCAGACGTTACCATGCCACATACCCTGCCCCTATCAACGCTTGTGACTCTCCATCACAAACCTCCTAATTTTAATGACCTGATCACAGCACCCTGTAGTCTCCTCCAAAGAAACCTTAAACTTCGCGCCAGACTCCCCAAAATGTATGAGCCTCTAGCCAAAGCCCTACATTTTCGCTCTAACAACTCTACCAGAAACTTAAGACTTAAGAGGCCCCCAGCCTAACACCAAAACCTCCTCTAATAAAGCCACCAATACTCAGCACCCACTCCAGCTTAACAGTCGGCTCTCTAGAGACCACTACACCCACCCAAGGCACCAACACAGCACCCAGTCATTACCTATGGAACCCACACAAACTGGTATAAAAGGAGCCCTAGTAAATGCCCGTTCTATGGTGGCCCTAGCTACAGAAATAGCCGATCTAATCCTAACAGAAAAGATGGACTTCCTGGCCCAGCGATCATGTTAGCCATCCCTGAATCCTATACTCTTCTAAGAACAGATCGCACCACTTCCAGAGGCGGAGGCCTTGCCACAATTGCAAAAACTAGCCTAGCACTGAGACTCAACCCCCCCACATAATGGAGACTCATGCAAATCCCTCACTGCTAAATTGACTATCTCTGACACCCAGACCCTATCGATTCACCTCATATACAGACCCCCTGGTCCACTAGGCTCCTTTGAAGAAGATCTCACTAATATCCTATCTGATAACCTCTTCGGAGACGTCAACCTTGGTTTCAAAGACCCCTCAGACCTCAACGCTACGTTGATTAACGATTCCCTTCTGGAATTAGGGTTCACCCAAAAGGTAACAGGTGCAACCCACATGAAAGGCAGAACACTCGATTGGATAGCTGAGCACAAATGCCAGACATCCATGACTTCCATAACACCGAAGCCTTGGTCCGACCATCACTTGATCTCCTTCTCCTTAGAGGCTACAGCTCCCCCACTTCCGACAGCATAGCACCTGCCATTCCTACCAGAAATAAAAAAAACATTACAGCTGAAAAACTCACTCCCCTGATTCTTCCCACCCTGAAATCTCTCCCTGCCCTCACAGACCCATATCTGTTGGTAGAAGAGTACAATAAAGCAATGCTTTCTGCACTAGATGCCATAGCACCAATTGAAAATTAGAAAGAGCAAACCGAAAAAACATGTGAATACATGGTTCACTCCCATCTGAAAGCAATCCGACTAGAGAAACGCAAAAGTGAACAAACTTGGAGACTTGAACCGTCCGACACTAGCAAAAACAACCTCAACAAACTAGCCTCCCTCAATAAAAAATAAATTATCCTTGCCAAACAAGCGTCATACAACCTACGTATCACTCAAGCTAAATCAAACACCAAGGAATTGTTCACAATCCTTAAAGAGATAGAAACGCCTATCCAAGTTCCAGACGCTTGTCATAAGGACAAAAGCTGGTGCACCAACATACAGAGTGCCCTATCTATTAAGATAATGACTCTCCAGGCTAAGATCAACAATAAAAAAGAAATGCTCCTCCTTGCCCCTAATACTAATAATAGCTCTTCACCTCTGCCATCCTTGCCTCCCATTACCTTGCCTCACACTCTTCCGCCCACTCCACCTACACCCCACTTCAACTTCAAGAAAGTATCCATCATCGAAGTGGAAAAAGTCATCCTTACCCGCAAACCGTCTAACAGCCATGGTGATCCCTGCCCAGCACAAATTATAAAAGATGCGGCACGTGACCTCTCCTCATTCATTGCCAAACTCATAAATGCCTCCTTCTCCACTGGCACCATTCCCAGTAACCAGAAGCAGTCTTGGGTCCTCCCACTTCTGAAGAAATAAACACTTGACCCGTCAATACCAACTAACTATCGCCCCATCACTACAGTCCCATTTCTACTCAAAATCTTAGACAAGGTGGCGTACCTCCAAATTCAACAATATCTGGACTGTAACCACCTGTTAGGAGTACGTCAGTCAGGTTTTAGACCACAACATGGAACGGAAACTGTGCTTATCGACCTTAAAGCACAAATAGATGCCCTGAGAGACAATGGTAAATCAGCACGATTACTGCTACTTGATCTATCAGCGGCATTTGACCTGGTGGACCATAAGATTCTCTGCAACCACCTGGACTCCGCCGCTCACTTCTCGCAAGAAGCCATAGGTTGGATTCAATCCTTCCTTCAATAGAACAATGCACGTTTTCTTACCGCTAGCAGGTGCTGACCCCCTACCTATCACCTGCGGTGTGCCCAAGGGCTCTTGCATTTTGCCCAATCTGTACAACATCTTCACAAAGCCCCTTTTTGATGATTTAGATGGCCTGGGTATCACCTACACTAGTTATGCCGATGATACACAGATCCTCATCCCGTTGACGGGAGATTACAACAAGGATTTGTCCTTTGTGAATAGAGTGTACCTCATCATCCAGGCATGGATGGCGTCTCACGGTCGATGCCTGAATAATGACAAAACGGAACTCCTCATTCTCGGCACCCCCGCTAACCTCAACAAACTAGGCCATATTTACTCCAACTTCAAAATAGACAACAACATCACAGTAGCCAAGGAGGTCAAACCCCTTGGATTCTATTTAGACTCCACACTAACCTTCAAAAAACAAGTTAATTCCATGGCCTCAACTACCGCTTATACCTGTAAGCTAATCAGAGCAGCCAAGCCTTTCCTCTCACCTCAAAATTGCATTACCCTAGCAAGAGCCCGTGTCCTATCCAAACTGGATTACTGTAATGCCTTATATGGAGGAAGCAACAAATACATCACCAACAAGATCCGGTTTTTACAAAATAATGCCCTGAGAGCTGCCCTAAGTATTCCCAAGAAAGCCCATATATGTGACCTAAGAAGATCCAATAACTGGCTCTCCACAAAAGACAAAATCCTCCTCAAAACAGCCTCCCTGACACACAAATGCCTTCACCATGCAGTCCCACAATACCTCATTGCCAGATTCTCGAGACAATCCTCCAACAGTCCCTCAAGAACAGCCAATGCCAACCTCCTACTAGTGCCCAGATTTAAACGCACGAAGACTGGTGGAAGCAGCTTCCCGGTCAAAGCTGCCCAATACTGGAACCCGCTCCCACCTACCTTAAGGGAAGACCTACCCTATCTACGCTTTAGATCCAACCTTATCCATTGGATCAAGGAAAATTATATCTGACACTCCACTACACCTAGTTCACATCACTCATCCCTTTTGTACATACTGTATATATTATAGTTGTTACTGCTTATAACTGTTCCATGTTGTTCTTGCTATGGAGTGTAACTTGCCTGTCTTATGCCTACACCCTGTATATTCCTTGCCCACCTACAAGTGATGTACAAAATGTATCATATAAAATGTATGACGTGTTATTTCACAGCAATGTAATCTAAGCCGAACAACCCTCTTAATGCCTATTGCACCCTGATATCCTCGGGTCTGGTGCGCATTATAAATATTAAAACAAACAAACAAACTAACAAACAAACAGTGAAAAAATATGCATAATGGAGTGTGTATTGGATAAAAAGCAACAGCTTAGCTTGGTGGTTAAGATGGCATGATATGTCTCGGGAGGATAGCTCAGCGGCAACGTGCTCGCCTTGGAAGCAAGACGACGCAGAGCCGCACAGGTTCGATCCCCGGGTCCGTGCTTAGAAACCTCTGGGTATTAAGCGCGTTATAAATAACCAATCATACCATCATAGAGGTTACATTACATGAACAGTAGTAGTTAATTACATGCTAGGTTAGGTAATGTTACTGGTGTACGGTGTTAGTTGAACAGAGTGGTTTTGAGGGTTTTGCGGAAGAGGAGGAATGATGGTTCAGCTCTAAGTTCGCTGGGGAGTGCATTCCATAGTTTGGGAGCTATGTGTGGGAAGCCTGGACCACCGGCCTTAGCTCTTTTAATGAGTGGGACTTGCAGCCGGTTGGTATGTTGACTTCTTTTGGGACGGGTGGAAGTGACTCTGTTGATGGATTCAGTTCGATAGGATGGTGCCAAGTGATTCAAGCATTTGTGCGTGATGGTTAGAATTGTGAAGCTAACCCGTTCCTTCACAGGAAGCCAGTGAGCATCTTGCCTGGCTTGAGTGATGTGCGTTCTTTTGGGAATGCTGAGAGCTGCGCGTAGTGCATTGTTCTGCACTATTTGGAGCCTATTGAAGTTTTTGGCTGAGGTGCCTGCAGGAATGGCATTGCAGTAGTCCAACTTAGCTCCTATAGTTGCACGAGCGATGGAGAGGCAGTTTTGGGGGGTCAGGAAGGGTATAATGGCATTTATGAGTTTGGTAGTCTGGGCAGAGGCTGAGGCAATGGCACTGACCTGTCGTGTCATGGAGAGGGTTGAGTTGAGGTAGACCAGTATTTTTACGGAGGTGGAGACGGGGATCTTGGTGTTGTTGATAGTGAAATTCTCATACATTTTGCTGAGTTTGGGCAAGATTTCTTTGGGGCCAAGGAGTATGATCTCGGTTTTGTCCCCATTGAGGCAAAGACTATTTATTGCCATCCAGGTTTGGATGGTGTTGTAGATTTGGAGGAGTGCTGTTGCGTCTTGTTCGTAGTCACCAGAAAGGGGGAGCAGTACTTGAGTGTCGTCGGCATAGTTCGTGTAAGCTATGCCGAGCAGGTCCAATAAGTCAAATAGTGGTTTAGTGAATAGGTTGTAGAGGGTGGGGGCAGTACAAGAACCCTGGGGCACTCCGCAGTGGATGGTCCCCGGGGCTGTGTTTGCCTGGTCCGCGTAGACTTTCATAGCTCTACCTGCTAGGAAGGAGGTTATCCATGAGGTAGCTTCTTTGGAGAAGTGGGCTGCGTTGGAGAGGTGTGAGGACAGGATGTTGTGATCAACAAGATCAAACGCAGCCGAGAGATCGAGGAAGAGCAAGAGGGCTGGTTTGCCCTTGTCCATAATGTTGGTGATTTGGGTTTTGAGATCCAGTAGTGCGGTTTCTGTGCCATGACCTTTGTGGAAGCCAGATTGTCTATTGCCCAAGGTGGCGTTAGATTCCAGATATTCTTGGATTTGTAGGTGGGCTGCTTTGTCAAGAATTTTAAGGAGGAAAGGGACTGTGGTGATGGGACGGTAATTGTTGGGGCATGTGGGATCAAGGGAGGGTTTCTTTATGAGAGGGCGGACCCAAGCTTCTTTAAGGCTCTAAGGTACAATTCCTGTGCGAAGGAGGCGTTGATAAATGCTGTGATGATGGGAGTTAGCGAGGCAGCGCATTCCTTAATGACAGTAGGTGGGCAGATGTCGCCTTTGCAGGTGGAGGGTTTGATGTGGTGGAGGAGATCAGTGACTTCCATTTCTGTAACATTTCTAAATGAGAAGAGAGGGGGCGAATGGGTGGGGGCAGTTTACCCAGGTTGGGTAAGGCTTTGCGTTGGGATTGGATTTTTTCTTGAAGAAGCTTGATTCTGTTAAGGAGGGCTGTTTGAATGCAGGAGCATCATGCTTCATCTTTCGTTATTTCATCTGAATTGGTGGGTGGGGTGATGAGATCTCTGAATATAGTGAACATTTCCTTTGTTTTGGAGTTGGCATTGTTTATTCTGTGATTAAAGGATTCAGATTTGGCTTTAAAGATGGCTTTTTTGTACGTAGTGGAGCTAGTTTTGAAATCTGACAAGGTGGAGGGACTTGGCGACGATTGCCACTTAGCTAAGGCAAGGCGTTTGATGTTACGTAGAGTAGCTAGCTCTTCAGTGAACCAGGAATTGGAATGCATAGATGTCTTTCCTTTTTTGTCCTCTAAGGGAGCTATGGTTTCAATTGCATTAGTAAGAGTGAGGGAGTATAAGTTGGCAAGAAATGTGGGGTTGTTAACAAAGGGAGGGTTAAGTTCCGGGATGGCTAGAAGTGGAAGGAGGTTTTCCTTGTTAAGTTTTTTAGAGCTTCTGACCTGGGCAGGTGGGGCGTAAGAGAGAACTTTGGTGGTAGGTTTAGTGGGGATGGTAAATTGAATGCAATGATGGTCCGTCCAAGGGAGGGCTTAAATCTTGGTGATATCAACTGTGCAATTATGATCAGCAATCCAGTCAATGGTGCGTCCTTTGCAGTGAGTGGGATCTGCTACTTTATGGGGGAATACTAGGTCGGTGAGGTCTTTGGCAAGTGATGAAGCAGCTTTGTCCTTAGGGTCATGGAGGCCTAGGTTTAGGTCACCGAGTAGGAGGGTTTTGGTGGAGGTTTTTAGGATGTTTCCTAGAATTTGAAGGAGAAGCTTTTGGTAGTTAGGGGCTGTGCCAGGTGGTCTATATGTGATAAGGAGGGGGGAAAGCGTAAGCTTAGCATATATGAGGTCAGCGTTATGTGCATTATTGTCACAATTTTGATTGCAGAGTCTAATGGAGAGGGACTCTTTAGCAATAAGTGCTACGCCTCCTCCTTTGGAGGTTTTGCAGTCCTGTCTGAGAATGGTGTATCCTGAAGGAAGCGCAAGAGAGATGGCTGGGCCTGAGGCTTCGTGTAGCCAGGTTTCTCTGATAACCGGCAGGTCGAGGTCTAGAGTGCTGATAAGGTCATTGATTTCTTAGGCGTGTGGTGGGAGAGATCAAGCGTTGACCAGGGCACATTTAAGAGAAATGGTGCCATGTAATATGCCAGGTGAGTTGGTGTCAGCGGGGAGCTTAAGATTAGCAAAGGAGAGCAGGGCCTGAATGGGAGGTGTGCAAGCAGGTGAGTAGGTAGGTTTCTGTTGCTGGTGGGCTGGTGTGAGTGGTGTGCGAGAGCCAAGTCTGCAGTTTCTGGAATGAGAGGAGAGCGGGATGTGGTGTTGCACGTTTGGCTCAGTGAGCAAGGCCTGAATGGGAGGTGAGAAAGCTGGTGAGTAGATAGGTTTCTGTTGCCGGTGGGCTGGTGTGAAAGGTGTGCGAGAGCTGAGTCTGTGGTTTCTGATGTAAGAGTAAAGCGGGATGTGGGGGTGCATGCTTGGCTCTGAGAGAGCCCTGAGCCTCGAGAGTCTGGTGAATGGGGTGATGTGATCCTTAGGAGTGGTCAAGATTTTGCTGTGGAGCAAGGGTAGCAAGAGGGAGGTAGAGGAGAGGTACTGTGGAGTTTGAGTTAAGGTGCATGAGTACATGGATGGCATAGTGTCAGTAAGCCAAGGTGTAGTTGGGATGAGTGTTAGCACAAGGAAGAGGAGTGTTGTGGTGGTGATTAGTGATATTTGGTATGGGTACTGTGGGCAAGGATGCGGGTATGAGGGTAATGCATTTGTAGGAGACGGTTGTGCATAGGTAGTTACAATCAGTAAGTGCCGCATAGAGGCCAGTGCACAGTAGGTAAAGAGCTGCAGAAGGCACAGTGTGAGTATTCTAGTACGTGCTGTGCAGTAGGAGGTAAAACGGAGGAGGGCACAATAGGCAGTACAGTACAGTGTGGGCATAAACAATCAACGAGGCTGGCACAATTTAGGCAAAATAGTGCAGTCAAAGATATTCAGTGGATGTATGGTCTGGCGACCCAAGTGTGGATGTGCCCAGTTTACAAAGTGTAATTGCAGACAATAAGTGCCGCCTGGAGGGTGGTGCACAGATGGGAAAAGGGCTGGAAAAAGGCACAGTCTAATTGGTGCAGTAAGTGTAGTCAATAGTACAATTGCGGGGGGCACAACTTATGCAGCGTAGAGTGAGCAAGGGCATTCAAATGAGCAGCAAAGAACAGTAACGCAGTTAGGACAGTGCATTCAATGGTAAGCAATTAACTCGAGGAATTAGCAGGCATGAGGTGGCGTTAGGACCGTAGAGCTGCAGCGGTGCTAGGTAGGGAAGAGCAGGCAGTGGGGAGTAGTCGCATGGGTGTAGCACATCCAGTCAACACAACAATATGCAGGCAACAAGTAAACACATTATGGGCATGCAGAGTTAGTGACATGTAGTCTATTGAGTCTGCAAGGACATAAACAATAAGATCAAATGCCTCCAGATACAAGCAACTCACTTAGATACGTGGAGAGAGCAGCGAATAATGGTCAGTGTGAAGAGATGGATCAGCAACCGGCGGTATTAGCAGCCTTATAGTCCGTGCCGGTGTCGGAGAGAGAACCCTCGGGGTAGACCTCAGATGAGGGGAGGGGAGCCGGGGTGACAGAGAAGCAGATAGGTAGTTCATTAATGTCCGTGGGCATACATGGGAGGGTACCAGTGAAGGCGGAGGTACCGACCGATTTATCCGGAAAGTTTTGACTGCTTGGGTAAGTGGCGCCTACCAGCGCCCGAACAGGCGCAGAACAGGTGCAGAACAGGCCCTTTGCCAAGGCCCTTAGCTGGAAGGGCTACAGCCGGCTCCTTCCGCCTGCTGGCGGAAACACGCAGAGATATTCACGAGCGTTGCTGGGCAACCTCAGTCACATCTGATGAAGCGGAGCTGGCAGCCATTTCAAAATAATAGCACTCAGCTGCCGTGGATGATAGAATAAATAAATGCAATGTTGTGCTGTATATTGGCACATACACAACAGGATCGGGGTTCTCCAACCTGATTCAGTGCAATGTGGAATGCGCATGTGCTGATCCGCTGATCTGCTGCTCCTGCAGCTTCCAGTCGTCCGGTGGAGGGGAGATGGGCTCCTGCCCTCTCCGTGTGTGGGCAGCACTATGGTTCAAACAAACACTGACTCAAGGTTTCTGAGTAAAAGAATATACATTTATTTACACATCAGTTGTAAAACATTTCACTAAAGTAAAGCAGTCTAAATATCACACTCTTAATACACCACACCACTCCCAATAGATTCTTGACAAGTTAAACTCAAAATGAAGTGTGAGCAAAATGGCACTCCAGCAATTTAAAAAATGAGGGAAAAACAAAGTTAGACTAAAATTGAGAAGCACCAACAGGTAAGTAAGCAGGGCAATCTAGAAAGAGGAACTACAGTGATGGAATCAAATCAGAAAGGTTTAGGGCCAAAGTCAATAGGACAAAAGTCTTTTGCTCAAGATCACACAGTTCAGGGTAGTTCGCGGTTAAGTCTTTGCCAAGAGTTCCAGATGAAGTTGGTCGGCAGAAATGTTAGTTTAAAGAGAAGAGAAGGACAAGCCCTCGGATTGGCGAAAGGTTTCACACACCTTCACCACGGCTGGACGAAACGAACAACCGGATTTGCACAGTACCTTTAAATGGAGAAGAAACTGTAGCTGAGGCGGACGTTCCTGGCAGTTCCTGCAGGCTCACGGTTCCTGAAGCGACTGTCAGACTGACATGAAGTAGGAAGACTGGAGGGTCCTGCACTGCCCAGGGAAGAAACCAGCAGCAGAGCAAAGCAACGAATAAAAGGTGCCCTCCTTAAAACCCAAGCAGTGTCTGACCTTCCTGGCTATCCGGCCCACTGTAGCTCTGTACAGCGAATTCGACCAGAGGAGGGAGTCCTGGCTGGTCCCACCAGCTCAGGCGAAGAAGATTCCTGGAGGATATTCTCTTGTCGTTGGACTCTGAAGATTCGGACCTGCAGCAGGGCATCACCGGGCGGTTCAGTCTTTGTAGGGGTCCTCTTCTGTCAGCTCCTCGTTGGTTCTTTCGTTCCAGTGGCGACTCTGCCTTTCCAGTTCCAGAGACCTTCTTTTTATGCAGTTTTCCCCCATTCACACAGCCTGGCTGTCAATCACACAGCAGGGTGGCTGTCCTGGTGGGACCGTCACCTAGCCAATCAAACGGAGTGCGATTTGGGTTACCAAGGGAACCCATGGCAGGGGTCCTAAAACCCCTCCCTCACATCCTGCCTACCCACACTTTCAGGCGCCTATGGAGTGCTTCTGTGTAGAAGCTTGCGAAAGGACAGCAAACAAAGGAACTAAACCTGGCTTGGCGCGCAGAGTAAAACACGAGAAAGACATTTTCAAAAAGAAATGGCAAATAAACTCAGCCGGAACCGTATAAAAATGTATATGGTCTAGCGGGTTTAAGTTTGAGACCACCAAGATAGCCTAAAACAATACCAAGGTTATTTAAGATAACCGCGGTACAAAAAATAGGGTAGATACCACTGCCACCAGCCAAGTCTTGATGAAGAGGGAGCGAAACAATGCTCCAAGAGAAACAGACAAAAAGGGATAAGTAGTAACCCTTTCCAGTACTCCATGTAAGATGGTTTGTACTGGGTCTGTGGTTTTAAAGAGACTTATAAAGTCAATGTCAACTTTACATGTTCTGGGAGACAGTAGTCAGTCCCAGAAAATTGAGTCTGAGTTAAGAAGTGTAAAAGACAACCCTGTGTCACTGCACTGAAGGTGCTGTGTAACACACAGTAAAAAGATGATGCCTATGGAGTAAGTGAGGCTCCACAGTCCAAGAACACACTCACATGTAAAACACACACAGTAAAACACATGTAAGATTGGGAAAAACGGCTCACACTCTTACCAGGTGAAAAAATAAATCCTAGAAATCCAGCAAAGCCGCTGAGGGACTCAACAGGTAAGGGAAATTAGCCATTCTGGAGAATTCTCCCTAACAATGATTTATTAAGTTTCCCTCACCTCTGTGTTCCTCATTCCAGTATCTTCTTAGGAATCCAATACATTACTCCTGTCTCGATCGTCGTCATCCAGGTAACCCTATTCCTCTCCCCAATACTATTATGAAGCTGATGGTATCGCCACTTCTTTCCCTGAGGTAGTCTCTCCCTATATGTGACCAGGGGACAGCAGCCGCTACTTGATCCTGAACATGGGTTTGGCTATATGATGAAAGACCACCTGGGGAGAGTCAACACTCGGGGGAGAGACATGATATCTGCGGGGAAAGACACATATCCCCCATCCACCTTTAGGGTTTTTCCCTCCATTAATCAGGCCTTAATAGCTTATTGCATAACCCATCCTCATCCATGTACTGAATCCAGTATAAATATTCCCTGTCATGATAACCAGAGTAATATTACAACTATTACTGAGACAAGGAAAAGTCAGGGGGCAGTAATGATTACTCTTGAAAGAATCGCATACCAGTTTACTCTACAACACATAAAGAATCATCCACCAACTACGAGACGAGGAAGAGACAAATAACAGTAAACATCACTAAGGCCGGGAAACCTATGATGCAATCTTGTGTAAGGAACGCATGGTGGCAATAGTAAGAGAGACACAAGTGACCACAGTTCAAGGACGTGTATTGAACTTGCACAAGGATGTGATACACGCCTATCTACACCTAAATCTACAGATGGGAGCAAGCTACGACAATCAAATAATAATAATGCAGTCCTATTGAAGTCTTGTCAAAATAAAAGGGCCTATATTAAAAATAAAAACTATTGCCAATCCTTACCACTAATTTACAAATAATGTGGGGGTATGTTCATGCAAAAGAAAGAAGTGTTCACAAAATAATATGTCAGGATGCTCAGGCCGTTGGCCTTCCTACCCCATGTTTTCAGCATGGGGTAAGGCGGTTCACTCAAGCAAAGCACACAATTTGGCTTCTACTGCACGAGGATACAGTTCCATTTTCCCAGTTCAGGACCTTCTGTGTTCATGTCTCTTTACGCAGAGGGCCTGCTTTAAACAACTCGCAAACCTTCTTTTTCCTTTTTCTAGTAATCAATTTGGGCTCAGATCCCTTTCAAAACAAGGTTCAAAGAACTTGTTTTTCGGGTGACTCTTTCCTTTGTTCAATTAGTCTTTTCTTGGCCTCCCAAAGTTCAATTATAAAGTTCAACTACTTCCTTTGGCTTCCAATTGTATGCGCTTCGCTCATCCCAAATACCTCACACACTGTTCTCTTTATACAATGTTGCCACTTTGGTTATCGATGCAGGAAACCCCTGGGTACCTGTGACACACTGTGCAGGTTGGATCAGCATTAGTTCATGGTCTTAGGATTCAAATTTTCAAAGGCTCACAAAAGTAATGGTCTTTACAGGCCAAGGGTACTTCTCTCCTTGCAAGAACCCTCTCTAGTCTCGCCGTCGTTCTCCTTGCATTAAACTGCCATCTTGGAACTGCTGTTCCTTTTGTGTTGCCTTGCTCAGAGTGTGCTTTCATGCTCCACCATTTATCTGTGTGGGGGAGTGTGATGGAAGTCAGGTGTGTGTAACAATCCGTAATTGCCTGTCCTAGCCTGACTATAGTGTTGGGTCATGTCAGGTATACGGCTCTAGTGTTAGTCCCTTGTCGCTCATGGTGAACTGTCCGTGAGAAAGTGTTCATGTCAGGAAAAGGGGGCAGGGGTTGAGTTCCTAGGTATCCTACCTGGTAGGAAGAGGAAAAGGTGTTACAAGGAAGGGGATGCCATGTCTCACCCTGCAGTGTCCCACTTACACTGCCCGAATACCCCCATCCAGGTGATCCTCCCCAACTGGTGCACCCCAGGTACTGGATCCAAAAGCGATGGCCGTGAACTGCCACCTGGATGACAGATCCCCGGGGACTAGCGGAGTAAGAGATGCTTTCAGGTTTCTCACACTAGTGTTTGAAAACTTCTTAATCCGACCAGGAAGTTTAAAACCCGCACAGCCAACAGCAATGACAGAGAGCTGCAGATGCTGAGCTGTGCAGTTACCTGCACAAGCACCGTCCAGAACTTTGCAGAGGAAGACACGCGGGAAAAGCTACCACAGCTTATCTGCCAAGCAGGACAATGATCTGGAGTACAGAGGGTGTGCTGCCCGAGAGAGAGGCAGCAGAAACCGAAGACCGGCATGGTAAAGAGGCAGCAGATGCCAAGCCCACAATCCAAAGAGAACAGAAACAGAAAGTGCAAGATGCACTTGGAGTACCCAGTAAGCCCAGGGAAGCTGAGAGGGTTACCGAGTTGCCTGAAAGTGTGCACTGCTTCAAAGTAGCTATCCATAAGAAAGGTGAAGTATGTGAAGCAGCTAATAAATCTAGAATCTCTACCACGAGTGAGTAAAGTGAAGTATATGAAGAAGCTAAAAGGTCCATAACCTATTCAATGAATGCAGCGTTAAACCCACATTTTAAAAGGACACAGAGAGAAGCTAATAAAGGTGATTGAACTTGAGAGAGGGGCAAAAGCCAAATATATTAAATAGAGACCCATTCAATGAATGATACTCCAACATTGGATTGGTATTGTTTCATGGGTAAAAGGGAATTGTAAGAACATTATGACAGGAAAGTCCAGGCAGAAGAGTACACCAAGTGAAGAGAATTGTAATAAAAATATTGGTATGTAAATCCTGGCAGGAGAGTACACAAGGTGAAGAGAAATATTGTACGGAAGTCCTGGCAGGAGAGTACACAAGGTGAAGAGAAATATTGTATGGAAGTCCTGGCAGGAGGTAAAACCAGGCCAAATCAAGCTTTAAGTTACAAGAGAATCTCAAGGAAGATACATGCCCTTGAAAAGGAAAATAAGTGTGAATAAGGGTCTTGCAGGGGAGTATACCAGGTGACCTGCGAGCCTGGGACCTGCATATAAATTGTAAAGTGAATGCAGAACCCTTAGGAAGTCACATACCCTAGGATCTTGAACTATTTGAAACGTGATTCTTTGTTTTGAACTTAGATGTAAAAGAGACCTGTTTGTGCACCAAGAGCTAGAAGCCACCTTCTTGGTCTACAAGAAACTTCCATATTTGTAACAGAAACCTGGGGAAGAGAGCCATTCCCTGGAACTGTTTCCATAGTCCACTTGGAGCTTTTTGGTTGGAGTAATATAATGTTGTTGATTTGGAACGTCTGTGCACCTTGAGACCCATAGAGAATATCCTTTACACCTTAAAGTTACTTTTATAATGTGAGTGCCAGAATAGGTTTTGGGACATAGGACATACTCTTACTTTGGCATCTTGACAATGAACAGACCCCTTAGTTAAGGGTTGAGGTTGGGAAATTCCGCCTAGTATAGAGATAGTAAGGCATTTCCCCAACCCTTTTGATTATGAATAAAAGTGTACAGCCAGAACTATGAGTCATCTGTCCGCATCTCATTGCCAGATCCTCAGCATACCCATTTAGTAATCCATTACATTACCCCTGTCTCCTTCTTTCTAAACCTGGAAACCCCATTCCTAATAATTACATTACACCAATACCCTTGTTGTCATACCAGAACTTCATTTATAATCATGCACATAACCCCAGATCCCACTTCCTCATACCGGTATCACATTTTCAAAGCAATTACATTACCCCAATGTCAATATCCCTGGTTCCATACCCATTAGTAAACCACAACGTTACACATTTCTCCATCTTCCTCGTCATGAAACCCCATTAGTCATCCATTACATTACATCCACCTGACTCTTTCTCATCCTGTAGTAATTTAATAAACTAACTTTTCCTTGTTCTGGTAACCCACACCTCCCAATTCCTCGTTACAGTAAGCCATTATCAATCCATCACATTCCCACTGCCACCCACTATCGTTCTGGGTAACTCTTTATTAATCAATTACATTAACACTTCCTTCCTCTTCCTTAACTCTGTACCCATTACTAATACATCAGATTAGCGATGCCTCTCTCTTATCATCCTAGTACCCTAGTAGCAATCCATTGCATTACCACCAACTCCCTCTTTCTCGTCCCAGGACGTAATCTATTACATTACCCTTGTCTCTGTCTTCATCATCCATGTATCCCATTAGTATTCAATACATTACCCCAGTGTCCATCTTCCACACCCCATTACAAAATTACACCCATCTATCACTTCCTAATCCAAACACCCGATTGAAAATCCATTATTTTCCCCAAGCCTCACTCTTCCTCATCCTGGTAACCAATTTGCAATCTATTACAACAGCCCAGCATCCCTCTTCTTCATCCAGTTTCTCAATTAGTAATCCATTACATTAACCATGCCCCCCTCTTCCTTATCATGGTAACACAATAGTAATCCATGATATTGCCTTTGCCTCTCTCTTCCTCAGCCTGGAGGTAAATCATTATATCATGTGTGCTGCCTTCTTGCTCATCCCAATACCCCATTATTTATATCTCATTTCCCCTGCCACCATCTTCCATGTCCCAGTACACCATTAGTAATTAATTACATTAATTATGCTGCCTTCTTGCTCATCCCAATACCCCATTATTTATATCACATTTCCCCTGCCTCCATCTTCCATGTCCCAGTACGCCATTAGTAATTCATTACATTAATCATGTTGCTCTCTTCCTCATTCCAGTACCCCTTTAGTGACACACTACATTACCAATGCCTTGCCCTTCCTAATCTCAGTATCCAACTAGTAACCTATTACTTTATTCTCACTTCCCTCTTCCTAGTCCTGGTAACCTATTGGCAATCCATTGCATTACACATGACTCTCTTTTCCTTATCTTTGTGCACCATTAGAAATCTATTACATTCCCACCACCTCCCTTTACCTCTTCCCACTATCGCATTAGTCACTCCTCTCACATGCTCATATCTGGATCTCCATTTCATTTCTCCCACCTCCATTACATCAATACCACGCTCCCTCTTTCTTATCACAGTGCCTTATTAGTAATTCATTAAACACCATCTACCTTTTAATCATCATGGTTCTTGCCTATTAATCCATTACATAACGATCACCCGCCATTTTCCCCAAAAGGATACTTCATTAGTAGTCCATTACATCACCCTTTCTCCCCCCTTCTTTGTCTTGGTACCCAATTAATAATCAATATCATTACCTCCACCTACAGCTCCATCTTACTAGTCGTAGTTACCATTAGTAATCTATTCCAATACTCTCACCTCCCCTTTCCTCATCCTGGAACCACAACATTATCCTTTACTTTACCCCACTGCCCTCTTCCTCATCCCGGTACCGCATAAGCATTCTTTATATTACCACAGGGTCCATTTTCCTCATCCCGGTTTCCCTTTAGTAATCTGTTAAATTGACCCCAACTTCCACTTCCTCTTTCAGGTACTCAATTACAAATCCATTACATTACGCAAGCCTCCTTTTTCCTTATCCCGGTAGCCCATTTGTACTCCATTAAAGCACCCATCACATTCATCCTCATCCATTTTCTCTGTTAACCATCCTATAATTTTCCTGGTACACCATTAGTTACACATTACATTACCCCTGCCATCCTCCTCCTTGTCATGGTGCATTCAATGCAATAGCAACTGGGTCAGCTTTTACTTACATTACCTCTGCCTCCCTCCTCCTCGTCAGGGTGCGCCATTATCTATTACATTACCCCTGCCTCCCTCCTCCTGGTCATGGTGCACCATTAGTAATCTATTACATTACCTCTGCCTCCCTCCTCCTTATCCCTGTAGTAATCTTTTACATAGCCCCACCTACCTCATCTTCTTCCCAATACCCCATTAATAATCCATTACATTACCACGGCCTTCGTATTCCTCGTCCTGGTACCCCATTAGTAAACCATTACATTAACGCTATCTCCCTATTCCTTGTGCCGGTACCCTATTAGTAATATATTACCATTATTACTGCCTCACTCTTCCTCATCCCAGATACACACGAGTAACCAATCACATTATCACAGCCTTCCTTTTACATTACTCCTGTTTTCCTCTTCCTAGTCCCAGTTCCCCATTAGTAATCATTAATTGTGAACTCACCACCTAGAAATACCTTAGAACTAATCTTAGATTTGTTGTGCTTTGGGGAATGCAGGGCATATGCAGAACTCTGCAGCCTGTAAACCACCAGTAGTGTGGAGTGTCATCATATGGGAGAGGAAACATCTGTGCCACAACTGAAGGACAGATGTTACAACTACATCTGAATACTAAGGCTGGCAGAAAGAATATATAGGGCTCACTGTTAAAACACTTTATTATTAGGGTGAGTGTTGTGAAAAATAAAATGAACACCAAGCCTATTGGTCAAACAGAAAACACATTTAATCACAGACATGTTTGTCCAATATAAATATCTGTGGTCATTATTATGTTCCCTGAGTTTATGCAAAGCAGCCAGGAAGCCTCTTAATTAATATTTCTCTGCATTGTCTTTTACGTCTACAATGCCTGTTTCAGAAAAATGATATAGTAATGTACCAGACTGCCTATCCTGTAATCATAAACTGCAATCAGAAAATAACTCTATGGCTTTTCTAGGTATTTTATAATGAGCTTTGCTCTGCAAGACATGTTTAATGTTCATAGTATGACAATAATATTAATGTATATGTCAGCACCTCAGCACTTTCTGCACATCATATCGGCATCCCCATTGACTTCCCTCTTATGGGGCATGGGTCCTCATTGTGATGATGACATTTCTGCAGAACCATCCATCAGCCATCAGGGGGAATAATACCAGGCCCAGCCATCAGGGGGACTAATACAGGCCCAGCCATCAGGGGGAATAATACCAGGCCCAGCCATCAGGGGGAATAATACCAGGCCCAGCCATCAAGGGGAATAATACCAGGTGCAGCCATCAGGGGGAATAATACCAGGCCCAGCCATCAGGAGGAATACCTTTGTTACTGCTACTCTCACTGTACTTTGCAGCACAAAAAATCAGCAGCCTCCTCTTTCCTCTCGCTCAAAATGTTTGTGTTCCTTCACTGGTCATGCTGTTGTCAGCTATGGCTTGCGTGGTTCTAGCACATGCACACTTGACAACTTGACACTTACCCACATAGAAAGATAAAGAATGATAGAGAGAAAGAGAGGGAGGGTAAGAGTGAGAGGGAGATAGAGAGAGAAAAAAGGAATGAAACATGTGTGACATATCCATGTCCGACGGTTGGCTAGAAAAAGCCAAAACTTGAGGATTCAAAACCTAAAGGCCACATTCATCAGGATTGGCCTTTTATAAGGTACGGTCTCCCAGTCCCTTTCCCCATTCTCCCTCTGCTGCATGCACCTCTCGGGCTCCCTCCACCCGCTCCGGAACCCGTCATCTACTTGTCTGCTGCGGCCTCTGGCTGCCTCCTCCTCACTGTGTTAATACTGTGACCCCGGAAGCTGAGCGTACAGCATGTCACAGTTTTGTGCGCATGCTTTTGTGCCTCTGTCTTCCGGGCCTGCAGTATCTAAACTGCGAACTGCGAAGGAAATGTGAGACAGAGTGAGACAGAGTTAGAGTTAGAGTTAGAGAAAACAAAAGAGCATGAGAGAAAAAGATGGAATGGGCGAGCACTAGATGGTGTATTATATGCTGAATATACACACGTATAAACATCTGTGATAAAATGGTGTAGTCCAGCCTGGGAAGATGCACTTTTTCAACTAGACAAGGGCAGGCATGAGGTGCAACAGTACTGTCTTGCCAGATGTCATACAGACACCTGAGGCCATCCCTGCACTGCCAGGCAGCATCTGCGAGCGGATCCCAGCTTCACTCTGGTCAGGCTTCATGATGATGGAGTAAACCACACCAAAAATTGTGGCACTGCATTTGGGCCTGTAAAAAATCCAATGTGTCCTACAATGCTGACCACAGCCTATTGGATTGCAGCGTGGCATAATGTTCTCTGAAAGGTTTCTTGACTGTTCTTGACTACTTCCTGGGTGGCCATACCACCAACATTAAGTCAGAGTAAAAGCTGACCCAGTTGCTATTGCATTGAATGTCTTCCTGGAGGATGGCATCTCTACCCTTATTATTTAAGATACTGGCAATGATTGATTTGGACTGCTCCCCAAGGAGGGTTTGGGGATCAAATGTCAGTTGCGCTGTCTCCACCAGAAATAGCTTAAACACCTTTGCCTCGGGTAGAAAATTGCTCACTATTATATCCATCAATTCCTTCAATGGACCTTGTGCATTTATCTTAAGGCCCCAGGACATTGATGGTGACTTCTAACACATCCGTCATTCTCCTCTACTCTGGCATTCATACTCTTTATTTAAGCCATGTGGTTTGCCTCTTCCAATTGCACCATACAATCGCCCGTGTCACTGATTCACTTCTCAGTGATTTTACTGTCACTGCTATGCCATCTACCCGTGGATAAAAAAGGTTGATATTTAGGTCACCATCGTCCACTTTGGTAATCGGGCCATCCCTTGAGTCTCTTCTCTCATGTAGCACTTCACCCGGCCCAGGACAGGCTCAGAATCTCTCAAGTCTCCAGCACCTGCCAGTGGATGTGGTGCTGCTGACACTTTCCTGCCATCACGTGCCAGCATAGGGACACACATTCTTCAATTCTCTTTTGCCTTTTCTTTGGGTTGGCAATCACCCATGTTTGGTGCTGTGACACAATCAAGGTTTTACCACTCACCAGCTGTTTAACATTGTTATTAGGTGTTTAATGTATTTTGTTATTTAGGGGCTGGGAGTTGGTGGAGAACATGCCCCTCTGGCTTTGCTGCATCATGTGATCCACTCTGCCACCATTTTAATTTCCAGTTTTCAAGCCTCTACACTACCAATGCCAACACTGTGTTCATGAAGTGTGTACACACATTTGTAAGCTTACACTCATCATGGCATGCCACAAAGTGCTCATAGTCACCCTGGTGTGAATGGATCCTCACTTTCTAGAGTGCTTTGGGCTGCCTCTTCCTCTATTTCCTCTTGTGTGATCTTTTTACATCACTGCTGTAAACCTTGGGATATCTTTCCAGCTTGTTTGAGTAGAACACTAAGAGAGATGGACCTGTAATTCAATGTTTTCATTGTTAAAGTACATACACTATTTGTATGTGCTACGCAGCAATGGTTAAGTAATATTTTTCTCTCCTTTAATGTTATTTAGCACAGTTATACTGCATCATATGCCAGTCTGTGTCTGTCTGTTTTCAATGGGAAAGCCGGCGGTGAAAAGTAATATTTAGAAATGTAAAATCCCTGTCATGCCTCATGTATCATTGCAGAAAAAGGGGGAGAGTTACATTTAGGCTAAACATTCACATCAGGAGATTACAGCCACCAGAGTATCATCTTCATTATGCCACTGAAAACCTTTGCAAACACAACTGAGGCAAAAACTTGTTGGCTATTGTGGCAATAAGCACAACTTTTAATGAAGCATTAATGTTGGAAAAGTTGATGTGAACAGCTGTGCCTCTTGTAATCTGTGTCCCTTTCATGATCTTTGGGAATCATCTCTCTGGTTGGCCATGGATGATTCTGAACTTCTGATTGGATTCCTCAGTATATTTAAGAGAGGAAGAGGAACTGAGGGAAGGCTGTTCAGAGGGTACATGTCTGCTTCTCGATTGAACCTGTGTGACTTTCTTCATGTGTTTGCCTAAGTCCCTGTTCCAGCCATTTTATTTGTATACCAGTAGAAACATTGAGCCCTCCTGCCATCTGGAACAGCACTGCACCTCCTCTGCCGAACTTGTCTGCCCAGCTTTGCAAGAAGTAAACTATTTTGAAGTTGTAAAGTTCCCAAGCATTTCTGGCATTCTGCACCTGGAATGTGGGCTTGTGCCCCCTTTTTCAATTGTTTGGTTTCTTGTCTCTGAGGTATGTACAACCGTCTCATGTTGTGAAAGTGTTGCAACGGGAAGTGATGGTCACAAATGCTCATTTGCTCAAAAGAAATGGAGAGAACTAAACGTATTCAGTCTGTGATTGGATGAGGGGCAGAAGATAGTAAGGATGATAGGTACATTACTTTGGGGGACGCCTGATACCAGCAAAATGCCAAATGGATACAAGCCATATGGAGCAGGTCTAGGGCCCTGAGACCCACAGAGGCCTATAGATTGTGGATTGGAATATTGCCAAACATCTCAGCTATGGAATCTTTCTAAAGCCCCTCGCCTGGCATGTTAGATGGTCTGTTTAGAATTCTATGTGTTTTCAGGTCGCCCTTGCTATGCTTTTTCTTGCTGGCTCTATGATGAAACTGTTAAGCTATGTTTATAGGATGAGCAGCTTTGCTAGTTCTTAACAATTAAGTAGAACCACTAAAGCCATGCATGTAATTAGGTCTATTGATGAGCAAACAATGATAGGGCGGGATGTGGCACATGTGGGCATTGGTTGCATTATTTGATGGTTGTGTAATCGAGGGCATAAGTGCAGCTTCCAGCATAAATTCTAATGCTTTGCTGTAAGGTGTGCTATGGCTCAAAGAACTTTCCTTTCACTCTCAGCAAGTGCTTATCCTCAGCCACCATTGTCTGAATCATCTTAACTCATGAAAGATTGTGTAATTATTCTTGACAATGCGAATTCAGTTCACACAGTACCTCAGATAATCACTCACTCAAAATCTTTCAAAGAGCCCTCGTACCCTCTAGATTACCATGACTGTCCTCTGCCTCACACTAACGATGTGCACGTCATAATAATGATAAGATTACATGTTTGTACAGTGCTTTATTCTGGATTGGGTACATTTCTTGGCACTGCAACGATGGTTGCTGTTGTTAATGGAGTTGAAGGGGCCTTCAAGCCTGTTCAGTACATGAAGCTGCAGCTACAAATTACAGAGCAATTTTTGAAGCAAGTTGTTAGCATGCTGAGCTATCTTAGGGCACATGTTCAGATTCACGTTTCCCAGCCTCGTGTAGTCACTTTAAAAGGCAAAGAGCCGCATTACAAACACTTTCCAGAAGTGCATTTAGTAACAGGGCAAACATTGGCTGAATGGAAAACTCATAAAGGGTCTTTTTACATGAAATGTAAATTGAATGCAGGGGAGTACACACGTTAGCACTTGCCTGCTGTGCCGTCCCCTGCATGCGCTTCTAACCATCACGAGGTGGAGGGGAGAAGGAAACAAAAGCGAGGCCAACTTGCTGTTACACTTTCATTTGAAAAAGTAAACGCTAACCTGTAAATACAATTTGCAGGTTTACTGATGGATTGCTAAGGATTGCCTAGGCTAGACCCGGTGCTAATCTGAGGAGGATTCCATAGGAATCCATTTAATTTACCCCTGTGCACGCCTGTGAAGGGGAGCACGGCAGAGAGCTTACCTCTGCTTCATGCCCCTCCAGGCCAGTGAAGGGGAGCACTGCAGAGAGCTTATCTCTGCTTCATGCGTCTCCAGGCCTGTGAAGGTGAGCACGGCAGAGAGCTTACCTCTGCTTCATGCCCCTCCAGGCCTGTGAAGGGGAGCATGGCAGAGAGCTTACCTCTGCTTCATGCCTCTCCAGGCCTGTGTAGGGGAGCACGGCAGAGAGCTTACCTCTGCTTCATGCCACTCCAGGCCTGTGAAGGTGAGCACGGCAGAGAGCTTACCTCTGCTTCATGCCCCACCAGGCCCGTGAAGCTGAGCACGGCAGAGACCTTACCTCTGCTTCATGCCCCTCCAGGCCCGTGAAGGGGAGCATTGCAGAGAGCTTACCTCCGCTTCATGCCCCTCCATGCCCGTGAAGGGGAGCACGGGAGAGAGCTTACCTCTGCTTCATGCCTCTCCAGGCCTGTGTATGTGAGCATGGCAGAGACCTTACCTCTGCCTCATGCCCCTCCAGGCCCGTGAAGGGGAACATGGCAGAGAGCTTACCTCTGCTTCATGCCCCTCCAGGCCTGTGTATGTGAGCATGGCAGAGAGATTACCTCTGCTTCATGCCCCTCCAGGCCCGTGAAGGGGAGCACAGGAGAGAGCTTACCTCTGCTTCATGCCTCTCCAGGCCCGTGGAGGTGAGCACGGCAGAGAGCTTACCTCTGCTTCATGCCTCTGCAGGCTTGTGAAGGTGAGCACGGCAGAGAGCTTACCTCTGCTTCATGTTACCCCTGTGCAGGCCTGTGAAGGTGAGCACGGCAGAGAGCTTACCTCTGCTTCATGCCCCTCCAGGCCTGTGAAGGTGAGCACGGCAGAGAGCTTACCTCTGCATCATGCCCCTCCAGGCCTGTGAAGGTGAGCACGGCACAGAGGTTACCTCTGCTTCATGCCCCTCCAGGCCTGTGAAGGTGAGCACGGCAGAGAGCTTACCTCTGCATCATGCCCCTCCAGGCCTGTGAAGGTGAGCACGGCACAGAGCTTACCTCTGCTTCATGCCTCTCCAGGCCTGTGAAGGTGAGCACGGCAGAGAGCTTACCTCTGCTTCATGCCCCTCCTCCGCCTGGCGTCAGCATGAAATTGGGGAAGAGAATGAAGTGAAGTGTGACTGCATTACACCTTGCATTTACATTGCTGTATCCTAATATGCCCCATTTAAAATGAGGGTGTTAATCTTTCAATGCATTTTTGCACCAGTGCAATATTTGCCCCAGTCATGGGCCCTCCTTACGAGTTTGCCAGTCACCCACCTCTACTAACGGTGCGTTATCGACAAACTCACCATTGCCGTTACCAGCGCCCACTGATGGGATATTTCGAGTGCCAGCATTGACTCTAATGGATGTGAACTGCCGGTAGCGCCTGAACTCCTGCCAGCTCAGGCCTGCTGGTAGTTCACTGCCCCTACCGGCAGACTCAGAGTGAGCCGGTTAAAATGTCTGAATAATGCCTGTAATGAGGCTTTACACTTGTGCAAACAAGCATTGAAATATGTTTTTCCACAGGACAATGTTTGCCCTAGTGCTAACTGCACTTGCACCTTTGCAACGTTTCTGTGACACCACTGCACTCTGCAGGTAAGTAGCAATTGCATGTGTCACTGACTGTGAATATTGGACTTTCAGGAAGTTGATAGTTGATCACAGAAGTGGAGGTGTGAATGCATTGCACCTCGCATTTACATTGCCATGTCTATAAGCGCCCAATTTAAAATGAGAGTGTTCATCTTTCAATGCATTTTTGCAACATGGCAATAATTGCTCCAGTCATAGTCCTTAGACCGGGTGCAAACATGCATTGAAATATGTTTTTCCACCAGGACAGTTTTTGCCGTAGTGCTAATTTCACGTGCAGAGTTTCAGTAACACCACGGAAAGCTGCAGGGAAGAGACACTGCATGTGTCTCTCATTGTGAATATTGGACTTCAGGAAGTGTTACAGACGTGCCCTAGAGGAATCCTGGTTATAGCAGCAATAATGCATGGGCATATCGCAGCTTGCTCCGGCACCCTGTATCATGCACATCTGGGGCAATGCAGCTCGTATAACACATGGAGACTGCCAGCTCTTTATAACTGCCTGCACATCATTATGGTTCTAACAGCCTGCTGTTACAGCACAGATGACTTGAAATATAGGGATAAAATAACCCCAACTTTACACAAGGAAATAGCAAGTCATAATGATTCCAGCAGCTTGTGGCCTCGTGTCACTGTTTGGTCCAGTCATGCTCACTGACTGATTGCGAGACTGTGCTCAGCTGGGGAGATGTATATTTCTGGAGTGAGTTGCATTAGAGACATGAGAAAGGGAAAGCACAGGAAAAGAAAATGTGGAGGGAAAGGGGTGAAATGACAAATGGGATTTGATGGTGCATTCTTCAAAAGGATAATGCATGTAACCTCAGAACCCCATGACCTGACTAAAGACCACAGTCCATGTCCCCCCAACTCCTCCAAGTGGTCAGTGTATGCCTGGGTGTCTTTCAATGCCTTTTAACTCTACAGTAGTATTACTCTGTGCCACATATAAAAGGTGAGTGCTGCTATCACAAAATGGTTGTGATAAATTACCCTGTGGCATGCCTTATAAGGATATTTCCAGTCACTGAGGACTTCCATGATCAAATAGAGGAATGAGGCCTCAGGCCGAGTTTCTTTATAAGGTCACAGAACTCTTGGGTGACTTGCAATACCTGTTTCACGTGCCGTAGGGGGCCACACACTGTGATCCCCTTTAATACCCGGCCTCATGCTTAATCTAATATATGAGAGCTTCCATTTGCTGATCCATATTATCAATGTAGAATTTGGAACTAAAAATGCAAATATGTAGCTTTGAATGTGTTGCAGAAATATAGTTTAAACATTTTAATAAAATGCATTGCAAAAGAGTTTTCTTGTTGTGCTTTAGGATAAGTAATAGCTTGCAGCTTCTTTCTCACATGTGTTAACCCTCAGAAGTGCATTAAACATTCTACCATAAACTGTTTCTTGCCAATTTATCGCTGTAAAGTGTCACAGAAAACTATTCAACAAGCAAGGAATTTGAAACATGTGTAATGTCTTTAACTGCTGCAGTGACAGCTGGAGTTCTGCTCTGTGCTGGCGCAGGCAGTGTGACGTAACCACCAAAGCGTACTAACTGGTTACTAACCAGGTGTGTTGTCATTTTCCTATTACAGGTCACGTACGATGAAACAACTGTGTAATAAGAACATTGTAACTAGGCTGTTATACAGATATTGCAGGTTGCCCTGTGTTATGAGGAAATAGCCTGTTGGAAAAAAGAAACACATATGATTAGTAACATCACACTTCACTCTGGCAGCTCTAGCAGCCAGACCCAGCCATCAACTACAGAGTTTGACTGCACTCAGCTGCAGAGCTGTTTAGTTTCCCAGAAGATTCTCCCTGAAGCAGGATAGAAGAAGGAAAGATAAACAAGCACTGGCAAAGCCAATACTGTTTGTTTTTGTGCAATGAAGGGGTCTTCCATCGTAAAACGCACAGAGAGATGTAAGCAGAGGGGGTGGGCACATGGCAGAAAAAAAATCCACAAAGGAGGCAGAGAGTGCAGGAGGACAGGCTGAACCCAAATAAATAGCAGCCAGACCCAGCCATCAACTACAGAGTGTGATTGCACTCAGCTGCAGACCTGTTTAATTTCCCAGAATATTCTCAGTCAAGCAGGAGAGGGGCAGGAGAGATAAACAAGCACTAGTGACGCCAATAGTGTTTGCTTTTGTGTAACAAAGGGTTTTCTTTTGTAAAATGTACAGACAGATGTAAGCAGAGGGGGGCGGGGACATGTCGGAAAAACACACCCAGAGGTGGCAGAAAGTGCAGGAGAACAGGAGGACGGACAGGCTGAACGCAGATAAGCAGGGAAGTTATACATCATGTGTACATGCTAGGATACATGCTAAGATCCTGTGAGAGATTGATACAGTGCATAGGCTAAGCTGTGGGCATAGACAGTCTTAGGCCTGGGGTGCTGGCTGAGCTCATTATCTGAGGACGGTAAGATGAGGACAACTTTCAGTGGGTCATTTTGCATGCAAAGGTTTAGTGCTACGAGGCCACATCTATGGCACTCTGGTAGAGCAGACTCATCGTGCATCTTGTGGAGGTCAATCAAACATTACATGGAGAAATGTGCTGAAATGCCAGGGCCTCAGAAAGGCCTGACGAGCTGGTGAATTGCCAGTCACATTTCAGGAGCACTTTATGCTTCCTTTCATTCATCCAGTGGAATGAACGATTTAAATTAAAAATAGTTATTGTAACACAGGGAGACTTAATATCATGTTAGTGCAGGTCAAAAGCCAAAAATGCTGACGCAAAGATTTTTAAATCTCAGCTGCCCCTTTCCCAGCTTTTCATCCCTCATACAGAGTAATACAGATTAACACAGCAGAATGTGATATTAAATAGGAAGATGTCATGTCATTAAAGTACCCCTGAAACCCTAGTAGTGAGGGGCAGAGTGATGCAAATGGCAGGTGTGTACCAACCATCCTTCATAATTACCTCTATTGGTATAGGAAATGTTAATGTCTAGATATGTAAGCCAGTTCAGTAGCTCTGAGTGGTCATTAGGGCTGGGGTGGAGTCAGTGCAATGACAGCTGTGCCAGACTAAGTATGTCTTCCTTCTGAGGATGATAGAAAACCTGCTAACATGGTGGATAATATGTTAGTATAAGTTCGAACGGCTGGGGCAGAGACAGTTACATGCCACTGGGGCACACACAATGTAATGTTGGTAATGAAAAACCAATGAGTCTTATCAAGACCAACCCATTTTTTGGTGACTTCTTGTCCCCAGGTCCTGCAACAACATAGGTGGCAAGGGTTAGTGGGGCAAGAGGGAGAGGCGAGTTGTGGTGTCTGATGTGATGACTTTCCACTGTCAATGACTTCTTCTGTCCTCTCTCTTTTCACTTGGGGTATCAGGCTTAGTTCTGAAATGGTTTGATTCTTACTTGTTGAACCGCTACTGCTCTGTATCCTGGTCTGATTCCACTGCTTCCCCATTCCCTGCACTACAGAGACCCCCAAGGCTCCAACCTAGGTACCCTTCTTTTTTCCCTATACACTATTCCACTCTCTGACCACATTACTTTATTCAATCTATCTTGTCACTTCTACGCTGACACCCAAATCTTCTTCTCATTTTCTGCTTTTTCTGACGCTCTCTTAATTCTGATGTTTCCAGCTGCTTCTCTGCTATCCAATCGTGGATGACCTCTCACTTTTTCTATCTTAACTCAGTTAAAACGGACTTTCTCTTTGTTCCAGCTATTACTCAACCTTCCCTCTGTCTCCACCCACTCTACTTTTTCCTTCTACTCCTCTTACGGTCTTCAAAACTTTTCTTTCCTTCTGTGCTCAAGGCTTGGGTCTGCCGCTTCCATATTTATAATTTCTGTCAGGTTCTCCCTTTTCTATCCTTCTTTGTTACCAAATTTATTGGCTAACTTATTTTTCCTGAATGTATTGTTGTGCTGTCCTGGCAGGCCCCTTCCTAGTTCTTATCTTACACCACTCCACTCTATTTATAATGCTGTCATTCATCTTCTCTTCCTTCTTCACCTGTGCGCATCGGTCACTTCTTGTTTCTCTATTTCCTTCCTTCCCTTTTGTCTCCTGTTCCGCTTTCTTGTCAACATCTTCAAGTGATATCATGGTCTCGTCCTCCCTCTTATTTCTCTCTACACTTGTAGGGTAGGTATAAAAACCAATCGATAAAAACAACTCCAAGCGGATCAATGAGAAGTGCACTGCTTGCAAGGAAAATAAGGTTTTCTTACATGCAAATACGGCCAGGAATGTCAGTCATTCCCATAAAACTGAGAACAGAAAACACGCTTGACACGCTCAAAATGCCCATTTATAGTGGAAAACTGCAAATTATCATAAGCATAACATATCAGATACAACATAATCCCACGCTCCCCATTGCTAACACCTATACAGGAATCTAGACATCCCCTATAGTTCATTACCCCATTTGTCAAGCAAATGTAAATGCAACCCCTTAAAAGATGACCTAATTTACAGTGAGCAGAAAACACTGTGATGTGATTTGCCCACTATATTCAGTTACTTTGGTGCAACAATAGACTCTCCTTATTGGTCAAGGTAACTTTGGCCAACTCGTGATGTCCATACCCCCAACAGGGCCCTATCAGAGAGCGAATGGGAACACCAAGGTAAACCCCTCCTGGGAATACAATGGCTTTCTCATGAGACCAGACACTTTGGCACTTCCAGATAGACCCTTTGACCTTGCAGCTGCACTCTTTCACATCACATCATGCTACTCCCATCTCAGAACATGTTACTTCCCTAGCACGCCTTATACGTTATCTCTTTGCGGAACAAGATTCTTTAGAAAAAACATAGTACAGGTACCGCTCTTGGGGATGAGTTTCTCATATTTATTTTCTATATTTGCTCAGGCACCTGTAGTTCACATGGACCGGCCTCTTCTCAACGGGGGCAGCATTACTACCAAGCTCCACACCTTAGCCATGCCAGACACCAGGCTCGGTTCTCATGAGATGTATCCTTCACAGCGGCAGCACTAATCTAATCATCTGAAACCAGCATTCCTTTCTCAGCTCCTGTGAGCTGCTCAGCCTGGCACACTTAGCTACTTTCTGTGCTGCACGTCTCCCTTCCTCCATAAACTTTGCTGTCTGCACACCCACTGGGGGGAAGGATGAATAAACTCTAAGTAAATGGACAGAGCAGAAGCTCCAAAAGGCAGGCTAATTCTTAACTACCAGAAGCTGCAACTTGTAACAAGGCCTATTCCAAAATGGTGGAACTCTTGCTCAGGAAGCACACAGCCATCACATTACTTCATCATGATCCTTAGCCTATCTCACTGCTGGAGAATTCAGCTAAATGTTCACCTGCTACCAAAAGCTTTCCTGAATATGATATAAAACAGCATATTCTAAAATCTCCTCAATGCAGCCAAAGCACAATTCGATCACTCGTACTAGCTACAGAACTATGAAACACAACCTCGCTCTAACCTCTTAATATTCTAAGCAATGTTATGCCATTATTGCTCCTTCTTTCTTCATGTAAGGCTCTGCAATGCTCTCTAAAATGTGTCAACTCCAACTACAAATAACACGTGTGCAGAACTGCCAAACCAAACGGCAACATACTAACACTAAATGGCCATCTCTTCTTGTTAATCCAATTTACGCAGCCTAAACCTTTTTCCATGGTTGGGGCTTTGCACTTGTATCCCAATTCCTCCTTGCTGCTCCCTCTCCTCCTTGTGCCTCTTCCCTTTTCTGCTCTTTCTCACTTCTCACGCCTAAACTCGGCAACTCTCTCCCTCCTACTATTCACTCTACTCCTTTGCTGCCCCTCTTCCATACTCGTTCAATGCTCATCTCTACTATTTCAAACTAATGTTATACTCCTTTGCTTCCTTAATTCTTTAACAATTGTATGTTACATATTGTTTGTACCGTTATAATCAAATTGTACAGCGCTTTGGCGAAATCGATTTATAAGCTTAAATAAATGCAAGTACAAGCACAAAAACACAAATAAGTACACATCACTGGAATCCGGTCTCTGTTCTAGGTGGGTGTTGGTTGCCAGAACACCCACCTATGTTCTGATCCCAAGCAGCTGTTTAATATAATTGCTTCCCCTTTCCCTTGGATAAAGTAGTGCTGTGTGGGGCATTGGGATGGGTGGAGCACATGGTTATCCGGGGATAGCAGCTATGATCCTTTGCAGTTTGCAAATGATTGGTCAGTGGCTGGTGAATGCGAAGTGAGAATTGAGAGATACCATTAGTGGGATGTGTTGGGAGTGAGGTGGTCAAGGTGCTGGGCTATCTTGGAAATTAATTAGGTGTAAATGTGTCCTGGACATTGCCCCCCATTAATAATCTTGGATGCAATTCCTGGCAATTGGTTATCATTCTAGGGCTGATCATATATATATAGCTGAAGTGGGTAGTGTTAAACGGGACAATATCATCATATCAGCTCTGAACAGGAAGTAGGGCGTGTGCAGTCATCCAGTGTCTGGTGTGCCTGACTCAGACTTTCATCCTCCTGAAGGGGATACCATGAGCAGCAATGAGATGAGTACTGTTAAGAAAGGGATTTTTCACCACAACCTTGCAAATATAAAACACTGGCAGAGCTGCCTGACACATGGGAAGGTGTGCCAGCTCAAACTTTCATTCTTCGGAACACAGATGAGTATCGTTGTGTGGGATGGGATTAAAGGAAGCATAAATGTTGGACTCTGTGGAAGGCCCATTGTGTGTACATGAATGCAATGTTGATGGTAGCACTAGCATCCGGCGTTGCATGACATTTGCCTATGAAAGGCTCATTGTACATCCCAGAGACAGCCACATACATGCACTTACATGAGAGTTATACATCCTGAGAGGGGTGTTTTAATAGTGGTTCATGTGAAATGGTGAGATTATTTGGGTAGCTGTTATGACTGACGAAAGGTGAGTCATGTATTAAATGCTGCCTTACAACTTGTGAGTTTATGAAAGTCAGTACCATTTAGGTGTGAACTATTAGCATTTTGTATCTAAACAAATGTATGACAATTATGTTTCTGGGCTGTTCCCATTATTGTTTGTTTGTTTGTTTGTTTTATTATTTATATTGTGCACCAGACCCAGAGGTATTCGGGCGCGAAAGCATAAAGAGGGTTGTTAAGCTTGGGTTACACAATGGACAGAAATAGGTACAGCTAGGGTTACAATGCTGTATGCATGAAACAACAGGCAAGGTGAATAGAGGTATACAGTAAGTAGCATGAATAGGTGTGAAGCACATAAATATAGGAAAGGCAGTGAAGGTATCATATATACAATATGTACAAGATGGATGAAGGTGAGGTAGGGTCAGACGTCATGTTCCTTTAGCCAGTGAATGAGACTAGATCTGAATTGTAAGTAGGGTAGATCTTCTCTTAAAGCAGGGGGGAGGAAGTTCCAAAATTGTGCTGCTTTAACAGGGAAGCTACTCCCACCAGACTTAGTGAGCTTGAATCTAGGTACTAGTAGGAGGTTAGAGTTAGCTTTTCTTAGTGGGCGAGAAGCTGTTTGTCTAGTGAATCTGTCTGTAAGGTATTGTGGGGCTGCGTGGTTAAGGCATTTATGTGTCAGGGATGCAGTTTTAAGGAGGATTTTATCTTTTGTGGAAAGCCAATTGACGGATCTCCTAAGGTCAGATATATGGGCATTTTTAGGGAGACTTAAGGCAGCTCTCAGGGCATTGTTTTGAAGAGTCTGAATTTTGGAAGGGATGTATTTGTTACTACCTATATATAAGGCGTTACAATAATCCAGTTTGGATAAGATTAAGGCTTGCGCTAAAGTGATGCAATTATTAGGTGAAAGGAAGGGCTTGGCTGCTCTGATTAGCTTGCAGGTATAGGATGTGGCTGAGGCCATAGCATTTACTTGTTTACCAAAAGAGAGCGTGGAGTCTATGTAGAAGCCAAGTGTTTTGACTACCTTGGCCACAGTAATGTTGTTGTTGTCAATTATGAGGGAGGCGTAGTTAGGACCTAGTTTTTTAATGTTGGATGGTGTACCTAGAATGAGGAGTTCTGTTTTGTCATCATTCAGGCATAGACCGTGAGAAGCCATCCATGCCTGGATGATGAGGTAAACTCTGTTCACAAAGGCCAAATCCTTTTCATAATCTCCCGTCAACGGGATGAGGATCTGTGTATCATCGCCATAATTTGTGTAGGTGATAACTAGACCATCTAGATCATCGAAAAGGGGCTTTGTGAAGATGTTGTACAAAGTGGGCGATACGCAGGAGCCTTGGGGTACACCGTATGATATGGGTGCAGGGTCCGCAGCTGCTAGGGGCGAGAAGATTCGCATTGTCCTGTTATCAAGGAAGGACTGGATCCAAGTGACTGCCTCCTGAGAGAAACGGGCCGCGGAGACCAGGTGGTTGCAAAGTATAGAGTGGTCTACCAAATCAAACGCGGTGGAGAGGTCAAGGAGTAGTAGGAGTGCTGTCTTACCTTTGTCTCTCAGTGTGTCTATTTGTGTCTTAAGGTCTAGGAGCACAGTCTCAGTACCATGCTGAGGTCTGAAGCCATGCTGACGAACTCTTAGGAGGTGATTTTGTTCCAGATGGTGCTGAATTTGTAAGTATGCTACTTTATCCAAGATTTTAAGTAGGAATGGCACTGTAGTTATGGGGCGGTAATTAGTTGGGATAAAGGGGTCGAGGGTTTGTTTTTTAAGGAGAGGGAGGACCCAGGAGTGTTTCAGGTTGCTAGGTATGGTGCCTGATGTGAATGAAGCGTTTATAAGTTTAGTGATGAAAGGGGAAAGTTCACGGGCAGCGTCTTTTATAATTTGGGCTGGACATGGGTCGTCATGACAGTTGGACGGTTTGTTATTGTTATTGTTATTGTTTTTATGTAAGTAGAACTATCATGTATTCCTTCATTCATTTATATTCATAATCCATGCATTCATTTTGTTCTGTTAGTATGCGCTATGGTGATGTTCGTCAACATCACTCTCACTTCTTAATCCTGTGCATTTCTGTTGTCATGAAAGGCTCTGCTATACTGTATTAACGTGAGTGCTGCCAAGACATTTGTGTACCCTGCTGGCCATATAGGTGATGCTGGAAAGGGGTAAACCCCCCTCACCCTTCTATGCGTGCAAAGTGCAAAAGAGTCAGTCTGAACAGGACCCCTTTTCAGTAAACTCCATGCAAAGAGCATAGTCTGTCATGTGCCCTTCTGCACCAGTCTCCTAATCTGATGCTCCTCTGCAGAGGCACATAGCAGGTTAGGTGGTCACAGGAGCACTGTTTGACAGCTGCTGTGACAGCCAAGTAACTGCAGTGCAGATGTTACATTTAAGATAGAAATGCTGTTCCAAGTTCTATGTAAATATGGTACACTCACAACCTTGTGCCAGTGTAATCTGAAAATATAAGGCATACCTTTGTTGGTAAGGTGGTGGGAAGTTCACAAAACTATTAAGAGTCACATCTGATCTGTATCATAAACATGTCAACACCATGTGCCCAGGTCAACTGTTGAAGGGCTTTGTGTTTTCAAGTCTGCAGAACATTGGGCTGAAAGACTATGGGCCTCATTACAAGGTTGCCTGGTGGCTATTCTTTCCTCACTTCATAGACCCAACTCGCCATCCATCGTCTTGGGGGATTTCAATATGGTTGGGAAATGAACTGGATGCAGAGGCCTCCCGCTACGTCCAATTGTTTGAATCTAACGGATTCTCCATAGATAACAGTACAGACCCCACACATAAACTAGGGAATGTGTTAGACTGGGTTACTAGTTGGTTCAGCCTTGCATCTGGTCTGACCATTGCTTTATTGCGTTTCAGTTTACCCTGCCAATTCCTATAGTCCACAAAAAGAATCCCTCTTCTTTTGTCCTAAGTAGGAATTATAATACAATTTGTTCTGAAGATTTAGAACCCTGTGTAGTAATCCCTATGAAAGGTACTACAGACTCAGATTCCCCTGACAACTTTGTCCTGGAATACAATAGACTTTTTCTGGAGTTATTGAATCGCATAGCCCATATGACCTCTAAGAAAGTCAGAGAAAGATCTAATGACCAGAAATGGTTCTCTGACTCTCTTCAGGATCGTAAAAGAGAAAAAGGGAAAGCAGAACGTGACTGGGTGAAGGATCAATCCCCGGCCAATAGAGCCAGATGGAAAGTATTATAAAAGGTGACATATTCCTATCCAGGTGTGCTTTTTTCGAGCAACTGTATATGGTCTGCACATTTACAGCAGCTGCAAAATTGGCTACACACTGCCTGGGAGTTTTCTGAGATGTTATTATAAATACGGTAGTCTCCGTTTAGACAAATGTATCCAGGTGATAGAAGCAAAGGTGTTATCATCTGTTGTGTATTGTAGCGAAATCTGGGGCAACTCATCGTGTATTGCCCTGGATCATATCTTGCTCATTTACCTGAGGATGTTACTTGGCGTGGGACCGAGCACCCCAGGCTTGGCTCTTGCCTTTGAATTAGGAGTTTTAAATATTGGCGTGCGTGCTGAATTTGGTTTCCTTGACTACTTTTGTAAATCACACTTGTCCAAAAATCCAAATATTAGCAATGTCCTGGGCGAATTGACGAAAGCTGTCAGCTATGGTGCATACCCCAGGTACAAAAAGTGTTGTGTATCGTGTAAAATGTCAGACATCAATTTTAAACAGTTAAACAAGGGTCGGGTGTCCTTGTGTGATTTGAAAAAGAAAGCAAGGAAGTTAGAATTCAATCTTACAATAAATAGTATGCTAAATCTCCGCTTATTGAGCTATTTACCAAGGTGCTCGCTCTAGGATTTCAGCATGCTGAACAATTTTCAGCGCCTTGGTGTAAAGCGCTCTATAAATAAATACATCAAATCAAAATCAAATATTCAGTCTCCCATTCATATTTTTGCAGTGGTGAGATTAAATGTTTTACCACTCAGGGGCCGTATGCCGCAGCAGTGTAGATCTAAGCTCTGTACCTTAGTCAGCGATGCAATTGAGGAGTTACAGAACTTTGTGCTTATCTGTTCAAAATGAGTGGATCTAAGATGCCAATGGCTTAAAATACATTAGGCTCATTACATGTTTGCCGGTCCGGATACAAGGGTGTCGGTAAACTCACTGGCACCCTTGTTTCCGCACCGACAAACTACAAGTCTGCCTGCCGGAGCCTCTGTCCCTGACAGGTCTGACCCTGCCGGCACAGTGGCCACGGTAGGCAGAGTTGACATGGGATAACTGGCACCATTGCTACTGGGGCCGTTGTTCCCGTGTCCCCACAGAACTCTATTGGATTGGGGATTAACAAATGTACAAGCGTCTGATTTCCCAGCCGCCGGACTTGAAATAGCCTAGTGGCACTGGGAAGTCAGGCGCCAGTAAATTATTACAGGTCTGGCGTCAACCCGCAGGTAGTACCTGCAGGGTAACCTCTGGGTCCGTAATGAGGCCCATTTTGTTGGTAATAGTTTTAGAACTATTACGGAGGCAATTCATTTTGTTTTGTCTTGCAATGACGCTTATTTTGAAGATGTTAGTTGTGAGTACATCGTCACTTCTTTTAATTGTTTGGAAAGGATACTTTAATTATATTCTTACATTGCAGATGGTTATAGATGTGCACAATTTTATATTTTTAGAAACTATGTTTTTACTATGGTTTTAACTCTGTAATCTGTATACACTGTATTTCTTTTTGTAAATGGCGAAAAGCCGAAATAAAGTATTCTTCTTCCTATGCTTGCCATCACATCTATTTGTACACAATGTGTAGGGATTTTAATGTCAAAATGATAAGTGTTCAAATAACTGGTCAGAGCTTCTTCTAGCTCTTGTTTTGCAAAGGGGTTCCTTCCCCAAGGTTTGAGATAGTTCACAATTTTTTTAAAAACATTTCATTTAATTGTGTTGCAGTCAAGTACACATTCCGAATTTTCACAAAAACAAGAAGAAAATCACACACATACAAAAGAGAAAAAAACAATATCCCCAAGCATACCAGATATACCCAAAATTGTAGATACAATAGAACAAATAAGATGTTAAAAAACAAAGAATAAAACTATTCACTATGTCTACCGAGATAAGCGTTGATAAAAGCAAAAAGGAGAAGAGAGTTCTTGTCTTCCTGCTTTCATAATTATTATCATACCAAATAAAAAGAAAATCCAAAATACACCATAAGCATTTTTCAACATTGTCCCAGTTCACAGAAGCCAATCCTTGGGTCAATCCAGTGCACTTTAGTTCTTAAAGTTATCTTGTCAGATTTAGTTCTTTCAACAATCTTATTACTTCAAACTTTAAAAATCTTCATTCTCTGAGGCTAGCCTTTTCCAAAAAAAGTCTATTTCTTAAAACCCAATATTGTATTTATTTATTGTGGTTTTTAGTTCATAGAACTTTTACAACATGGTAAATACATAAAACATCATAGAATTAGTTCAATTCTTTAGTCATTGACAATGATAATTAATCGTCAAAGATTACTTTGATCATCAATGCTATTAATTCATAGAACATTATTAATCATAATTAGTACCTGGCGCGCGCTGTACACCGGGAATACTATATGTGGATTGGTTCTTTTCCGAGCAATACCACACGGTATTCCCATGTACGTTAGTGCGTCCCGCGCATGCCGGGTACTCTGTCCCCGGCGAGGCGTGTGGCAGCCCCTTAGCCAATGAGGAGGCTCGAAACGGGGCAATCCCCGCTCTGAGCCTCCCCATGGCTGGATGCTGCCTTCGTCCCCCCGCCGGGGACTCAGCAAAGTTTTTTTTTCCTCCACTCCACTCCCCCACAAACTATTTCCTCCCTGCCCTCCCAAACCCACTTACCTTCTTTTTTCTTCTTTTCTTGGGAGCAAATGCGCTGGAAACACTTCTGTTCCCAGCGCATCTGCTCCCGATAGCCGCGGGGAAAGGGAAAATGTAGTGCGTTTTCCCTTTCCCAGCGGCCATTTTTTTTTTTGTTTTCTGTTTAAAAACAGAAAAAAATGCAATTAGTACCCCGGTCTAACGGGCTAGGGTACTAAGGGCTATAAGACCCTCGGCTGCGGGCCAATACCACCCTTGGTAATGCCACCGGGGCTTCGGTAAGGCCCTCACGCGAGGGCCTGTAACTACGGCCCCGGGGGCATTACCTGGGGCTGTATCGGCCCACCACCTCGGGTATTATTGCCACAGTAATTGCCTTGTAACATCATTGTAGACACAGAATAACTTACACTCATACATCTCTAAGATCAAACCATCATACTGATTTATAGTAGATAAGATTCTATTTGATTTACATCATCCGAACCATGAACATGTCGAGCAGCTTCATCGGCTGACTTAATTTTACTATTCACTTATCTGCTTTATCAGATAGTTTATCATGCTAGTATCTTAATATAGCCCACTGTCTTCTCTAGTTGTTAACAACTTGAATTAAACAGTGTTATCGCAATCTGCCACACATTGTAGAGTGCATTAATAAAAGCTTCAGGGGAAGAATTTAAACATTGATTCCAAAAATGGACTGTAGAAACAAATTCAAGATGATGGTAGTAACGACTGTACCTATATCTATATACAGATTCCAATTTGGGACACCCAGTCAGAATATGCCTCACAGTTTCCAAGTTTCACTCAATTGCACATATGCGACACATAAGTTGATTAAGAGCCAATTTCCATTGAGATCCATGAGTAGCTCTGACCGGCAATAAATTCACCTGCATTAGTAGTCCGAATCTGCGAACCTTGGGACATGGGCATCTAACTAGATACATCTGGGGGTAAAGATACATGTGAACGATGCCCTCCAGGTGCATGTAGTTCCGAAGTCCGCTCAAATAGATGAAATTATCCACCCAGTCTTTTTTACGTGCTTTCTTTTTAAATGCATTTTTGATGGCCTTATAGCTTCCTCAGGTTTAGCGCTTCAAATACCAATTTATACACAAAGCATCATATGTTTTAGCTGCTATTTTGCTAATTTTGAAGTCAATGTCATCTTTCCCAATGATTCTGAGCAATTGGCTAGTGGGATGACTCAATTCCTTCAATCTCAATAGAGCTCTGATACTGTTTCTTAGCTTTAAGAGACGTCAGACCAAACTCAGCTATTATATATGCATGGGGAACATGGGAGGGAGACTCAATATGGTCCGCCAAAAAAAGCCCTCAGCCATGTCTAACCAAGACACATTTTCCAAGGTGAGTGCTTCCTGTCCATAAAATACCACCGGAACAAACCACTGAGTATACAACAGCATAATATGCTTCAATGTATAGCCAGCCTATTCAGAGCCATATTTTCGCACAGGCAAAATTATTTGTTTCGAGCACATGATCCTGCTGTCAGTTAGAGGTAATTAGCCAAGTTTGCAATCCATCTCCACAACAAGTTACTTATAAAAATTAGTATATTCGATCGTTCCCCAACTGATGTTCATGGCTGGCCTGTTGACCTTTCTAGAGGTGATGAGCATTGACTTTGTCTTTTTGAGGTTAACCGTCATGCCATGTTCAGTAGAAAAACGCCCCAATTCTTCCAGTATATCTTTCATTCCCGTTATAGTTTGATCAACAATCACAAGGTCATCGGCATACAGTAATGCCGTGACCTTAGTGTTAGAAAATCTGGCTGGGCTGTGGGCATGCCTCTCCAAGCGTCATATTAATTCAGCTGTGTACAAATTAAAGAGGAGTGCAGCCAATAAGCATCCTTGTTTAACGCCCTTATTGAATTTTAATGGGCAGGACAAGCAACCATTGTTATCAAGGCACACTCTGGCAGTGTTATGCTGGTGGAACTTTATTAGAATCTCCAGTGGCCAAGAAGGACACTGTAGATTACATAATATCGCCCACAATTTGTTTCAATTAACCCTATCGAAAGCACAAATAAAATCAACAAAGGTTACATGTATGGATGGGCTGGAGCTTTGTTTAGCTCTCGTCAAGATAGCATTGAGGAGTCTGATGTTGTCAACAGTACTAGATCCAGAACGGAACCCAGACTGAAATGTATGAAGTATCTGATTGACATAAATCCAACATTGGAGGTGGTTCAAAACAATGGTAGCAAATATCTTGCTGGTGGTGTCTAATAGTGATAGTTTTCAGGAATTATGTGGGAGCCCGCCTTATAAACGGGAATCAGTGTCGATGTAGTGCATGACACAGGAATACATTTTTCATAGCATACCTTTTTATACAAGGACATCAAGAAGAGTAACCACATAATAGGATCAGATTTAACAACAACAGACGCCAGGCCATTAGGGCCAGGGGCTCTAGAGTTATTACGTTTTTCTTATTATACATATGATCTCACTTCTATTAAATCTCAACGGCCAAGGCTCTGTGGTCTGGACACCTGGGCCAGCTATTTGTCCATCATACATATTTTCAGTGAGATAGTCCACCCAAGTTTGTTCCCCTATGGCATTAAGAGGTTGGGGTGCGCTATTGCCTCTGCCTTTATTCAGAAATTTCCATATGGATCTACTATCCCCTTTTTGAAGTGCTCCTATCAATGTTTTCCATTTGAGATTGACTTTCCCTAAACAATGTCATTTACGCCATCCCCTATATGAGTTAATCATGAGCTTTCTTCGAGCTGTATATTCATCCATGTCAATCGGGAGTTGTTTTAACTTCCGGAGTTCACAGCGATGGGCTTGCCTTACCACCACCAAATCCCTCTCATAGGATGTCATATGAGGTTTACCTGTGGTAATAATAGGAATACCTCGTACAGATGCCACATCAGTGGTCCATTGTATGATCAGAGTCTCAATCTCATTGCAGTTTAAATCGATGCTATCAGATGTTAGTTTAAGCATTCTATTTGTTCAACTTCTTCATTTTAGTTTCATTCCAGGTTATTTTGAATCCACAATGTGGGACTCCAATATTGACTGGGCCACGGACGTGAGAGCTAATTCTGCTCAAATTGTATTTAACCAAAATAAGGGAGTGGTCGCAGTAAGAGGATGCAATGACTTCAAAGTCATTTATATAATTGAGTGCAGGCATGCTCCCACATAGGTAATCCAAAGTGGCAGATTTTCGACCAGAACTCCAGGTAGACTTACCAGGAGTATAACTGGCTGTCCAGCCATTCAGGGGCTATAGCGCCCAATCTTGCAAGTATTTTCACTACACTCAACCCTCTCATTGCTTCTACCTTTTATCATAATATTTGTTTGGGATATGTTATAAAAAAGCCACCTTCATGGTAGAAACTCAACAGCGGGCATTACGTTCCCCACCAAATATGACCATATCATTACCCTCATTCATCAGCCAATTGGTCAATATGACATCAAGGGTTTCATGAATTTGTTTTGTGCACTCTTTGGTCGGAGGATCATAGATATTAATGATAATAATGTTGGGTGTATAAATCCCCTCTTTGGCTTTAATTTGAACAGCCAACACATGATCATTTTTCAGGTGATAGGAGAATTTCACTGGAACGAAAATTGTGACAAATTCCTATCGATAGGCTGCCAAAAGGGCAACCTTTCTCTCTCTTTTTGGTATGGCATTGGAATATACAGTGCGTGTCTACTACTAGTTCAAAAGCCAGGTTTCCTGTAGTAGAAACACAGGGAATTTCACAAGGTCATCAAGAGAACCATCAGAGCTTGTAAAATGCATATGACCTCTAGTATTCCATGAGGCATCCATTGCCTCTCATGGGTGAGATAGTTCCAACTAGAGTCAACAAATTCTTGAGCCATTTCCAACTAGGCTATTTTTCTGATTTATGTTCCTCCTTCTTTGGCGCGGAAGGTGATGGCTTAGGCTTTGAAGTGAATCAGTGGCATCAGGAATTGCTATATCTACTTCAAATCCCAAGAAGTTTAATGAATCTTCTTCCTGGGACCGAATAAGTTCGGCCGTCACTGGTAGTGCACAATGAACATGAGAAATGGCCCCAAACTGGCGTTTGAGTGGTTGAACAAAAACAAAATCGCAAGATTTTATTATAAATAAAACAGGAATTTTTGCACACAGCTCAAGCACAGACATATTTAACAATTTCTTTGTACTATTGTCTGGTTTCTCACTTGGGTACAATTCTGTTGTCAAGCTTTACTTCCCTTAAGAGATGCATCTTCTTTACCAACATAGTCAGCAGTTTTTGTTTACTAGATTTTTTCTTAAAAGTTTCCTGTGGCTCTAAGCTCTCAGAATCATGCAAGGAATTATCTCCAATGGACGAGTCGAGGGAAACATTTACTTTTTCTTTACCGGCATTGTTGGTAGATGCCAGCCAACTAGACAAAGTTCCAGTTTGTATAGATAACTTCTTCTTATTACTGTTTTCACATTTGCGTGCCCGTTTTTTTTCTCGCTTTATTGATTGCCAGTGTGGTGACCGTGAAATTCAGAGGTTGACTGTCATTTAGAATTTCGTCACCAGTACTATTTAGGAAATTGGGTTGAACTGCACCTTGCCTGCATTGTTTAGCCCGGATCCTCCTTTGTTTGTGAGTAGGATAGGAAAGAGGGGATTCCGATACATTATTAGAATACCCCTGTTTCCCTTTTCATGTTAGGCTGTGTGGGTTGGGCTTGTTCTTCAATAACCTCCACATGGATGTCGTTATCTTTCATATCATTAGGTACTACACTTGAATTAACTTGAGTCAGACCATTTTTTACAGTATGGTAATATGTCTGATTGGATAATTTAATTAAAATTTTAAGTGCAAAATATAAAATCTGATAGGTGAAAAAGTAATGTTTTCAACATTTGATCGTTCTTTCACTTTAGCAATGCCCGATTCACTACCATCAGATATGTTAATAACATAATTCCGGATATCTTGCTCAGTAGTCTGGTAACTGGGGAGACCAGAAAGCGGCAGCAAGGAGGGAGTACTGGACAGTCGAGGAGAGGCTCTAGTATTAGGAAGCGAATCAATACTGGGAATCGTGGCAGATTTATGGTGCATATGCTCCGCCATAACTAGCTCTGCCTCGGCTGTCTCTCTGTTCATACCGCAAAGGCGGTAACATAATTCTAGGAGAGAATTATCATTGATCGCATCCTGGGGTTGGGGAAGTGCAAGGTGCAATGGAAACACCTACAACACTGGGAAGTGGATGAATCACAACAGTAGCAGTCAAGGGTGCAGAATGCACTGATTTCTTTAGAGAATCATTTCCAAGTTTAAAAAAGTCGGTAATTTGAGCCGAATCGCTCTTAATTTTACAGTTCACCATTTCAACAGAGTTAGTAGAGGTATTCGCTTTGTCCTGGGTATCTTGATATTTTTTAGATGTCATTGCCTTTTCCTCACAAAAGAGACAGGAACTTTTCCCATAGGGTTTACCTTTACTAAAATTAAATTGTTGGATCTTCGTCATAGCTTTGCCAGGGATTGTATAGTTCAAATAACACAGTGCTTACGTCAGGGTCAAAGGGTCCCAAAGCACCAGCCTCCATGCCACACACTGCAAAACACACTTTGCCCACACTCTGCTCATGGGTAAATAGAGTTCTGATGTCATGCAGGAGAGTCCATTGGTAGAAACAGCAAAAGGACTAGCAGAGTCCCAGTAAAACAGGATAAAACACTCCAGAGCCTCAGGTCGAGCAACCGCTGGGCTGCAAACCACAATCAAGAGAACAGGCGGCCTCACTGTTGTTTCCACTGTACATTTGACACCATTGATCCAGTTTATAACATTAAAGGAGAAAAGCTGTAATGACCCTAGAGGATGGACCCTATTGATTTGCAATCTATATTGGAAGCCCACATTTGCGATGGCAAAAAACTTCACTGCATCTGTTATGGACCAGATTGACGAAGCTAGGGCTACTTGCAATAACCTCGATGCCATAGTTTGTGGAGACTTGAACATCGACTGTTTCAATAAGGATTTGGAGCTGATAAAAGACCTCCCCAGGATGTGACCCCATGTGACCCCAGATATACAAAGAGGTCTCATATGGAGGGAGGAATTAAAGAGGAGAAACATCAGCCTCATAGATTGTCATATTAGGGGGCACATTCCCTCCTCAAGAACATGGAAATGAGGAAAGGCCTCCAAAATCCTTGACTAAATGTTTGTTTCACATCAACGTGAGGATATACCTCTGTGTTTTCTCAAGGAAAAAATATAATGAGAAAAGGGAGCCCATCAATTTTGGCTGTCTTTAATCCTTCTGCTGGATAGCCTAAATTGAAGATCCCAGGTCTGAATCTACGTGTACTTTCCACTGGTCCTTGAGGAGTGTGGTTTCTTAAACTAAAGAGAGTGCGGCTGTGCAAACACACCAGTTATTTCATACAACAACATGGTGATGTATACAGTTGAATGATGTGTCATGTATCGATAGTCCCCCAAAGGATTCAAAACTGGAAAAGTCAAATCAGGGTTTAATAATAGCTATTGCAATATCATAAAATCAACAATCTTTGGCATTGATAAACAAATATTAACACTTAATCCACAAATAATAATGATAATAAAGTCCACATATAGACCTGGGGAATTGTTCCTAGGTGTACAATAATGGATCAAAGAAATCACATCAAATTAATATGTAACAATACATGTGATGCCCATAGAGCTTGTGCAAAGAAGTAAAGAGTTCAGAACAGTTATATACATTTTCTGAGGCCGTTTCTATCCAGCCATGTCTATTTCTCTCATAACTGTTGGTTGAAAAGGGGTTAAGTGGGAGAGATGAATGGAAGATGTTGTGTTTAGCCTGTATTAGTAGAACAAGGGTTATCAGGGTCATTCATCAGCCCTTATTGAGCCTGTATGAGTGGAACAGGTGTTTATCATGGTTTTTTTTAGCCAACGTGAAGAAATTATGTGGAGGCAACAGAGCTAGTTAAATGTATTGGAGCTATAAATTCCAGATCAAATTGTTCCCAGTAGATGTCACGTTTTGGCGGGATACGGGTTCTTGATTGCTGCCTTCGCCAGGGCTCCGTGTTGAAGACCCTGTAAAGAGACATGTTACATGTATGATTGGAAAAGTACTATGTAAGCTGCCTGGAAGTCCTAGGCACTCAGAAAACCTAATTTAAAAAAAACAATGGGCGCTGGTGGTCGACCTACCCGTGCTCTATCCCAATTCCTGAGTCCGGACGAACATATGGAGCAACAAATGCAGCTGTGTTATTCACGTTTCAGGAGGCGTTAAAAAAATCCTGCCTTGTGTTTCCAATGAAGTGCTTGTCTTGCTGCTCTAAGGTATGGTGTGGAGGACATCAAAGCCCCATCTCTGGATTATTCCGTTGATCCTAAGGTATGGTTCAGAAATAAGGAATCACGTCAGTGTGTGCATGAGGGAGCGAGTGTGTCCCCCGTTTTGTGTGCACTGGTCTTAGTCAGCATTGCAACTGTTTATTTTGTGTGTTGAGAGACTGGCTACCTAATATGTTGTAAATCATAGGATAGAGGGTGTTGCTGTGCCGATGGTTTTTAGAGCGGTAGGGGGTTAGTATTATTCCGTAACCTCCTCTTGCCAACCCAATATTATTGCAATGAATGTCTTGATGTATGTCACATCTAATCCACTTGACAGAACAAGTGGGACACCAAAAATGAAAAAAACAAAAGAACACACAACAGACAGAGGTCTCAATACAAGTAAAACAGTTCTGTATTTGGTTGCACAAGCAGATTGTGAAAGTCGCTGTGTGTCTGGTGGTTATCACCCCAGACATGTAAAGTTTACAACCGATATCCGTGATATGAATCAAAGCAGAAAAAAAAACAACCAGTTCTGTTGTAATCATTGAAAACATAAACGAGAAATGAAAACATCACACACCTTATACATTCCTGTTCATTGCTCACACGAGATGTGGGTTTGAATCCAAGAGTGGTGGTGTTGAGTAAAAAGAAAAGACATGCAGACAAGAAAGAGGAATGATAAGCAGAAGTGAAGGAAAAAAAACATACAGTAACAATATCAGCAAAAAGTGGGACAGAGTTATGCCTGTTCTGACACAAAATTAAGAACAAATCAATAAGTTCAACACGATGGTTGCTGCTATGGTTGAAAAGTAACTCCTTGTTGCTCCCAATTAAAGTCTGAAATAGAGAATGCAAACAAAAATTCCTGATATTTCTTCTCGGGTGTATCATCGTTTTCCGAGGTAAAGGTTTGCCAAATATGTTGAACTTCACTTTCTATGGGTGTCACCTGGCTCTGCTAGGGTTGAATAACACATATTGTAAGTCGCTGTGCATACCTGCTATTTCTTGTTAGTCAGTGTCTTCCTACAGCCTGCTTTTGACTATTGTTCATTTGTTGGCGTATACAGGGGCGTGGCCTCCTCACTGCTGTCTGAAAAGATAAGAGATGAAGCTCTTATTAGTGAGTCACGTGCCTTGTGTAGGCGCTGTGTCGCTGCCTGAAGGAGAACGCTGTTGATTTAAATATCCAGTGTGTCTCTGTGTGTTTTTTCTATGTGAAATGGCATTTTTATCTACCAGCACCTGCATCGGATGCGTGTTGCTCTGCCTCTTAGTAGGGGGTCTTGAATCATATGCAGTACCCTTTGGGAACACCACACACAATTAAGACTACACGTGACAGTAAAAATTCACCTTTGGTACAAGCCTGCACTACACAGTAAAGTGGTAGCAATGGCTGAGCAGCCAAACTTATCTCAAGAATAAAGTGAGCAGTATCAGAAGTTACACAAAGGACAGCAATTGCTATGGTTCAAACAAACACTGACTCAAGGTTTCTGAGTAAAAGAACATACATTTATTTACACATTCATTTGTAAAACAGTTCACTATGTAAAGCAGCAGAAAAATCACACTCTTAATATACTAAACAACACCCAATCAATTCTGGACAAGTTATGCTCAAAATGAAGTGTGAGCAAAATTACACTCCAGCAATTTAAAAAGGGAGGGGAAGATAAGGTTATACAAAATTAAACAGCACCAACCAGTAAGTAGGCAGGGCAATCTAGAAAAGGCTTGCTTCAAATCAGTAGGCCTGGGTCAATGTTAATGGGTCAGAGTCTTTGCAGAGGATCACACAGTTCAGAGAAGTTCGCGGTTAAGTCTTTGCCAAGAGTTTGAAATGAAGTTGGTCGGAAGAAAAGTTACTTAAAAGAGTAGAGAAGGACAAGCCCTTGGATTGGCGATAGATTTAAAACACTTTCACTGCGGTCGGACGGAAAGAACAACCAGGTATGAACAGTACCTTAGAAGAAGAAGAATGCTGTAGCTGAGGCAGAAGTTCCTGGCAGATCCTGCAGGCTCACAGTTTCTGAAGCGACTGTTGGAGGAAGACAGGAGGGTCCTGCACTATCCAGGGAAGAAACTAGCAGCAGAGCAAAGCAACAAATAAAAGGTGTGCTCCTTAAAACCCAAACAGGGTCCGTCCTCCTGGCTATCCGGTTCACTGCAGCATTGCATAGCACATTCAACCAGGCAAGGGAGGCCTTGATTGGTGTTTCGCTAACTGGTTGGTCCCACAAGGTCAAGGGAAAAAGATTCCTTGCAGATCTTCTCTGTCGTCGAAGTTTAGGAGATTCTGACCCAAAGCAGGGCTTCACCGGGAGGTTCAGTAGTTGCAGCAGTCCTCTTCCTTCAGCTTCTCTTCAGTTCTCTTGATCCAGTGGCGACTCTGCCTTCCAAGTCCCAGAGGCCTGCTTTTTATGCAGTTTTCCCCCATTCGCACGGCCTGGCTGTAAATCACACAGCAGGATGGCTGTCCTGGCAGGACAGTCACCTAGCCAATCAAACAAGAGTAGACTTGGGTCTCCAAGGAGACCCTGTGCAGGGGGCCTAAAACCTCTCCCTCAGATCCTGTCTACCTAGACTCTCAGGCGCTTAAGGAGGGCTTCTGTGCAGAAGCCCACCAAAGGACAGCAAACAAAAGAACTAAACCTGGTTTGGCGTGCGAGTAAAACACGAGAAATAACTTTAGAAAAAAAGAAATGGCGAATAAACCCAGCCGGAACCAACTAAAAGTAAATGGGGTCCAGCGGATTAAAGTTGGAGGCTACTAACATACCGTAAAACAGTACCAAGGGTATTTTCATAGACCGCAGTCTACCAAAAATATGGTAGAAACCACTGCCACCAGCCAAATCTTAAAGAAAGGGGAACAAAATATTGTTCAATGAGAGACAGACACCAAGGAATAACTATTAACCATTTCAAGTACTCTATGTAAGATAGTTTGTACTGCGTCTGTGAATTTAAAAAGACTATTAAAGTCAATGGTAACGTTACATGTTCTGGGAGACAGTAGTCAGTCCCAGGAAATGGAGTTTAAAGTGGGAAGTCTGAAAAAGACAACCCTGTGTTACTGCACTGAAGGTGCTGTGTGACACACAGTAAAAGATGATGCCTATCGAGTAGGTTAGGCTCCAAAGTCTATGAACACAAAAATTTTAAACACACAGAAAAACACATGTTAGGGTGGGAAAAAAGGCTCACACTCTTACCAGGTGAAAACAATAAATCCTAGAAATCCAGCAAAGCTGCTGAGAGTCTCAGTAGGTAAGGGAAATTAGCCATTCTGGAGAATTCTCCCTAACAATGTCCGGTAGGATTAGTTTCAGTAATGCCATGGATTTTTTGTAGGGTTTGTCAAATGGAATTTAGTCCTATTGTAGCATTATACTTTTTCTACATCCCTTGTGTAATTTTGTCAGTAATCATTGTGTAGTTATTTTGGGTGTGTTACACTGCACTTTTACTACTGCCCATGTCCATGTTTGAGTGTTGGCTTTCTTTATAACGGGGACTATATGTGATACATGAATGTGTGTGTGTGTGTTCAGTCATGTCCAGGAATTCCCTTATGTCACCAGTGGTGTTTCCTGTGTCACTAGGACTTTGGTCATAGAGCACAACTTCTGCCATTAAGGCCTTGGCTTCCTTTACTCATGCAGAGACATGTTCCCTTATTCACTGTATTCAGAAGATTCCCTCGCCGGGATGGCAGTGCTGCGTTCATTGCTATGCGTATTTCTTCAAGAAGATGATTCAAGTGAGCACGTGTCTCTAGCTTGGCTTTCAAGCATCTGTGAATGCACTGTGTCATGCTAAAAAACACATGTTGGGCCACATAAAGAGTGGGCCATGTGTCTGCTGCTTTCTAGATGAAAAGAACTGGAATCTTTAATGGGTTTTCTCTGTCAGGCAGGTGCAGATGTGTTAAAAAAGAAGAACGAAGGATATTCTTCGGTGAATCTTTCTCTCTCGATTCTTTCGTAAAGGTGGGACCCTCGGGGTTAGTTGGTTTGGGGATGCATAGTCCAAATGCACTGACTCTGGGTGATCTTATTGTCCTCTAGGTCAGGTCATTTCATAGGCGACCGGTTTCTGTGGTAAGGGGTAGTTAGACCACATTCATCAGGGCTTGAGTTGTGGGAATGTAGGTGAGTGCCCTCTTCGTTACTATTGCAGCGTTGTCTGCATTAATACGAGTCCTCTACCTTTAAGGATGACAGGAGGGGAAGGGGGAAGAGAAAAGGGGTAAAAGTTCCCAATTTACAGCCTTAGGTGTGGATATAGTATAACACACTGCACATGTAGTATAAGCAAGGAAGGGAATCTTACCCTATCCATGTAGACAGTAGTTTTTGCATGGAGGGGTGAGGCGGCCTGTGACCTAGGGGCCAAATACAATATTTAATACAGTTGTACTGGTGCATGGTCACAGTAGCTACAGCGAACACTAACGTTATAACATTCTAAATAACCAGAAGTTGCAATTACATCACTGCGGGAGTGGCCGCGCAATGGCGGACCAGCTCCCATTTACAAATACACCTCACGGACGGGATCCGATCTTATGGTCCCGTCCGCGTGCTCATCTGAGTCAAGCGAGGGCTGTCACCCGCTAGTCGGGGACTGCGCTAGCTACATCTGCAGGGGCTTACCTGCTGCTCGTGTCTGGTGGGTCTGGCGGGCCGCGCACGAGGGGTTCTCAACGCTGCGGCTCGCCAGTCCCTAGTGTTTATGGTTGTCATGGCGCCGTTGAGCGTCACGTGTGCACTCACCAAAATGGCCGACCCGGATGGGACCAAGGTCCTCCATTTTGGGGTCAGGCCAAATTGCAAGTGTGCAAGGCCACCATGTACAGAACCAGATGTTACAGTACTTGCAGACCAAGTCTCATCATTGTACGTTAATGACACTGTCTGGCATGAACTCGTGATGGTCAATTAGACATCATATAGCACCGGGTGGGGTGATCAGGATTCTGCAAGACTGTTCTGATTGCATCTCGTGCTGGGGAACATGTATGCAAAGTCTTGTTCTCAGGTACTCTCCTTCTTCATAGTGTGGCCAGGGTTTGCCAGCTGGTGGATTCATTAAGGCCAGTCTTGTGAATAAGAAAATAACTAAACTCAAAAAAGATCTATCTGTCTACTCACAAGAGAGAATCTACCCATATATCACAGACGCCTATTACGAAGACATGAGTGCCAATAACCAGGTACCACCAGGTCAACACCTATACCAGCATAACAAAAAGCGGATCCAGAATAACCGTGCCAAGCCAAGCAACTGGTCTTTTTCAAGCGGTAGCTCGGGGAGTGGTTCAAATTCATCTGGCTCTAACAACTCCATGAACAACACTGGTCCATTCAATGCTGCCTACCCATCCAAACCATTTTTTCAAGGCGGGCAGAAAAAGGCAAGAACAGAGGAAGAGGCAACTGGCAGCCTCAAGTTCACTGGCAGAACCAGTCACCAATTGTGACCCGCAGCAGAGGCCGCGGACAAGGACAACAAGGACAACCAGGACCCTCAGCCTAGCAGATCCTACAAGTGCAGGCGAACCAGGGATAGATGACCCATGCCAGGAAAGCCTTGCCATGAACTACATACACATTGTCCGTAGACGAGATAGATCTACTTGAGAAAGGTCTCTCATTTGTACCATCAGCAGACCATGATCCCTTCCAGACCCGTATAGAATTGGCCCAACTTGTGAGGATAATCCGGCTTAAACAATACATCGGCTCAATCACCACCACAGGAGAAAAGGGCGCTGCCAATCTACGAGGCAAGTCCACCTTTTATCCTCCACCCAATGGTATCTCTCCTGAATCTATCACGTTTGAAAAGGCTCTGCTGAAGCAACTCGACAAACTTGAATCAGAGCTATTTCCTGGCTTTAAGAACTTCTCTAAGAAAAACAGACTAGCACTCCAATCACTAGCAAATAATGAACTCATCACCATTAAACCAGCAGATAAAGGTGGAGCAACAGTTATCATGGACACCTCGGCCTACAACCTGATGGTCCAAAATCTCCTGCAGGACACCTCGAGCTATAGACAGCTCGGGTCAGATCCAACAGAATCGATCAGACAACTGATAGTGCCAATTCTGGAAGATGCCTGTGCCGAGGAACTAAATAGCAACAAAGAATACGACTTTCTCAACCCTAGAACTCCGAGGAAGCCAGCCTTTTATGCACTCCCCAAAGAACACAAAGGAATCACTCCCCCACCAGGCAGACCTATTGTCTCCGGAATAGGCTCTATTTCGGAACCCCTATCTCAATTTGTAGATTTCTTTTCAAAACCAGAAGTATCCAAAATGAGATCATACCTAAAAGACACCACGGCAGTCATCAAACTTATACAAGAACAGCCCTTTAACTCATCCTGCGACCTACTAGTGACACTGGACATTGAATCACTGTACACGAAAATCCCCCAGATGGCAACTTTGAGAGTCATAGAGAAGATCTTACAGGAAAGAGAACCACCGATGAAGATCCCGGTCACTTTGGTGATGCAACTAGCGGAGATCGCACTAACCAAAAACTTTTTCATCTACAACAACACGTACTATGAACAAGTGTCTGGAACAGCAATGGGAGCCACCTTCGCTCCAAGCCTCGCCAATCTGTACGTCACCAACTTCGAAGAGGAAAAAATGTATAATCCAAATAACCCCTGGCTGACCAAAATCAAACTCTGGTCCAGGTACATTAACGACATTCTGCTGATCTTGACAGGCAATGAAACAGATCTCTCCTCCTTCATGGAGTGGCTCAACACCCAAAATCCCTTCCTGAGATTCTCCGAAACTCACAGTAAAACCTCAGTGAACTTCCTTGACTTGACATTGGAGATCAGGAATGAGACCATCGTGAGCACTGTCTTCAACAAACCCACAGACAGAAACTCATTGCTCACATATTAGAGTTACCACCTGGCCAGTCTCAAGAAAAACCTACCTTTTGGACAGTTCCTCTGATACCGCAGGAACTGCTCACAACTGACGGACTACAACCGCCAATCATCGGCTTTGGCTGCCAAATTGAGATGGAGGGGCTATCCAAAACGTCTAGTGAAACAAGCCTGCAGAAGAGCCATGAACATCCCTAGAGAGGTAACCCTGGAACATCATGTCAAAAAGAGGGAATCAGCTAACCAAATCACAGCTTTGCTGAGCTTCTCACCATTGACCAACAAAATCAAGAAGGAGGTTTTAAAACTCTGGCCCATACTGAACGTCGGGAACTCATGCCTGGACACCCCTAGATTTGCCATGAAAAGGTGAAAAAACCTGAGACACTCCCTGGTGCACTCATATAAAGATACTGAACCAAGACTCAATACCCTGTGGGGACAGAATCAAGTAACTGGCCACACACCATGTGGGTCGTGTAGTGCATGCTCCAGCACCACGAGATCAACCAGCATAGACATTGGATGGCACTTCCCATGGACACAAAAGAACCTGAGCAACTGTAATAGTTGTAACGTTATTTACATCATTACTTGTCCTTGCATTAAACGATACGTGGGCATGACCATGAGACCAATCAGAACACGCCTTGTAGAACACAGGTCATGCATACAAACTTCAAAAACCACTGCCCCTATGGTGGCACACTTCCTTGAACAGCACCACAATCCAACAGACTTCTCATGGTCTATTATTGAGAAGATAAAAGTACCCACGAGGGGTGGCAACATACACAACCTCCTCTTCAAAAGAGAACAACTTTGGATCTTCCGCCTAAAGACAGACAAGACTGGCCTTAATTAACCCACCAGCTGGCAAACCCTGGCCACACTATGAAGAAGGAGAGTACCTGGGAACAAGACTTTGCATACATGTTCCCCAGCACGAGATGCAATCAGAACAGTCTCGCACAATCCTGATCAACCCACCCGGTGGTATATGATGTCTAATTGACCATCACAAGTTCATGCCAGAAAGTGTCACTAACGTACAATGATGAGACACGGTCTGAAGTACTGTAACATCTGGTTCTGTACATGGTGGCCTTGCACACTTGCAATTTGGCCTGACCCCAAAATGGAGGATGTTGGTCCCGTCCGGGTCGGCCATTTTGGTGAGTGCACACGTGATGCCCAACGGCGCCATGACAACCATAAACAGTAGGGACTGGCGAGCCGCAGCGTTGAGAACTCCTCGCGTGCAGCCCGCCAGACCCACCAGACACGAGCAGCAGGTAAGCTCCTGCAGATGTAGCTAGCGCTGTCCCTGACTAGCGGCTGGCAGCCCTCGCTTGACTCAGATGAGCACGCGGACGGGACAGTAAGATTGGATCCCGTCCGCGAGGTGTATTTGTAAACGGGAGCTGGTCCGCCATTGCGCGGCCACTCCCGCAGTGATGTAATTGCAACTTCTGGTAATTAGAATGTTATAACGTTAGTGTTCGCTGTAGCTACTGTGACCATGCACCAGTACAACTGTATTAAATATTGGATTTGGCCCCTAGGTCACAGGCCGCCTCACCCCTCTGTGCAAAAACTACTGTCTACATGGATAGGGTAAGATTCCCTTCCTTGCTTATACTACATGTGCAGTGTGTTATACTATATCCACACCTAAGGCTGTAAATTGGGAACTGTTCCCCCTTTTCTCTTCCCCCTTCCCCTCCTGTCATCCTTACAGGTAGAGGACTCGTATTAATGCAGACAACGCTGCCGAAGTAACAAAGAGGGCACTCACCTACATGCCCACAACTCAAGCCCTGATGAATGTGGTCTAACTACCCCTTAACACAGAAACCGGTCGGCTATGAAATGACCTGACCTAGAGGACAATAAGATCACCCAGAGTCAGTGCATTTGGACTATGGATCCCCAAACCAACTAACCCCGAGTGTCCCACCTTTACGAAAGAATCGAGAGAGAAAGATTCACCGAAGAATATCCTTCGTTCTTCTTTTTTAACACATCTGCACCTGCCTGACAGAGAAAACCCATTAAAGATTCCAGTTCTTTTCATCTAGAAAGCAGCAGACACATGGCCCACTCTTTATGTGGCCCAACATGTGTTTTTTAGCATGACACAGTGCATTCACAGATGCTTGAAAGCCAAGCTAGAGACACGTGCTCACTTGAATCATCTTTTTTAACAAAGAAACTGTGTGTTTCCTAAGTGTGATTACTGAATTGGGCAACCCACAGTACGCAATCCCAAAACGGTCCTTGGTGTTATATATATCTGCGTATTTCTTCACCATCAGCTTTAGGTGTGTCAGTGTGTAATATTCTATAGACTTGCTTTCTTGCTCTGGTGTTGCATGGTCACTGGTTTCACTTATCTGGTTTTTAGTTTAGGTTTTTCATATTCAGTCGCTGTGTATGTTTGCTAGATAATTCTGAACGTGTTTGAGCCAGCATTGATGAACTTTGGCCCAATACCACAAACACTGAAAATCGGTTCACCACTAAACACTCGCAATGACAGCAAAAGCTGACACAGATTTCAGACACCAACCTCTAAATAGGTCAGCAAATAGGATTATTTTCGCCACTTTTAGTCCGTCTATGAAATTGCTCAAAAATGCACAAACATTTGTTTTTAAAAAAGCACGCATCCCAAGAGCACGTGTAACCTGCCTCTGGTGCACCAATCATCCCTGAGTCAGGGTGTGCTGCACCCCGACATAAGCGTGCCAGCCCGCTAGCCAGGAGAAGGGAGGCTGCGGGATCCAGTGCACCTTCAACACAGTGTGAAAAAATACCAGCCTGAGGGCCCGATTCTGAGCTTGTCATTAGTGTGTGGAAACACAGCAATCTCCCCTGCAGTTTCCAGCACCATTATTCTGAAGTGGGTGGAAATATTGGAGGAGAAATTCCATGCTTTCCAGCAGCAAAAGATGTACAACTCACTTGCTGTTGGGGAATTATGTGCTCCAGTGGCATTGCAAGCATTTCTTTAAAGACTGCCACTTTTCTAATGTACGAAATTTTCTTACACTTTCATTAAACTATAAAAGTGATGCTGTAGCCCTAGAAATGCTGTGTTTATAAAGGGGAAAAGTGGAGTTTAATGGCACCTCAGAGTTGTCGTATTTTAAATCCTATTATTGACGTGCTAAACCAGTGCTGCTGGGAGGAAAATCCCCTCCATGTGGCTGCCCTGCATTCCTCATGGTTGCTAGGACGGTTGTCAAGCTATAAATCAGGCTCATGCAAAAGCTGAGGCTTTCATGTCCTTGCATCACATTCCTTCTCCATCAGAATACGGTGCAGTTAAGAAATGTGTTGTCCCGGCTTGGAGCAACACATTTCTCTTTTTACACAATCCGAATCAGGCCCTGAGTGGTAAAGATTTATGCGGTTTAAGAGTAAATCGGCTTATCGGGGCTCCCCCGCCACCCTTCCCTGGTGAATTATTCATTATAATTGCAAGCCTCTGTGCCAGGAAGAAGGTTCTGGTTCTGTTCTTTTTTCCCCATGTTATTCCTAACAAAACACATAAATCAAATGTTGCTTAGAAGACAATTTTCCCAAATAGTGCTCATGAGGTGTGAAGGAAATGATGAAGCTACTTTTAGTAGCTTTCTGCTTTTCTTCATGATTGGATGTGAACACGCTCAGACCCACTGGATGAAAGGCAACTGAGGGAGAGGAATCCACACGGTTTACCCTTTACAGTACCTACAATTATCAACAGCACAGCGCAGAGATTTGAAACATCAGACACTTGTAAAGCGGTGGCTTGAAGAGGGGGACTGAGGCGCAATCTGGCCACTCTTTTCAAAGAAATGACCACGCTTCAGAGCTTAAGTGACTCCCTATACAAATGTGCAGACAGGGACTGCCTTTTACCTAACAACCTTCGGCAGGCCTGTGAAACCACTAGCTGGTGCGTGCAGCAGGCAGTATTCAGACGAGGGGACACTCACCTTGTGTGGTGGGCGCAGGCCAATGCTGCTACGGCTGACCAATACAGGTTCCTTCTGCCCTAGGCCTGTTAATGCTCCCTCCCAGCCCAAGGGCATGCCAGACTAGCTTGTGACATGGACGGACGCAATGCTCCAGGGCAGCTCTCCTGCCCCCATCTTTTCAAGAGACCTGTAAGCATTTGTGGTTGCTAAGCAACCACATAAAGTTACAGATCTCTTGAAAGCAGGAGACCAAGTGGTGCACGCTGCAACAGCGCAGGCAGGAACCACCTATATAAGGAGGGGTCTCATTGGCAAGCAAGGGTTCGCAAGAGAGCGAACGGCAGCTAACGACCCCTAATGGCCCCCAAATCAAACACAGATACAGATCAGATCAAAACTTAACCTCTCAAGCTCAGGATGGGTAAGTTTAAAATTAGGATGTTTGTATTCATGGTTCAGAATTTAATGATGTACAATCTAGCCCTTGAATCAAATTCATGAATGTTTAATTTTTACAATTTGTCTCTGCTGATTTGATATTTAGGTGAGCAATTAAAAAAAATATTGTTTGTCAATCAAGCTAAGATTTTACATGACAAGGCCGGGACTCACATCTGCATTCCCTACACACACTTCAGGAGAAATTGGCATACAAACGGTAAATTCATTAAGATACTTGACTTAATCATAACCACTAAACACACCTCTATGCATTTTCAAAATCAATGGCTCCAGGGCAAAAGGGGCACCTAAGCAACACAAGATATTATAAAGTGCCAGGTTCCCTTAAGAGACGGCTACATAGAGATATCAAGAGCTATCACCAATAATTGTTTCTCACTGAAGGATGGCGCCCCCTCCCCTGCTTGTGCATGCTCTCCTCATGTTTATCATGATGCAAGTCTGAAATGCAAGGACAGGTATGAACACTAGTCACATAGTCAGATATGCATTTGAATTAGATAATGATGTAGAGGTGTGACTTCACTTTGTAAATTTGCACAATTCAGAAGTCCAAAATGGAAATTCTTGCCTTTGGATGTGAGCTGACATTGTGAAGGGAGATCCAGATCTTTTGAAGATCAAAATATGCTTTCCATAAAAGATCCATGTTCCTAAATGCAGCCATTGCAACTAATGCCTTACTGTAATGTACAGAATGAATCATAAGAAATGTAGAGATAAGCACTGCCAGAATAAAGAGAATAACCTATTCATCAGTGTGTTCAGTTTTCCAAAAGATCATACTACTTTATTTACATTATTGCAAGAAATGCACATTTCCAGGCACCCAAGCCCAGTCACCTGTTTCAGCTATAATAATAATGGCATTGCTTGTTTGTTTATTTTCAGCTCATCTTCAAATCCAACCCAGCAGCAGCTGCATTGATCATTGAATGGAAACAGAAAATCTAAGTTCAACCACTGATATCCGGATTGTTGGCTTTTCAGATCTTCCACAACTCCAAGCTCCACTCTTTATTCTGTTTTTTGTGATGTACCTGCTTACTCTGAGTGGAAACCTTCTTATTGTGGCAACAGTTTCCTGTAACTCGCAGCTGCACACCCCCATGTACTTCTTTGTTGCTATGTTGTCACTAATTGACATCACATACACCTCAGTTGTTCTCCCTCCAATGCTAGCACACTTCTTTCTTAAGGGCTTCCATGTTTCTCTCACAAAGTGCCTCCTCCAGATGAATGCTTTTGTTGCCGTGGCAGCTGCAGAGGTTGTTTTACTCACAGTGATGGCTTATGACCGGTATGTGGCCATCTGCACACCTTTACATTACTCCTCCATCATGAATCTAGCTGTGTGCATACGGCTGGCTGCAGGAAGCTGGCTTATTGGTCTCCTGCTTACTTTACCATTCACTGTAGCCGTGTCTGGATTCTCTTATTGTGGCTCCCACACTATCAATCACTTCTTCTGTGACGTGACAGCATTGATGAAGATCACATGTACCAGCACTCACTTGATTGAAATATTCTTGTATGCTATTGGAGCTTCACTGGCACTGGGGTCGTTTATTTTGATCATCATATCTCTTATCTCTTCTATCTTGAAAATCAAGGCAAAGGGAGGGAGTTGGAAGGCCTTTTCAACCTGTGCCTCCCACCTGACTGTGGTTGTTGTTTTCTATGCATCAACCTGTGCTACATATGTTCGCCCAAAATCAGCAATGGGGGACAGCAAGAGCTCCTCTTTGACCTACATCATAATCAGTCCTCTGTTTAACCCCATTATATACAGTCTGAAGAACACAGACTTCAAAAATGCCCCCAGGAATAAAAATAATAAGCCATAGTCTATAAGAATTAACAATAATGCACAACAACTATTAACCAATAAACCTACAACATGCTGAGCATTACCTGATCGGTAATTCCCCCGCACGGAGAGGTTTATTGTTATTGGCATCGTGGCATGCTCTACCAGGGAGCAATTTTTAAGTTGATATACAGGGTGGTTGCCGTTTCTCTAATAAAATTAATAAAAAAACTACAAAACAGGATGTTCACCATGGAAACAGGGAAGTGAACTGCACAGTCCCTTAGATCTTCCCATATTGGCCAATACCACTGCGGTGAAGCGCCAATACTCTAATGTTCCAAGTGCTGGTGTATGATGAGGCAGCTGCAGGTAAGTGTGGCAAGGGTAGAGGGTGTGGGAGAGTGGGCAAGGGAGTTGGGAATTGGGGGTAGGATGGAAGAGAGCACAGGAGCAGTTACCTGCTGCCCGGCAGGGAAGATGGCTGCCTGCAGCTTTGAGGATGATTGATGAGTAGTTTGAATTGGTTATGCAAGTATGTCTTCAAGCAATGATTGTTTCAGTCTGTAAAACGTTAAAACAAGCTATTCAAGCACTTGTGTGCAGACAACTGACCAGAAAAGTGTATTTTATATTTTGCTGCAAATGACAAACTGTGAGGCCCAATATGTCCCTGATGAGACATCGACGCACCATGTGTCTTTTCATGGTGTGTAGAACCTATATACATCACTTTAAATAAATAAATAGATCAATACATAAACATATGTATGCCCCTTTCTTAATACTAGGTCACTGCTCAGTCCTTAATCAATCACGGTTATACATGAATGCCTATATGACAAACAGTCATGATTTCATTGTAAAAAATAAATTCTGAATATCCTACAAGTTGTGCAGTTCTGGTTTGACATGTTTAAATCGGAACTATTAGGGATTTCCTTTAAACTGTTCTGTTAAAGTGTATGTTGATGTATCTGTAGTGCAAGGACAACAAACTGAACCTCTTATCTATCACATCCTTATCACACAGCAGTTGGATCTCCTTCTTTACTTCACTCATCAAGTGTATTGATATATTTGTCACTTTGGCCACACAGGCACACTTCACAAGTTGGGTTTTATGAACGCATACCTTCAGACATCCAAGCTTGTTTTACAAAACTTCAGGAAATTCGCTTAGAATCTCATCTTTTTTTTTAGTTTTTTTTTTTGTTTGGCTGAAATATTCAACCTTTCAAATGTTTACTTACAACATAGTACACAATGAGTAATTATATCAAAATATAATGATAATCATTATTAATAAAATACAATGTTCTAATACAACAATACACACAAAAATCACTATTAGAACATGACTCAACAATAAATCACAATTTAAAGACACATTTACAGGGAAAACAATTTCAAATATAAAAACGAGTTGACTCATAAAATGTTAAAAGAATATTAAATTGATCAGGAGATATTTCGAAGCTGATATGAGAATATAATTACTCACTTTCCCTTTGAAAACAGATCACGAGGCAGAATTGTTTTTATGAATTGGGTTAACGCAATGTGTATGACAGTTCTGTTGCTCGTACTCCGTATTTCATTTGTCGAGCGAGCAAATGTGAATTGCAATACATTTCGAAAGTACTGTACTAGTAAAGCGAGGAGAGCCAGGCATTCAACTATTAAGTGAGATAAGGTCTCCAGCTGTCTTGATGTTTACAAAATCGACAGAAGGCTTGGTTTTTAGAAATTAAGCCTTGTCTCGATAGAATTTGATCAGTAGGACACAGATTTCAGAGCGAACTGAGGCTGAAGGACATTTTTTGAGATAACATCCCATTATTCTGAAATTCTTATGTGGAAACAAATTCAAATTGAAATCTACATAACAAGCACAGAACTGTTGAGTCAAAATCCAATTATAAAGAATCATAAAGAATCTCATCACAGTCACTGTCGTTAAGACTTGTTCATCCACATTGAGATCCAATGTATCCTTAACATCTTTTGTTCCCTCCCTCCTAGCATGGATGCTCCTCTGTTGTTTAAATAAACTTTGCTAATGCATCTGTATCCTTTAAATTGAAACTCTGCAATAAAGTAACCTGAAAGTCGGATTTTCTCCTCATTGTATCCTCCATTGCTAATGTCAGGAGAGTTTAAAGCATGCCCCCCCCCAAGTAAATACATGGCCCATGTCTCTAAATAGACCAAAGTCCACTTTGCACCAGCGTCTGACCACATACACTCTTCACTATGGTGTGGGAGCACCTATACTGACTCTTGCCCTCTATAATGTACACTTGGGAAGATTCATTGACTGCAACCTTGCCAACGGCCTCAGCACTGTCTTCCCCAGTGATGCTCCTTTCACTAGGTTCACCTTCATTTTTTTAAATGATCATGATCACGCCTTGCATTGCCTTCCAACATGGCTGTGAGGTTGCCAGATGTGAGCAACTTCCATTATACTGAAATATAATAAGGGGTTGACCCTGTTAATTCCCAACTCATCACCCTTAGCATCTCACCACAACCTTTTTTCACTTCATTATTACTGCCATTTGGTTTGGCTTTACCTGTTTTTTCCTCACCACCTGGGGCCAGATTATAGAAATGTTGCACAGTTCCCATTGCAAAGTTGCACTTTATTAGCTTTAGGGCCATGTTTGCCATAGTGCACAAAGCCTTGAGGTCATGACCGTTTTACCATGTCAAGTGCAATGTTGTATGGTATTAGCACTAGAGAAAACTTTGCCCCAGTGAAAAATGTATTGAACAAATATTTAGTTTGCCCCTAGTGCTAAAATTGCACTTGTCATGGTGCAAACATTTTGTACTATAACCCTAATGTTTTTTGCACTAGTGCAATGTTTGTCCTAGTGCAAATATTGTGCAACTTGCACTTACATCAACAGTTTGTAATGTCGTGACTGGATGTCGGAATTGACCTCCTTCTCCTTACAGTTAAATTCTATAACACACAGATATATGTTCTCTTCCCTCTTTGCAATTCAAATAACATTCCTTAGGCTCCAGTCCCCTTAGCTCCACAACTCCTCCCTTATTTTGTCATACAAGCTCTTCAGCATAAATTGGTGCAACATTCTCTCTTCAAACTTGTCTTGAAATTTGCACATGAGCACTAAATGCATCAAATTTGTTACAAAATCCTTCACGCACTCACCATCCATCTGGGCTCTCACGCCAAAATGATACCTCTCTAATATTATCCTTAACTCAGGACGAGAGTGTATGTCGATTTTCTTTTAGCTCTGCCTCAAATTAAGCACTTAATTGTCCATTTGCTCTGCAGTGAATTCCAGCAAACCTCTTTAGATTCTCGGTCCTTCATGCCCCAGACAAACCATTAATAAGTATGCTTTCCGTGACTGGTCTAGTTTGACCCACCCAATGCTGTAGCATAGTCTAGGAAGTTCAGCTTCATCCAGCTGGTCTTGAGTAAACTCAGCCATGTTGGCCTTCTGGTCATGCCAATGTTTGACCAGACCATGACCTGCTTTCAAGTTATCAGTTGCTTCTGCCATCATGTGTGACCTTCTCCTCCGGAGACCTATCACATAGTCAGTCACTCTGACTGCTAGGGGGAAGGAGCACTCTCCAACACCTCCTTAATCAGGGCCAATGGACCTCTGACTGGATGGCCATAGAGAAGTTCAAAGGGACTGTGATCAACTCCCTCCTGAGGGACTTCTCTATAAGCAAAGAGAAGGCATGGCAGTAGAAGGTCCCACTTTCTTTTAAGGGGTTCCTCTAAAGCACCTATCATGCTCTTCATAGTATGATTAAACCTCTCTACCAGTCCATTTGTCTGTGGATGGTAGGCTGTAGAGAACTTGTAAGTGACACCACAGTTTTTACACATGGCTTGCATGTAGTGTGACATAAAATTGGATCCCCCATCGGATATCACTTCCTTGGGAAACCCTACTCTGGAAAAAATACCAAGTAAAGCCTTAGCCACAGCCTGAGCCATAACAGTCCTCATAGGTATTGCTTTAGGATACCTAGTAGCATGGTCTACTACAACCAGGATAAACCTATTTCCTGAAGACGTGGAAGGGTCAAGGGGACCAACAATGTCAATGCCCGCCCCCTCAAAAGGAACTCCCACCACTGGGAGAGGCAGCAAGGGTGCCACATTCTTGGCTCCACTCTTGACAGAGGTTTCGCAATTTTGACAGCTCCTACAGAATTTGTCAACTTCTGAACCCATCTTAGGCCAGTAGAAGTATACAGATAGCCTTTCCTTGGTCTTTTTGAAACTCAAGTGACCAGCCAAAGGTATCTCACGGGCCAACTGTAGGAACTGGAGTATGTTTTCTAGGGGCACTACAAGTCTTTTGCAGTCCTCCAGGATAGACTCAGTCGGTTCACTGTAGAAGAGGCCATCTTCCCAGTGCAACCTATGCTTCCCAGGCTCTTGCCCATTGAGCTGAGAAGCTGCCTTTAGGTGAAGACATTCAAGAGTAGGACACTCTCTTTGTCCCCTGCTGAAGTGTGCCCTGTTGGGTCCACCTTCTGCCAGTAAAGACTGCAGCTCAGGATGGTCAACAGGGTCAAGATCTCCAACTATAGCTATGTCTTCTTCCAGATCTGACTCTTCAGAAGCTGGCTCAACCACACAGGGTTGTACCTCACACTCAGCCTCAGCAGGTGGAGGAGTCACAGGTGTGACTTTGGACAATCTTGTGGATGTCCTTGTTGGAAGCAGAGGGGTGCTATCTGCCTTCTTCTTGAAGGTCTTGGGTTTCCCCTTTGCCTCTTTCTTTCCTGAAATAGCAGTGAGCAATTCATGTGGCCTGGGGGTGATAGCTTTCTCTATCAATTCCCCTGGAGAGCCTCTTAAGGTCCTCTCCCTCGCAGGCCTAGTGATCGCCTGTTTCCTTTTACTGGGAGGCCTGGGGGTGCTAGGCACAACTCCAAGAGTTTTTGGGTCATTACCCAAAAGGACTCTCCCAGGCACTTCACTCTGCACACTAACAGGTATCTTGACAGTCATGGCATTGCACTGGATGAGAGCTGTTAACTGGGGAAGCATTTGCACAGGGCCTCCAGCTAACTTGGTTAGGCGTTTGGGTGCCTTAGCAACATCCTCCACCTTGAAAAATGCTTCATCAACCACAGTTTTGCTGGCTCCAGTGTCTCTGATGGCAGGAGTTTCCTGGCCATTGAAAGAACACTATCTTTATAATACTCTTTAGTATTATCTGGGAAGGAATTATAGACATCTAAATTCTGTTGTTCCCACAAACCCAGGGACACTAAAGAAATAATAGCGGAGACTCTCATGGGTTCATCAGCCAGTAGGTGAAAGTTTCCACTTGCCATAGGTACATCTTCCTCTGGGGAGAAGGCTAAGGAGACAGTGTGGACCTCTGAAGGTTTACCCTTACATCTGTGATCCCTTTTCACATAGTCAGTTGACCCACAAACATAACATTTCCCAAATGTTTTGATGAATGGGGGTTTGTTCTGACCTCCATCTGGTTTGGGTCCAGATGGTAAAATAGCCTGATTCGGATTCCGTTGTGGCTTACCCATATTGTTTTGTGTGGGGCCCTCTTTTGGATTGGGGGTATTAGAATGCTCTGTGTTATCTTTCTTTGGCTGCTTTCCCTAATCCTTCTTCTGAGTTGCCCCAGAATCCTTGTGAGTATCCCTGTTGGCAACCCAAAAGTCTGCAGCCTTAGCTAACTTCTTGGTATCTATCTCCTTAGAATCAGCCAAGTGCTGTCTGAGCTCATGAGAGAAGGCATCATAAATTGACTCCAACATAACAAGATTTCTCATACCTTCATAAGTGTTTACTCTATAACCCTTAACCCAACCATCTACGTTTTTCAAACATTCACATGCCCAGGTAACCAAAGGTTACAATCATGCTTTTTGAGGGTCCTAAACCTCTTAAGATACTGGGAAGGGGTCTTCCCAAATCTAGCAATTAAAGCTAGCTTCACACACTCATAATCCATCCTATCCTCCTCACGCAACTCCATCACAACATCAGATGCAACAGTAGGTAGCCTAGAGAAGATCTAAGGAAGCAACTGGTTCCCTGTAATTGAATCCCATTGTTATACTCAAACATTGCCAACCAATCCAAAATGTCAAGCTTAGCCTCATACATACCAACAATTTCTTAAGGCATACAGGGTCTCTTAGGACTGGAAGACCTAGAAGACTCTCGGAGAGAAGCATTTTCAATAGACAATTTCTTCATTTCTAGTGCATGATTCAACTCCATTTCTCTGAGCTTAGGTTCTTGATGCTTTTGTTCAGTTTGAGCATTAATATGTTTGAATTTCAATTCAAGCCTCATCTTTTCTAGAGCAATCAATTCAGGACTGAGTGTAGGACCTGATGGGGTCCCATTGGACAAAGGTTGAGGTTGCTGAGCAGGTAGAGGAGCAGTAAGGCCTACATTGTGAGACACATCTGCCTCATCTAACCCATCCATAATAACTGACACATTATCATCCTCATCATTTTCCACATTTGCTGGAGAGTCAGGTATTTCAGAACCACTCTCCAGACTTTGTTTCTCTAACAACCTTTCAATTAATTCTGACCATTTGCCTTTAACAGAGAGATTCCTTTCTCTACACAGATTGTTCAGATAATCAACAGCATAACTAAGGAGGGTCTCTTGACTGTAGCTTTCCATATCAGACATGATTAAAATGTGCTTTTTAGTGATGTTTAGCCTTGTGGTTAGTTGATCCAAGGTAAAGCAGCACTCTAAGTGTAATTACTATACTTTTTCCTCATCACTATACACCAGTGTTAGGCAGTACCCTTTGGGAAAACCACACACAATTAAGGCTACAAGTGCAAGTACAAATTCACCTTTGGTACAAGCCTGTACTACACAGTAAAGTGGTAGCTGAGAAGCCAGACTTATCTCAAGAGTAAAGTGAGCAGTATAAGAAGTTACACAAAGGACAGCAATTGCTATGGTTCTGTACTGGGTCTGTGAATTTAAAAGACTAACAAAGTCAATGGCAACGTTACATGTTCTGGGAGACAGTAGTCAGTCCCAGAAAATTGAGCTTAAAGTGGGAAGTCTGAAAAGGAAAACCCTGTGTCACTGCACTAAAGGTGTTGTGTGACACACATTAAAAAGATGATGCCTAAGGAGTAGGTTAGGCTCCACAGTCTAGGAACACAAAAATATTAAACACATAGCAAAATACATGTAAGAGTGGGAAAAAAGGCTCACAGTCTTAGCAGGTGAAAAAAATGAATCCTAGAAATCCAGCAAAGCTGCTGAGGGACTCAGTAGGCAAGGGAAATTAGCCATTCTGGAGAATTGTCAATAAAATGTCCTGGTGGGATTAGTTTTAGTAATGCCATGGAAGCTTTTTTGTAGGGTTTGTCAAATGGATTTTCGTCCTATTGTAGCATTATACTTTCTCTACATCCCTTGTGTAATTTTGTCAATAATCATTGTGTAGTTATTTTGGGTGTGTAACACTACACTTTTACTACTACCCATGTTGCTTTCTTGCTCTGGTGGAGCATAGTCAGTGGTTTCACTTATCTGGTTTTTAGTTTAGGTTTTTTTTCATGGCGTATTCAGTCGCTGTGTATGTTTGCTAGATAATTCTGAACGTGTTTGAGCCAGCATTGACGAACTTTGGCCCAATACCACAAAAACTGAAAATCGGTTCACCACTAAACACTTGCAATGACAGCAAAGGCTGACACAGATTTCAGACGCCAACCTCTAAATAGGTCAGCAAATAGAATTATTTTCGCCACTTTTAGTCCGACTACAAAATTGCTCGAAAATGCACAAATATTGTTTTTAAAAAAGCACGCATCCGAAGAGCACGTGTAACCTGCCTCCGGTCCACCAATCATCCCTGAGTCAGGGGGTGCTGCGCCGTGACATAAGCGCGCCAGCCCGCTAGCCAGGAGAAGGGAGGCTGCAGCACCATTATTCTGAAGTGGGTGGAAATATTGGAGGAGAAATGCCATGCTTCTCACCAGCGAAAGATGCACAACTCACTCGTGGTGTGGAAACATGTGCTCCAGTGGCATTGCAAGAATTTCTTTAAAGACTGCCACTTTTTTTAATTTAAGAAAGTGTTCTTAAACTTTCATTGAACTATAAAAGTGGTGCTGCAGCCCCAGAAAAATGTATACAGGGGAAAAGTGGAGTATAACGGCTCCTAGGATGTGTTGTGCTTTAACACCTATTATTGACGTGCTTAACCAGTTCTGCTGGGAGGCGAATCCCCTCCATGTGGCTGCCCTGCATTCCTGAAGGTTGCTAGGGTGGTTGTCAAGCCGTAAATCAGGCTCATGCAAAAGCCGAGGCTTTCATGTCCCTGCACCACACTCTTTCTCTCACAGAATATTGTGCAGTTAATCAATGTGTGTTTCAGGCTTGGAGCAACACATTGGAACAAAACATTCTGAATCAGGCCCAGAGTGGTAAAGGTTAATGCTGTTTTAGAGTAAATCTGCTTATCAGGGCACCCCTGCCACCCTTTCTTGGCTAATTAATTATTGTAATTGCAACCCTCTGTTCCACGAAGAACCCTCTGGTTGTTTTTATCCCATATTATTCCTTGAAAAGACATATATAGCTACTATTGGTAGCATTCTCCTTTTCTTCATAATTGGATGTGAGCATGCTCAGGCCCACTGGGTGAAAGGCAACTGAGGGAGAGGGATTCATACGGTTTACCCTTTACAGTGTCGACAATTATCAACAACACAGCGCAGAGATTATAAACATCAGGCACTTGTAAAGCACCGGATTGATTAAAGGGACTGAGGCGCAATCTGACCATTGTTTTCACATAAATGGATATGAAATGATATGGCATTTATAACGCGCCTATACACAAGTGTTTCAAGGCGCGACGAGGCAAGGGAGGGGAAAACAGTGGAAGACAGACAACGATCGTGCTAGGCCAGGTGTCATTCAGATCGCGCATGTGCGAGGGTAGGGAGAAAGGGAAGAGTGCCAGGGGGAAGGGAATGGGGAAAGTGCAGTACATGGGATAGAAGAATAAATAGGATAAATAAAAGCGGCCTGATGTTGGCAAGTGCAAGGTAAGAGCAGACATAAGTGCTAGTAGGGGGACTGTAGGGATACAGAACCAGTCCCTAAGTGCAGGGGGTTTCCATGGAGGCAGGGCAGGTGTGCAAAAGGTGGGACCTGGCCCCAAGGTCAGAAAGCGTGGCCAGGTAACCAGTGCAGATTCGGCAGGGAATTTCAGCAGGGGAGAGAGGCCGAGAAAGCAGAAGCAAAGAGGAAGGTTTTGAGGTGTTTCTGGAACTGGAGATGGTTCTCCTCAAGTTTCAGGGAGGCAGGAATGCTGTTCCAGAGGGAGGCCCCTGCCAAAGAGAGAGATCGACCACCAACTCGTTGCTTGGAGAAGCAGCTAACCCTGAGGGAGTTGGAGGCAGATGAGTGAAGAGCCAGAGAAGGAAGGTATTTAGGAAGAGAGAGTTGAAGGTAATGCGGCCTTAGGCCCCAGAAGGCCTTGTGGATAATGCAGAGGGTTTTGAACTTAATCCTTGCAGCCACTGGGAGCCAGTGCAGAGATTTCAGTCCTGGAGAGATACGATCCCTGGGCTTGAGGCCAAGGACAAGTCTCGCAGTCCTGTTTTGGATAAGTTGCAGAGGGCGAAGAGTAGAGGCAGGCAGATTTAGATAGAGGCTGTTGCAATAGTCCAGCTTAGAGAGAACCAGGGCTCTGGAGACGGTGAGCTTCCGGGGGAAGGAGAGTAGAGGAGGAATACCTCGGAGGAGGTGCAGCTCCAGAGCTTAAGTGACTGCCTTTTAACTAACGACCTTCGACACTCACCTTGTGTGGAGGGCGCAGACCAATGCTGCTATAGATGACCAACACAGGTTCCTTCTGCCCTAAACCTGTCAATGCTCCTTTCCAGCCCAAGGTGACGCCAAACTAGCTTGTGACATGGACAGATGCAACGCTCCAGGGCAGCTCCCCACCCCATCCTTTTAAGAGATCTTTAACCTTTTGTGGTTGCTATGCAACCATGAAAAGTTATAGATATCTTGAAAACAGGAGACCGAGTGGCGCAACAGCGCAGGCAGGAAGCCACCTATATTGGTAGAGGGTGCAGGGGCAAGCCAGGGGTTGCAAGAGAGGAACACATGAGTCGCTAGTGGCCACCAAATCAAAAATAGATACAGATAAAATAAAAACTTATCCTCTCAAGCCTCAACATGGGTTTGTTTAAAATTAGGACGTGTGTATGCATGGTTCAAAATTTAATGATGTACAATTTAAATCTTGAATCAATTTAGCTGATGCACGAATGTGTACAATTTGTCTCTACTAATATGATATTTATGTGAGCAATATAATACAATCATTGTTTGTCAAGCAAGCTAACATTTTACATGACAAGGGTGTGACTCACATCTATACCCCCCACACACACTTCAGGAGAGATTGGCATACAAAAGGAGAATTCATTAAGATATTTGACTTAATCATAACCACTAGACACACCTCTAAGCAGATTCAAAATCCATGGCTCCAGGACACAGGGCACACCCAGGCAACACAAGAGATTATAAAATGCCAGGTTCCCTGAAGAGACAGGACATACTGGGTACATAGAGATATCAAGAGATAGCACCAATTATTGTTTCTCACTCAAGGATGGAACCCCCTGCCCTGCTTGTGCATATTCTCCTCTTGTTTATCATGATGCTGGTCTGAAATGCAAGGAAGGGCATGAAAGCTAGTCACATAATCAGGTTTGCATTCAAATTAGATAATGATGTAGAGGTGCAACTTCACTTTGTAAATTTGCAAAATTCAGAAGTCCACAATGGAAATTCTTGCCTTTACAAGTGAACTCCTATTGTGAAGGGAGATCCAGATCTTTTGAAGATCAAAAGATGCTTTGCATAAAATATCCATGTTCCTAAATGCAGCCAGTGCAACTAAAGCCCTACTGTAATTTATACAATGAATAACAAAACATTCCGAGATAAGCACTGCCAGAATAAAGAAAAAAAAAAACTATTCATCAGTGTGTTTAGTTTTACAAAAGATTGTACTCCTTTATTTACATCACTGCAAGAAGTACAATTTTCCAGGCACTCAAGCACAGTCATCTGTTTCGGTGATAATACAAATTACCTTGCTTGTTTGTTTATTTGCAGATCATCTTCAAATCCAAACCTTCAGTAGCTGCATTGATCATTGAATGGAAACAGAAAATCTAAGTTCAACCACCGATATCCTGATTGTTGGCTTTTCAGATCTTCCAGACCTCCAAGCTCCACTCTTTAGTGTGTTTTTAGTGCTGTACCTGCTTACTCTGAGTGGAAACCTTCTTATTGTGGCAACAGTTTCCTGCAGCTCACAGCTGCACACCCCATGTACTTCTTTGTCTCTATGTTGTCACTAATTGACATCACATACACCTCAGTTGTTCTCCCTCCAATGCTAGCACACTTCTTTCTCAAGGACTTTCATGTTTCACTCACAAAGTGTCTTCTTCAGATAAATCTTTTTGTTGCCATGGCAGCAGCAGAGATTGTTTTGCTCACAGTGATGGCTTATGACCGGTAGGGGGCCATCTGCACACCTTTACATTACTCCTCCATCATGAGTCTAGCTGTGTGCATACGGCTGGCAGCAGGAACCTGGTTTATTGGTCTCCTGCTTACTTTACCATTCACTGTAGCCGTGTCTGGGTTCTCCTACTGTGGCTCCCACACAATCAATCACTTCTTTTGTGATGTGACAGCACTGATGAAGATGACATGTACCAGCACTCACATGATTGAAATATTCATCCATGCTTTTGGACCCTCATTGGTACTGGGGTCCTTTATTTTGATGAGCATATTGTATGCCAACATTATCTCTTCTATTGTGAACAACAAAGCAAAGGGAGGTAGCTGGAAGGCCTTCTCCACCTGTGCCTCCCACCTGACTGTGGTTGTTGTTTTCTAGCCATCAACCTGCACTACATATGTTTGCCCAAAATCAGCAATGGGGGACAGTAAGATCTCCTCTTTGACCTACATCATAATCAGTCCTCTGTGTAACCCCATTATATACAGTCTGAAGAACACAGACTTTAAAAATGCCCTGAGGAAGAAATATAATAAGTCATAGTCTTTACGAATAAACAGTAATGCACAACAACTATTAAGCAAATAACCCATGGCATGCCGCGCATTACGGAATCGGTAATCCCTGTGCACAGAGGGGTTTATTGCTATTGTCATCCTTGCGTGCTCTACCAGGGTGCAATTTTTAGGTTGATATACAGTGTGGTTGCTGTTCCTTTCCATGTTGGCCAATGCCACAGCGGTGAAGCACCAATACACTGAGATGAGGCAGCTGCAGGTAAGTGAGGCAGAGGTAGAGGGTGTACGGGAGTGGGCAATGGAAGTAGAAATTGGGGGTAGGATGGAAGAGAGCACAGGCACACTTACTTGCTAACGAGCAGGAAAGATGGCTGCCTCCCGATTTTCAGCGATTACATATGCAGCATTTCTGCCATTTTTGGTGGGTTCACTATGCATGCTGCTGCATGAAGAGAGGGAAGGGGTTTGTTAGCAGGATAGAGAGAGAGTGAGATGTTATCCCACTGGTGTTATTGCTTGCAAGCTGGAAGTACCCTAGTGTAGTGTGTGGGTGTGTTTCTAGGTGAGTGGTGGTCAAAGAACCTTGGGTGTGTTGTTCAATGAGACGGGGGAGCCCAAGATACATCCCATGGAGTAAGTGCTGCGAGGCCCAAGATAGCCGCGTGTGTGCAGGGGTATTTGTTGAGGCTAGAAAAGTCAGCAGTGCTGTTGCTCAGTTAGTGTGGTGTCCTTGTAGGCAGTTGCTGCTGTATTATTGTCGATTGTGTGAATAGTGTAAGGTGGAGAGAGATGAGTGATGGGGTGAAATTGAGCAAAGTGAAGCGCCACACCTACCGTTTTTCTGTATAGCGCCACACCTACCGTTTTTCTTGAGAGTTTTCAGCCAATGTTCTGTTGTTGGCCGTTCTCTTTTCATACATTATTTTTGGAATGCTTCTTCTGGTTTCATTGTTGATTTGCATGATACTTTCTTTGCATCTCGTTCCTCTACTCTTCAAAGTATTTGAATGCGTACAGCATACTTTAATGTCTAATAATAGTAATGCATGGCACTCTCACCATGTGAATTCCTAAAGAAATGACAAAAAATGTGTATACATCTGTGGTAAACATTAGTGGGTAATGCGAGTCTGGGCACTGTCGTGCTATTCTTTCACATGTTTTAAGCTATTAAAGCACTTCATCAGGACTCTCATCACCACTGTGCAACCCCCTAGTTTAAAAATGCGCCGAAGCAGACAGAGCACAACACAGGATGTAGACATGAATAATGACCCCCCACAGCACTGGGTGCAGTATCAAATGCATGACGTAATCAAGCATCTTGCTGCCAGACACATGTTTTAAGCTTTCCTTCTGTCATTTTGCTTTCAAGCTATTTAACTGCAAGATGAGAAATGCTAACTGTTCCTATGCAAACACTGATTTTCAGTTTTTTCGTCTAAGCGAAAGGAGAACAAATGTATTCTGAATTTTCCAATGGACAGCATGTCATTGTTCAAGTTGCACGGTTATACATGAATGCCTTCATATGAGGAACAGTCATGATTTCATGGTAAATAAAAGAATTCTGAATATTGTACAAGTTGTGCAGTTCTGGTTTGATATGTTTCAATCAGACCCCCCCATTGGGAATATCTTGTAAACTTCCTTGTTAAAGTGTATGTTCATTTATCTGTAGCACGTGCACAACAAACAGAACCGCTTATCTATCACACCCTTATCACACAACAGTTGGATCTCCCTCTTCACTTCACTCCTCAAATGTATTGATATATTTCTCACTTTGGCCACACAGGCACATTTGAGAAGTTAGATTTTATGAACGTATTGGTTCAGACAGACATACTTGTTTTCCAAAACTTCATGAAATGTTCTTCCACATTGAGATCCGATGTATCCTTAACATCTTGTGTTCTCTCCCTCCTAGCATGGATGCTCCTCTGTTGTTTAAATAAACCTTGCTTCTGCATGTCTATCCTTTAAATTAAAACTGTGCAATAAAGTAACCTGAAAGTGGGAATTTCTCCTCATTGTATCCTCCAGGGCTAATGTCATGAGGGTTCAAAGCACACAGACCCCCACCCTCTAAATAAATTGTCCATGTCTCTAATTAGAGCAAAGTCCACTTTGCACCAGAATTTGACCACATACAAAATCAAGCCATTAATCTTCACTATGGTGACTCTTGCCCTCTATAATGCACACTTGGGAAGATTTGTTGCCTGCAACCATGCCCACGGCCTCATCACTGTCCTCCCCAGTGCTGCTTCCTTTACTAGGCTGCCCCTCATTTTATTAAAGAATCATGATCACGCCTTGCATCTCCTTCCAAAATGGCTGTGAGGTTGCCAGACGGGAGGAACTGCCCTTATACTGAAATATAATATAATAAGGGTTTGTTACCACCATTATCATCTTCAGCACAACCGTTTCTCACTCCATTATTACCACCATTTGTTTTGGCTTTACCTTTTTCTTCCTCACCACCTGGGGCCAGATTATAGAAACGTTGCACAGGTCCCATTGCAAAAAGTCTTGAGGTCATGGTAGAAAACCTTTCTACCATGTCAACTGCAATGTTGTATGGTATTAGCACTAGGGCAAACTTTGCCCCGCTGAAAAATGTATGGAAAAATATTTTGTTTCCCCCTAGTGCTAAAATTGCACTTGTCATGCTGCAAACATGTTCTAATATAACTCGATTTTATTTTTGCACTAGTGCAGAGTATGCCCTAGTGCAAATTTCGTGCAACTTTGCACCTGCACCGACATTTGTAAAGTCGTGACTGGATGTCGAAATTAAACTCCTTCTCCTTACAGTTCTCTAACACACAGATATGTGTGCTCTACCCTCTTTGCAATCGGAATAACATTCCTCAGGCTCCAGTTCCCTTAGCTCCACAATCCTCGCTTACTTTGCCATCCAAGCACTGCAGCATAAATTGGTGCTGAAGTCTCTCTTCAAACCTGTCTTGAAATGTGCACTTAATCCTCCACACACTCACCATCAATCTGGGCTCTCACCCCAAAATAATACCTCTACCATATTACCCTTAACTTAGGACTAGAGTGTATGTTGAGTTTTTTTTAGCTCTGCCGCAAATTCAACACTTCATTGTCCATGTCTTCTTCAGTGAAATCTAAAACTCCTTTAGATTCTCGGTCTTTCATACCCCAGACAAACCATAAATAAGGATGCTTTGCGCCACTGGTATAGTTTGACCCACCAATGCTGTAGCATAGTCTAGGAAGTTCAGGTTCCATGCACCCCATCTTAGGGGGACTCCATTCTTGAGCAGGAACCCAACTCATTTGGACAGCATTTCAAGTACAGAACAGCATTTGACATCATACAGGGATTATTTGTATTCTTCCCAAATAAAGCTGGAACTTGACACTGCTGGTAGAGCTATAGACTATGGGGATTGCCTCTCTTTGTTCCTTTGTGAGGGCAGATAACACCTTCCCTCAGAGAGACAGCCACTCCACAGAAAGCTGGGATAGGAGCAGGAATCAAAGGCATGCCCCTACACAAAAGGAGTAGCCTCAAACTAGGGTGCTGCATAGATGAAGGCCTTTGACTCTGTTGCGAATGGAAGGGAGCTGCGTTAATGTAAACAAAGGGAGCTTGTTAAAGCTGGATGAAGGTTCTGACATCTTGTTTCTCTCTACCTCTACCTTTGCCTCTTGCCCTCTACACTTCCTGTAGTACAAACCACTTGGGTGTGAAGTCAGAAGGCAAGGTCCACTTATTTCAAGAACAGCATTTGGACCCGTAAAGCAGCCTAGGTTCAGTCCCATCACCTTTGAGCTTTTGCCTTTAGAAAAGTGGTCCCCCCACTCCTTGTGTGATTCCCTCTTGCACATAAACCTGGAAATAATTAATTGGACCTATGTGAAGACTGAGAGTCCAAGGCAGTGGGAAACTCTTTCCCCTAAACATTCTCAGGGGCCAGTGCGTGTCAACTGCTGTTGAGATAAAATCTGTCTCTCTGCTAGCTTCAACAGTACCCATGACCACAATGTCTTGAAGGACCCCTGCAGTTGTGTGCAAGCCTCCACATGTTTGGGAGACACAGAGCAAGGACAAATCTGCTCCTGGAATCCCTTGATTGGGATTCACATCTCCCTCAGAGTCAACACAGTCAGCACCCTACTTTTTATTGCACTGAACTGTTCGAATTGCTTTTGAACTGTGTTGAACTGTTTTCAATGCATCTAGAACCACGGGAACCATTAGTGCTGCACTTGGCACTTAACCCGAGCTGTTCAAGCAGACTTCGAACCAGTGTGCTTGAACAGCTCGGCTCGAATCAAGTGCTTAATGCCAGATGCCATCTCAAACCACTTCAATGTCACCCAATGACTCATACCAGCTGTTACAGAAGCAACTCACCCCAGCTCAACCTCAAACTTCTGCTTCATCAGACCACACACAAGAGAATCAGGATCACTGCTTCTAACGATTATTGAGCCTCCAATCAAACAACAGGAGCTTCATTCACTGACCATGCTCAGGGTTACCACCCAGACTAAAACCAGCTCAACCCCAAACGATTCTGGTCCAACCAACCTGCATCGCTCGACTGCCCCTTTGAAACTGCCCTGAGCTCCAGATTCAATCCAGCTTGACGTCTGCTCGCTGCTTGGATCACCTCTATTCACTGCACCTTAACTTAGTTTGAATTGCTTGCACAAATGCTCAAAGCCTGGTTCCATAGCATCAAACTTCCGAAATCTCCCAAAATGATTTGATTGACTGCAAACTGCCCTGATGGTATATTGTTTGGACTTTAAAACTAGTTAGGTCACTTGTACCCCTTTTGACCCAAGAACATATGCATTTTAGCAACACTGTGGCTGTTACTTGCCTTTCACCCCTAATTCATTAGTTCTATGTAAGGAAGGCATGGTATCAAAAAGTAAGACAGACACACATGTTCACAGTTCAAGGGTGTTTAAGAACTTCAATTGGGTTTGAAATCCTAAATCCAAAGATGGGAGCAAGCTACGACCATCAAATGATAACGCAGTCCTAGTGGTGTCTTGTCAAAATAAAAGGACTATGCTAATAAATCTATTGACAATCCTTACTTCCAAATACAAATAGTATGGGAATCAATGTTATGCAAAATAAAAGTGTTAAAGAAATGATCTGTCAAGATTTTTAAGCCGTTTGCTTCCCTTACCCACGTTTTCAGCACGAAACAAGGTAGCACACTCGAGCTTAGCTTCTCTAGCATGACAATGCAGTTCAAAACGTCAACATCAGGGCCTTCTGTGCAAAGTCAATTTGCCATTCAAAGTCTTTTATTTCAGAGGGCCTTATACAACACGACAAACATTGAAGTTACTTTCTAATTTACTGTTCACCGTGGGTCCCCCTCCTCGGGGCTCAAGACCCACTTTGAAACAAAATCTTCAATTGGTCTCCCTCCGCCAGCCTCAGACCAAACTAATTTACTTTTCCAAAATGTCTGTACATCATCCAAATCGAGCACTTTCGACTGTGCGCAGGCTTTTGCTTGACCAGTCGCAGGACCACTTTGATTCACAATTACTTGTTTTCTTCTTGATAAAACTTTTTCCTTACTTTGCCACTTTTCAGCTGGATACCTTACATAGACCTTTGATTCAGCACCCAGCAAGTGCCGAACCACTCTGTCAAAGGTATTGCATCTTACTTTTAATGTTCAATAACTCATCATCAGTTCACTTTACTTGCGTCTCTCATCACACACATTTTAACAATGTTCGTTTCAGCGCTCGCCATAGAATGTTGCTGCTTTCAACCTTGGCTTCAACACAGACTGCCCTTATATTGGTCTCCACAACTCACCAGCTGTGTTGATTTCACTGATGTTGCTTTGTTCTTGGAGCCAAGAAGTGTATCAGGGCGGCTGCTGCTTAGCCCCGCTTTGATTATTGATGCAGGAGGGTCCATGTATCTCGGACACACAATGCAGGATTCTTTTGCCTGGTTTCCTGGTCTTACGCTTTTGATTCTTGAGGTAACTTCAAAGTAATGGTTCCTTGTCAGAAAGGTCACGGGATCGTCCCTCCTTGCAATCCCCTTCTTTTTTGTCATCTTTATTCCCTCGTTTAGCTGCCATCTCAAAACTGCTGTTTCCTCTTGTGATTTGCCTCGCTCAGTTTGTGCTCTCATGTTCTGCCTTTTATCATTGTGGGGAAGCTTAACCGGAGTCAGGTGTGTGTGATGGTCAGTAATTGCCTGACCTTGCCTGACCATTGTATTGGGACATATCATGTATACTGATTGGGTGTTAGTCTGTTCTCTCTCATAGCGGGCTATCCGCGTGAAAGTGTTTGTGTTGTAAAAAGGGGGGTATAGTTCCTAAATATCCTACCTGGTAATGTGGGGTAAAGGTGTTACAGGAAAGGGGTTACTTCATCTCACAACCCAAAGACCCCCTCAGCCAGGTGATAGTCGCAGTGTTCCACTAGTAATTTATTACATTTCCCTCACCTCTGTGTTCCTCATTCCAGTATCTTCTTAGGAATCCAATGCATTGCTCCTGTCTTGATCATCATCATCGAGGTACACTCTGTTCCTGGTCCCGATACTGTGATGAATCTGATGGTAACCTCTCCCTATGTGACCAGGGGACGGCAGCCACTACCTGATCCTGAACCTGGGGTTGGATGTATGATGGAAGACCACCTGGGGAGAGGAAACACTCGAGCGAGAGACATGACATCTTCAGGAAAAGAAACATATCCCCCGACCCCCTTTAGGGTTGTTCCCTCCATTAATCAGGTGTTAATGGCTTATTGCACCACTCATCCTAATCCATGTACTGAATCCTGTATAAATATTCCTGTCATGATAACCAGAGTAATACAATAATTACTGAGACAAGAAAGAGGCAGGGAGCAATACTGATTACTCCTGAAAGAATCGCATCCCAGTTTACTCTACAACACATAATGAATCATCCACCAACTATGACATGAGGAAGACACAAATGAAAGTAAAGATCACTAAGGTCGGGAAACCTATAATGCAATCTAGTGTAAGGAACACATGGTGGCATCAATAAGACAGACACAAGTGACCACAGTTCAAGGGTGTTTATTGAACTTGCACGAGGGTGTGATAACGCCTATCTACACCTAAATCTACAGATGGGAGCAAGCTACAACAATCAAATAATAATAATGCAGTCCTATTGGATCCTTGTCAAAATAAAAGGGTCTGTACTAAAAAAAACTATTGCCAATCCTTTCCACTAATTTACAAACAATGTGAGGTAATGTTCATGCAATAATATGTCAGGATGCTCGAGCCGTTGCCTCCCTTCCCCATGTTTTCAGCATGGGTAAGGCAGGTCACTCGAGCAAAGCACACACTTTGGCTTCTACAGCACGCGACCATTTCTGGACCTTCTGTGTTCAAGTCTCTTGACACAGAGGGCCTGCTGTACCAAAATCAACACGCAAACATGATTTTCCTTTTTCTAGTAATCAGTTTGGCTATTCACCCAGGATCCCCCTCAGCTGGGCTCAGATCCCTTTCAATACAAGATCCATAGAATCATTTTTCAAGTGACTCTCGGTTCACCCTGGATCCCCCTCTGCTGGGCTCAGATCCCTTTCTTTTGTTCAGTTAGTCTCCCTCAGCCGGGCTCAGACCAATTGTGACATACATTAAACTATTGAAGACTTTTGAATGTCTTTAGGTTTTAGCTTGACCCATTGCATGAAAACTTTGATCTCAATATTTCTTTCTCTCACACTCAGCATCAGCTGGATACCTAAGAGAGACTTCTGAATGAGTACCCACATGGCGCCAGACCACTCTGTATATGGTAGATTTTATTGGCCTCCCAATGTTCAATTATAAAGTTCAACTAATTCCTTTGGCTTCCAATTATATATGCGTTGCTCATCCTAAACACCAAACACACTGTTCTCTTTATATAATGTTGCCACTAACTAATCTAAACTAAACTAAACTAAACTAAATTACACTAAACTAAACTTAACTAAAATAAACTAAACTACACTTGTAAACTTGGTTTAAAATACAAGCTGGTTTGGTATCAGTCTTTCCAACTCACTGGTTGTGCTCTCTTTTCTGGCGCTGCTTATTTGTAGGAGCCAAGGACAGTACCACAGAGCCAATCGCTCCTCCCTGCCTTGGTTAATTATGTGGGAGAGCTGCAGGTACCCCTGACACACTGTGCAGATTGGATTGGCCTTAGTTCCTGGTTTTAGGTTTCTTACTTTCCAAGGCTCATGAAAGTAATGGTCTTTCCAGGTCAAGGGTACTTCCCTCCGTGCAACCCTCTCTAGTCTCACTGTCTTTCTCCTTGCATTAGACTGCCATCTTGGAACTGCTGTTCCTTGTGTGTTTTGCATTGCTCAGAGAGTGATTTCATGCTCCGCTTTTTATTCATGTGGGGAAGTGTAATGGATGTCAGGTGTGTGTAATGATTCATAATTGCCTGACCTTGGCTGACCATAGTGTTGGGTGAACTGTCCGTGAGAAAATGCTCATGTCGGGAAAAGAGTGCAGTGGTTGAATTCCTAGATATCCTATCTGGTAGGAAGGGGAAAAGATGTTACAAGGAAGGGGATGCCATGTCTCACCCTGCAGTGTCCCACTTACACTGCCCGAATACCCCCCATCCAGGTGATCCTCCCCCGCTGGTGCACTCCAGGAACTGGATGACAGATCCCCGGGGACTAGCGGAGTAAGAGATGCCTTCAGGTTTCACACACTAGTATTTGGAAACTGCTTAATCAGACCAGGAAGTTTAAAACCTGAACAGCCAACAGCAATAGGAGAGCTGCAGATGCTGAGCTGTGCAGTTACATGCACAAGCACCGTCTGGAACTTTGCCGAGGAAGACACGCGGGAAATGCTACCACAGCTAATCTGCCTAGCAGTACAATGAACTGGAGTACAGAGGGCATGCTGCCCGAGAGAGAGAGGCAGCAGAAACCGAAAACCTGCATGGCAGAGAGGCAGCAGATGGCAAGTCACACGCCAAGCCCACAATTCGAAGAGAATAGAAGCATAAAGGTGCAAGAGACACTTGGAGCACCCAGTAAGTCCATCGAAGCTGAGAAGGTTACTGAGTTGCCTGAAAGTATGCACTGCTTAGAAGTAGCTATCCGTGAGAAAGGTGAGAAAGGTGAAGTATGTGAAGAAGCTAATACATCTAGAATCTCTACCATGAGTGAGAAAAGTGAAGTATGTGAAGAAGCTAAAAGATCTATAAGCTATTCCACAGATGGGGTGTTAAACCCACACTTTGAAAGGACAGAGAGAAAAGCTAATAAAGGTGAACTCATTTGGGAGAGGGGGCAAAAGTCACACATATGAAAGACAGAACCATTCGAGGAATGATACTCCAACATTGGATTGTTATAGTTTCATGGGTAAAAGATAATTGTAATAACATTATGGCATCAATGTCCTGGCAGGAGAGTACACCAGGTGAAGAGAATTGTAATACAAATAAAGGTATGAAAGCCCTGTCAGGAAGTACACCAAGTGAAGAGAAATATTGTATGGAAATCTTGGTAGGTGGTAATACCAGGCCAAATCAAGCTTTAAAATATAAGAGAATCTCAAGGAAGATACATGCCCTTGAAATTGCAAAGAAAAAAGTGAATGGAGAACCCTTAGGAAGTCACATAGCCTAGGATCTTAAACTATTTGAAACGTGATTCTTTGTTTCGAACTTGACTGTACAAAGGAACCTTTGTGTGCACCAAGAGGGAGAAGCCATTTTTGTGGACTGTAAAAAATGTGCATATTTGTAACGGAAACCTGGGGAATGGAGCCCTTCCCTGGAACTGTGAACATAGCCTAGTTGGAACTTTTTGGTTGGAGTTGCACCTTGAGACCCGTAGAGAATATCCTTTGCACCTTAAAGTAAATTTTTAGAGTGTGAGGCCAGAATTGGATATCGGACATAGGACATATTTTTACTTTGGACATCTTGACAATGAACAGACCCTTAGTTATTGGTTGAGGTAGGGAAATTCCTCCCAGGATAGGGACAGTAAGGCATTTGACCAACCCTTTTGGTTTGTACAGCCAGAACGATGAGTCCTCTGTGTCCACCTCCCATTCCCAGATCCTCACAGTACCCATTCAGTAATCCATTACATTACCCCTGCCTCCTTCTTCCTGAACCTGGAAACCCCATTCTTAATAATTACATTGCACCACTACCTGTGTTGTCATACCAGAACTCCATTTGTAATCATTTGCATAACCCCGCATCCCCCTTCCTCATACCAGTATCACATTTTGAAAGCAATTACATTACCCCAGTGTCAATATTGCCGGTTTCATACCCATTAGTAAACCACATTGTTACAGCTTTCTCCAGCTTCCTCGTCATGAAACCCCATTACATTACATCCACCTGACTCTTTGTCATCCTGTAGTCATTTAATAAACTAACTTTTCTATGTTCTGGTAAACCACACCTCACAATTGCTCATCCCAGTAAGCCATTATTAATCCTTCACATTCTGCCACCCACTATCATGCGGTGTACCTCTTTATTAATCCATTACATGAATGCTTTCTTCCTCTTCCTTAATTGTATACCCATTAGTAATATATCACATTAGCGCTGCCTCACTTGTATCATCCTAGTACCCTAGCAGCATTCAATTACTTTACCACCACTCCCTCTTACCAGGACATAATCTATTACATTACCCCTGTCTGTCTTTATCATCCCTGTATCCTCATCCTGGAAGTAAATCAGTATATCATGTGTTCTGCCTTCTTCCCCATCCCAATACCCCATTATTTATGATATTACATTTCCCCTGCCTCCATCTTCCATGTCCCAGTACGCCATTGGTAATTAATTTCATTAATCGTGTTGCACTCTTCCTCATTCCAGTATCCCTTTAGTGACGCACTACATTACCAATGCCTTGACGTTCCTAATCTCAGTACACAACTAGTGACCTATTACATTATTCTCACTTCCCGCTCCCTAGTCCTGGTAACCTATTGGCAATCCATTGCATTACACATGGCTCTCTTTTCCTCATCTTCGTGCATCATTAGAACCCAATTACATTCCCACCAACTCCCTTTACCTCTTCCCACTATCCCATTAGTCACTCCTCTCGCATCCTCATATCTGTACCATTTGGTTCTCCATTTCATTTCTCCCACCTCCATCACCCTCCCTCTTTCTTATCATGGTGCCTTATTAGTAATTAATTAATATACCACCTCCCTTTTAATCATCATGGTACTTGCTTATTAATCCATTACATAATGCTCATCCCCCGCTTTTCCCCAAAAGGCTACTTCATTAGTAGTCCATTACATCACCCCCTCCTTCTCTGTCTTGGTAACCCATTAATAATCAATAACATTACCTCCACCTCCATCTTCCTCAGCGTAGTTCCCCATTAGTAATCTATTCCAATACTCTTACCTCCCCTTTCCTCATCCTGGAACCCCAAAATGATCCAGTACTTTACCCCAAAGCCCTCTTCCTCATCCCAGTACCCCATTAGTATTCCTTACATTACCACAGGGTTCATCTTCCTCATCCCGGGTTTCCATTTAGTAATCTGTTAAATTGCCCCCACATTCCACTTTCTCTTTCAGGTACTCCATTACAAATTCATTACATTATCCAAGCCTCCTCCTTCCTTATCCCGGTAGCACATTTGTACTCCATTAAAGCACCCATCGCACTCATCATCATCCGATTTCTCCATTAACCATCCATTACATTAAATGCCCACCTCTTCTTCCTTGTCATGGTACACCATTAGTAATCCATTAAATTTATGTTACCCCCCTCTTCCCTATCCCTGTAGTAATCCATCTGTGTTGCTTTAGTCCCTCCATTTAGTTTCTCATGGCTCCCTCTTCTTAAACTCAGAACCCCATTTTTAATCCATTACATGACCTCTTCCCTTTAAACCATCCTGATACTTTCTTTGTAATCCATTACAATCTCCTTGCCCACTCTTTCTTATCCCAGTACTTGCTGTCCTGGTTATGCATTAGTAATCTATTGCAATACTCCCACCCTCCTCTTCCCCATCCATGTACTAAATAAATAGTTAATTAAGTAAACTCTGTCTCCCTCTTCATTGTACCAGTTCCCAATTAGTAAGGTATAACACTACACTCCCCTACCTCTTCCATATCCCATTCCCCCCTTTAGCAATCCATTGTATTCAAGCGCTATGAAACACATTGTGTATAGGCGCTATATTAATAAACTATCATATCATATCATGTCATACCCGGTTAACTCTCTTTGCTATAATAATACATTACATTATCATTGCCACCTTATTCCTTGTCCAAATACCCTGTATTATTTCTTTACATTATCCCCACTAACTAATACTTGTACTAGTACCCTATTAATAATCCATTTCCCCCCACCTCCCACTTTATTGAGCTGGTACCCTATCAGTAAACCATTATTTGAACCCTTTCTCCCTCTTTCTCATCCAAGTCACCATTACATTACTGATAACTTGCGCTTCCTAATCTCAGTACACAACCAGCACAACTATTATATTAACCACGCCTCCATTTTCCTAGACCCTGTACCTCATCAGTAGCCCAATACATTTTGGTAACCCATTCAAAATGTATCACATCACCACCACCTTCCACTTTGTTGTCCAAGTAGCCCATTTATAAACCATCACATAATACCATTACATAACCCTCACATCCCTTTTCTTCATCTTTGACAGTGCAGAGGGCAATTCATGGCCAAGGAGCAGAATTCCTACAAAAGAAAACAACCATGTACCTACCGACAAGAGTACTCAGATCAACAAGCAGCATTTGCCTAGGTGCCCCTAAGGTTTGGGGTCATCTTCGACTCCACACTCTCCTTCTCTCATCACATATCTGATGTCTCTAAGGAGTCACACTACCAGCTGCACCACCTCCCCCAGAAGCTCACTGTCTCCAGAGCCCTGGTTCTCTCGAAGCTGGACTACTGTAACAGCTTCTATCTAAATCTGCCTGCCTCTACTCTCCGCCCTCTGCAACTCAACCAGAACAGGACTGCGAGAGCCCAGGGACCATATCTCTCCAGGACTGAAATCTCTACACTGGCTCCCAGTGGCTAAGAGGATTAAGTTCAAAACCCTCTGCATTGTCCACAAGGCCTTCTGGGGCCTGGGGCCTAAATACCTTCAACTCTCTCTTCCTAAATATCTTCCTTCTTGAGCTCTTTGCTCATCCGCCTCCAACTCCCACAGGGTCAGCCGCTTCTCCAAGCAACGAGTTGGGTGTAGATCACCCTCCGCGGCAGTGGCCTCCCTCTGGAACAGCCTTCCTGCCTCCCTGAAACTTGAGGAGAACCACCTCTGGTTCCGGAAGCACCTCAAAACCTTCCTCTTGGCTTCTGCTTTCTCTCCCCCTCTCCCCTGCTAAATTCATGACTGAAACTGCACTGAATCTGCAACTGGGCCACTCTCACCGATCTCGGTCCCTGGCCCAGCCACTCTCCCCTTGCATTGCCTCCCTGGCAACCCCTGCACTGTGGGACTGTCCCTGTATCCCTACAGCCCCTCTTCCCAGCACTTGTCTGCACTTACCTTGCACTTGCCACCAGTTGGCCCTTATTATTTATCTTGTTATTCCACTAACCCTGTACTGCACTTTCCCCTCTCCCTTTCCCCTTGCACTTTTCCCTTCCCCTCTACCCATGCACTTGCGCGATCTGAATGACACCTGGCCCAGTAGGATCGATGTCTGTCTTCCCTTTGTTCCGCCCTCCCTGCCTCGTTGCACCTTGAAACACTTGTGTATAGGTGCGTTACAAATGCCATATCATATATCATATATCATAGAACTAAAACCATACACAAGAATTAAACTTGGAGGATTGTCATTCTCCCAATCGGCAGCAAAAATTTTGAACAAACTCCCGAAAGAAATGTGCAATACAAAGGATCACCTAAAATTCTGAAAATGACTTAAAACCTGGCTCTTCACCTCAGAACCAGATGAAAATGACTGGAAAACAAAGACACGATCGGATACAGAATGCACTTCAACAGACACACATGATGTACTTACCCTGATCATTCCCCCCACGGCCAGCACTGCTATATGTTCAGACACATTGGTTTTCAGGCCAGGGAGAAACAATGCACAACTAGCAACCAGGAGGGTAGGGAAAGCATAAAGATCAGCCCAATGGGATACCACCCTAGAAGCCCTCGGTGGAGATGGCAGGCACATCCCCTTAATGATCTAAGAGCAAACACCTCAACCCAAACCCAACTCGACCCAGGGGTGGGGGAGTCCATCACCATCCTCCAGCCCACAGATCGCTAGACAGCCACAGTGTCATGCCACCACTATGCACAGAACCCATCAATTGACCCACCATGGAATTCCAAAGTGCACCGCACGCGCAGACACCTAACACTGAAGTACAAAGCAACAAGGCACGAAAAGCCCATTAACCACACCCACTAAAAACATCACTTTTCCACATACAGTTCTAACACACTAAACAAAGACAACCACATCTCTGCACAGCATTCGACATACACTTAACTACACCACAACAACAAGACAAACCACACATAGTCATACACAACAGCACATGGGACTTTACCAACCCGAAAATCAAACCCATGCTCAGCGAACAGTGTTAACCGAACTAAAGCTGTCAACAGTACAGCACAACTCTCGCTGCACATTTCCCACTATACCCTACTAACCCATCTCACCCTCTTGCCTTTCAAATACGCCAGAGCACCAGGGGACCACTGCAGTGGTGATAGTATTCGGTTTAAATATCCTTTAACATTAACATCTTTTTGCACCATAATTAATTATATCACTGCCACCTTCCTCTTCCTTGTCTCAGTAACCCATTAGTAATCTTTTACATGAAACATGCCTCAGTCATCCTCATATTCATACTCCATAAATCCTCCGTTTCATTTCCCCAACCTCCATTTCTTCATTGTGATACTTCATATGGCATCCTTTACATTAGCATCACCATTAGTAAGCCATTAATCCATCCTCCCTTTTTTTTTATCCTTCACCCTCCTTATTATTTTTTTTAAACTGTTTATTGTTTTACAACATTAACCAAAACCAACAACAAACAAAACATAACAATCACTCTAGCACTCATTTGTGGATTTCACCCTAGGTCATCATTCTTCACGGTGCAGTCCCATGCTCTGTTCCGTGATCTATGGCCTACCCTCATACCCAGTCCGTTCTCACGTCTAATTCCCTATGTTCCATCTTGACGGGGGTATTCTGATCGTCTATCTGTTCTCATTACTGTGTTCTTCCACTCTTGGTCAGTGAAGGGCCTCTGGAGCACCTCTTCCCAGAGTTCTCTTTTGCAGCTCTCGCTCATTGTTAGATGTCAGCAGCTGCTGATACAGTCTACAGACCATGTGACCCCCTTCCGATACATCATACCATGCGTCTAGCTTCCCCTTTGGGTCCTCATCTTCTGGCAGTTCTGGCCATCTGTTCTTGATTTTCTGGACTATACAGTTGTATAGTATGAACTGACCGCTGTGTATGTCGTGCTCCTCCACCAACTGCCCAGTGCCCTTCTTTTCTCAAGTCTCCTATCAGGGCTATGCCTTTTGATTCCCAATGGGATCTATATATTGCTAGGGTCCCTGTGCCCGTGCCTACAAATCCTACAAAGGGGATCTGTGCGGAGCAGGGGTTCTGTGCTCCCTGGAGTTTCCACGCTTTGTTCCGAGAGGTCAGACCCAGTGTGACCATATTTGGTACGGTCTTGATCAGGGACTTGGTTGATCCATAACACCTCTCTCAGGTAATACTGCTTCAGTGCCTGCTGGAAGAGTAGTGAATCTATTGAGGTCTCCTCCCCAGACATCTAACCACAAATTGCAGTTGTTCTGCTAGGTAGTACTGCTCAAAGTCTGGCAGTCTGATGCCCCCTGATTCATAGTCTCTTTGCATGGTGTTCAGCGCAATCCTATTCCTCTCTCCTCCCACATGAATTCCTGTACCATTGTGTTTAATTGTGTGAAGAATGCCTTAGGTATAACGTGTGGGATATTTGTTAAGTGGTACAGCATCCATGGAAATACAGTCATCTTCAGCAGGGCCACCCTCCCCATCCTCCCTATCGGGAGTGTCTTCCAGAAGATCATGGCCTTCTGTGTCTTCTCGAGGGACACCCGTGTATTAGAATTATGTGTATCCAGATTGTTGTGGTGCACTTCTATCCACAAATAATGGAAGGAGTGTGGTGCCCATGTGAGTCCCAATTCTGGCAGTTGGTTCAAGCGGACCCATCTGAGATCTGCCAGGGGGAAGAGTGAGGACTTCTCTTTGTTGATAGCTATTCTGAAAGTCTGGTGTATGCATGGTTTTCTTCAAAGAGCAGCATATCCTCTGCATATAACGAGATTTGGTGTACAACGCCATCTATGTCTATCCCAGTGTCCCCGTATTCGGCCCGAAGAAAGACCGCCAGTGGTTCGAGGGCCAGTATATACAACATTGGTGACAATGGGCAACCCTGCTTTGTGCCGCAATAGATCCTCCAAGCCTCTGACATATGTCTCCCAGTTTTCACCCTCACTCTGGGATTATTATAAAGCAGCCTGACCCAATGGAGGAACCCCTCTCCTATCCCAAAGTGGGCAAGGACACACATCAGCCACTCCCAATTTATGGAGTCGAAGCCTATGGCTGTCTCACCCGGTCTCTGCTTTGTTTGGTCTGCCACATGGTGGAGTCTTCACGTTGTATTCCTTCCCAGGACATAGCCCGTTTGGTCGGAGTGAATTAATGTGGGTATCACCTGCTTGAGTCGGTTTGCGAGCACTGCCATGAGGATTTTAGAGTCTTGATTAATCAGGGAGATCGGCCTATAGGAGGCGCGGTCTAGTGGTGATTTCCCCAATTTCATGACATGTATGATGACCGATTCTGACATGCTATCAGGAAACTGCCCCTTATCGAATGCCTCTTGATAGGTTTCCAACAACCTTGATGCTAAAATGCCCTTGTATTCCTTATAAAACTTGCCTGAGAGCCCGTCGGGTCCCAGTATTTTGCCCGATGGGAGCTCAGTAATTACAGTCTCCATTCTCTTCCACCATGAGGGGAGCCTCTTATATTTGAACTTGTTCTTCTGCTAACTTTGGGAGTCTGATCTCTGCCAGGGCATCAGTCATATCACCTGTCTCTGCTGCTGGGTTGGAAGCATACAATTGCTCATAAAATTGTGAGAATATTTTGTTAATACCTTGGGCATGTCCCCCTCTACGTACAGTCAGTATGTACTTCCCATAATCCAATCTCCCCAGTCTCACCCAGATTGCGATACATTTCAGTCTCAAACTCGTGAGTGCTCCAGATTCCTCCCTATTTCTCCCTAAGTAGCAGAGCACCGTTTGGTGCTCTGCTACTTCTATCTCTCTCTTCACTTCACTAAGATCCGGCAAGGCGCCTCGTCTTAATCCTCCCATTTTCCCTATTGCTGCTCCCCTTGTCACCACCTTAAGGGCATCCCAGAGTATACAGTTACTCTCTATGCTTCACACATTATGCTCAAAGTAATCATCTATCATATCTTGCATGTTTTCCTGAAACTCTCCCTCCTTCAATGCCTCCACCCTCATTTGCCATGTGGGTATAGGGGCCTTCCTATGAGTATGTGCCCATGTTGCTAGGAGTGGTGCATGGTCTGACAGCGTCTGTGCCCTAATGTTAATCACAGTGAATTCACCAAGAGATTCAGTGCCTGTGAACAAATAGTCCGAACACGGATTCTTTGTTCGGATTCGGATGTATGCGTGTGAATATCCTGTGAGGAGCGCTATAGTGTGTGTACCCTCTCCCTTGTCCATGTACCTTCCTTCAGACATCTTCCAGGTGCAGTTGACTAAGTGTGAAAACAAAATCAAAATATCGAGGCTGCGTACCCCAAAAGGAAATACACCGAACACAGGTTACAAAGGAACATACAAAGTACTTTATTTTATACTGAATCCAGTTACAAAAACAGAGCAAAATCAAATAGCTATCGGCCCTCAGTACAGCACAACGAACTCCAGCGTGGTTCAGTGTGTTCAGTGAGAGACGTTGTACATTAGAATGCATTTGCTTTTTATACACTTGGTGGGCACGATGTCCAGCCCCACTTCGGGTTAATATTCCATTTAATACATCACCGATCTAGGGTTTGTGCCAAGTCTCGAACAACCGCATATAACTGGTTTGCCTTTAATACGTGTATCAACAAGCCTATGCAATAACTTTGTATTCTAAGATTTTCCATGTAGGCCTTCTCAAACATTAATACAATGTAGTTAAACAGACGTTCTACGTTCAGTATTTGAATACATTGTTTCAACATATGCTCGTGGATTAGTTTCATTGCACGAGTAATCCTTTTACACACAGGTCAACGAAGGACAAGGTCTCAGTTCACAACCTCAACAAGTGGCCTGCAGGCAACTTACATATTAGCTATGTACAGAGGTCAAGACGGCCATGTTGTATTCTGGAATGACATTGTCCACCATTTTAACTCACAGGGTGACATTTTGAAAGCGAATCCCAAAACGGTGGATGACCTAAAATGGTGCTTGCATTGATTTAAGGTCAGGACCTTGCAACACGGATTCTTTCGCAAGCGACTTTCAAGCAGCTTGGCGTAGGCCAATATTCATATATTTATTGCAATAGTAGGCACAATAGGATTTCTCTTTTGACATAAGGATCTTTTGTAAAGCTCTCGCTGGCGGCACAGGCTTCTTGTATTTGTCATCAGATCTGTCCATAAGCGGGTCCAGGGTGCAGTTAAAGTCGCCAGCCCAGATGAACGTCACCTCTCTGTATTGAGCCAGCTGAGGTGCTATTTTACTGACAAACTTCATTGCATCATGATTCAAGGCATATGTGTTTATCAAGCATATCTCCCTGTTATTCAGCACTGCCTGTACTATCACAAATCTGACTCCCGCATGGTTTTCTTGCTTAATCAATTGAAATGGCACCCCTTGGGCAACAGATATCAGTACTTCCCTTGCATAGTAAGAGTATGTTGAGCTGTACATCTCACCGCCCCATTTCTTGGCCACTTTAATTTGCTTCTCAAGGGTCTAGTGAGTTTCTTGTAATAAAGCTATTTTAACCTTCATCCTGTTCAGCCAGGTATACACTCTGAATCTCTTGACATGAGCGTCGAGTCCGCTGACGTTCCAGGTTCAATGGTTACCTCGTCCGGCCCCATTTTTGTGATGTGCCTTGTGGGCTGGCTTTTACCCTGTCTTCCTGCGAGGGCTCCTGCTTAATACTTGTTGCTCCGGCCCCAGCCTGTGCTGTCCTACCTCCCTTTGGGTGTGTTGTCTTCTTCCTCTCATTAATGTCTTTATGTGCCGATGCCGTCGGGGACCCCAGGCCAGGGAACCTTTCCTGTGTTGGCTCCTTTTGCTCCTCGTAAATTCCCTCCCCACTCTCGCCGTGCCTCGTATTTCTTTGTATGCCATTTCCTCCACCATTCATGCCTTCCTCCAACCAACTAAACAACATTCTAACTATAACTAATGAACAAACACCCAGCCTCCCTCCCCCTGCTCGGGCCTCGCTGCTTCTCTTGCACTGCCCACCAAGGTGGCACCGGACCGCCACATCGGGATGTCTTAAAACTGATATCATAACTAATAGAATTCTTGGGGTTTCGTGTCCTGTCGTCTCCAGCGGCTGGACCACAGCTCACCACTCCTTTATTTATATTCCTCCTGGCTTGCTTAATGTCTATGGTGTCAGGGCTGTCAAGTCCCAGGGTAGGCTCATTCCTGTTGTCTCTGAGGTGTGTTCCCCTCATTATTATTGGCATTTCTGGCTCTTTGTTGCGGGATACCCTGTTGGTCCATCCATGCGTGGGTCTCTTCTGTTGTCTTGAAGAAGTGTGATCTGCCATTTCGTATTACCTTCAGTTTTGTTGGGTACAGCAGCATGCTACGTATACTCGCTGACTTAAGGTGTTCTTTGGTGGGGCCATATTGTGCCTGTTGTCTCTGTACCAGCACTGTATAGTCCGGGTATATCTTTATTCTGGAGGAGTGCCTGGTTATCACTCCCCCTTCCCTTGAAAATGTCAATATTTTCACCTGGTCTTTGAAGTTCAATATTTTTGTGATCATTTATCTTGGGGCAGCTCCCGGTTGGGGCCTCATGGTCAGGGCTCTATGGGCTCTCTCCACCACAAAACCTTGGGAGTACTCCTGCCCTGATCTCTTGCAGCAATAGGTTCTCAACATAGTTTGTAGGGTTGTTGCCCTGCTCTCCTTACGGCAGTCCAAAGATCTGGATATTCTTCCTCCAGGGCCTCCCTTCTGCGTCCTCCACCCTCTGTTCCCGGACCTTCACCCTTTTCAGCACATCAGACATTTGGGTCTGGGTAGTCCAACGTAGGTGGTATATTGCTGCACCTGCTGTTCTGCCTTACCTACTCTGTCCTCCAGGGTCTTTACGTCTCACCGGAGGAGACTCATGTCCACCATAAATGTGTCCATTTGTTTTCCAGAGATGTCTTTAGGGTCACTATAGTTGTGTCCAGCTTGTTTTCCAGAGATGCCTTCAGGGCTGCTATGGCTTCCAAAATGGAGCTCGTGCCATCGTTGCCTCCCTGCTGTGCAGTGCTGGTCGAAGCCATGGTTTCAGCCGGTGAAATGGTTTGGCTAGATTTCCTGGTGAAAGAGTCCATGCTGGTTTGTCTCTCTCTTCCTCTTTTCGGGTTACTTGGCATGCTTTGCTGTGCCAGTCTATGCAACGTCTTCCACTTTTCACCTCATCAAGCTGCCGTCTAAGGTTAACTTCATGCTCCCGCTGATTTATCTTGAAGCCGGATATTTGACGCCCTACCTTCATTGGGGGACTCTGCAGTAACACCTATAAAAGCAGACTTGCTGTGCACTGCAGTCCGGTAGATTAGTCGGAGGCGGTGCAATCTACCCCATCGTCAGTTCTGGCAGACCCACTAATGGTCCCTCTTGGTTGTATGGCCACTATATGTCCACCAGCATCAGGTCCACTCCATGGACTTTGCTTCGCTGAGTGCCGTCCCAGGCCTCCCCCACTCTTCCCCGGTGCTATTGGTTATTTTGAATTATCTCCAGGTACGCTAGGGGGCTTCTCGGTGTCAATCGCCTCGGATGTAGGCCATGGCCCATGCAGACTCCTCTTGTGCACCAATGTGTGCTGCCCTTCCTCGTAGATCCGGGCCGCTGTTATGGTGTCCCCGGTACTCCCACTTGTCTCAACAGGCAAGCTCTGCTCTGCTCTGCCCGCGACTATGGGGCCCAGAACTCCCAGCACACCATGGGTGCGGGCTGTGCCTCCTTTGTGATGCTGGCTTAGGGATGCGCTGACTGCTCCTATGCTCTTGCAGTTCTCTGCGGGCTCTCCACCTTTTGCCCCTTGATGGGGGAGGGTCGCCTCTCACTCAGGCCCTGTCCCCTTCACCTCAGGATATCTCACATGGTGTCCTTTCCGTAGCCTGTTATTCAATTTCCTTGTGTGGGTTTGACCAGGTGGGAGTACGCCACCCGCCAGTAGGCCGAAATGGAAACACTGGCACCGGTAATTGCAGTGCCGGTGTTTCCACTGTCCCCATTCCCATGGATTCCTATGAGACTCCATGGGAATGGGGATTTACCGAATTCCACCTCTGGAAATTACTGAATCACTGGGGTTGTAATACCCCTGCGATTCCGGCAATCACAGAGGTGGTAATTCATTGCGAGTCCGGCGGCAGCCTGACGGTTTTTCCAGCACGGCGACCACCGGACTCGTTATGAGGCCCATTGTCTTTTAAGTCTACAATTGCCTGTTAAAGAAAAAATAAATAGTAATGTACCAGAATGCCTATCCTGTAATCATAAACTGTGATCAGAACATAACTATATGACTTTTCTAGGCATATCACAATGGGCTTTGTTCTCCAAGACATGTTTAATGTTTGTAGTATGACAGTAACATTAATATATATGTCAGCACCCCAGCACTTTCTGCAGAGCATATCTGCATCTCCCTTGCCTCCCCTCTTTTGGGCCATGTGTCCTCATTGTGATGATGACATTTCTGCAGAACACTTGTTATGTGAAAATATGACTCCAAATACCAGGCCCAGCAATCAGGTAGAATCCCTTTGTTACTGCTACTCTCATTGTACTTTGCACCACAAAATATTATTTTATTTTATTTTATTTTTTACATTTATATAGCACACAGACAGCCCAGGAGCATTGTGGCGCTGTTACTTGCAACAGGCTTAGTTACATTATGCATATGTTACAACATTGGAGCGCAGGGATGTAATACATGTTATGCATAAAACGTACACAGTTCAAATATCAGAAGGTGATCAGGCGAATAAGGTGGTTTTCATGGTTTTACGGAAGGCGGTGAGTGAAGGTTCAGATCGCAGGGCAGTGGGGAGGGCATTCCAGTGCAGGGCAGCTAGGTAGGGGAAGCTAGCACCACCTGCTCTTGCTCTTTTTACCATGGCTACGGTGAGTAGGTTAGCATAGGAGGTCCTAGTTGGTCTTGAGGAACAGGCAGGGTGTATCCTATGTGATAGGTATGCTGGTGCGGCGAGGTGAATGCATTTGTGGGTGAGGCTCAGGGCTTTGAAGATGATCCTCTCTTTTATGGGGAGCCAATGGGAGGCTCTTCTGGCAGTAGAGATGTGCCCTCTTTTGGAAATGCCTTGTGCTGCGCGTAAGGCATTGTTTTGGATAACTTGTAGTTTCTCAAGGTTTTTTGTGGAGGTCCCCAAGAAGAGAACGTTGCAGTAGTCCAACCGTGATCCAGTGATAGCCTTTGCTATGTTTGTGCAGATGTCATTGGAGAGGTAGGGTCTGACTGCATTGAGGAGTTTAGCATGGTAGGCAGCCGAGGAGGAAATGGCATTCACTTGTCTGGTCATGGACAGACTTGAGTCCAGGTAGACACCTAAGGTTTTTACTGACTCGGATACTGGAATTTTGATGTAGTCGATGATGAAGTGGCTAAACTGGTCATCCAGTTTTTTGAGAGTGTCGGGGGAGCCTACAAGCAGGAGTTCGGTTTTATCTGAGTTGAAACAGAGGCTGTTAGCAGCCATCCAGGTTTGGATGGTGTTGTAGATGATGTTGAGGGTCTTGGAGTCAGTGTCATAGTCGCCAGTCAGAGTTAGGAGGATCTGCGTGTCGTCCGCGTAAATAGTGTATGAGATCCCCATGGCGTCAAGGATGAGGAAGAGGGGGTGAGTGAATATATTGTAGAGAGTATCAGCAGCCTCCTCTTTTCTCTGTCTTTTTCACTGTTCATGCTGTTGTCAGCTATGGCTTGTGTGGCTCTAGCAAATGCACACCTGACAACTTGACTCTATAGAGAGATAGAGAATGAGAGAGAGGAAGAGAGGGAGGATAAGAGAGAGAGGGAGAGAGAGAGAGAGAAATAAGGAATGAAACATACATGTGACATATCCATGTCCGAGGGTCGGCCAGAGAAATACCAATCTTGAGGATTCCAAACCTAAAGGACACATTCACCAGGATTGGCCTTTTCTAAGGAGCCCTCTGCTAGTCCCTTTCCCAAATCCTACTTTGCTGCACGAACCACTCGGCCTCCATCCACCCACTCCCAATCCCCCGCAATCTATTTGTCTGCTGCGACCTCTGGCTGCATCCTCTTCACTGTCTTAATACTGTGACCCCAGAAACTGAACGTATAGCATGTCACTCCTTTGCGTGCCTCCTTTTGTGCCTCTGGCTTCTGGGCCTGCAGTATCTAAACTGCGAAGGAAATGTGAGACATGGTTAGAATAAACAAAAGAGCATGAGAGAAAGAGATCAAGTGGGAGAGCACTAGATGCTGTATTATATGCTGAGTATACACACTTATATACATCTATGATAAAATGGTGTAGGCCGGCCTGGAAAGATGCCATTTTCAACTAGATATGGGCAGGTGTGAGGTGCAATTAATGTACATTAAGGCTTTGCACTTTACATGCAGTCACTGTCGGAAATCCCTGCGCTCTGTGTTTTGCCGCGCAACCTTGCCAGATCTCATATACCCACCTGAGGCCACACCTGCACTGCCATTCAGCATCTGCAAGCAGTTGCCAGCTTCACTCTGGTCAGGCTTCAAGATGATTGGGTAAACCTCACCACAAATTGTGGCACTGCATCTGGACCTGTAAAAAATGCAATGTGTCCTACAATGCTGACCACAGCCTATTGGATTGCAGCATGGCATTATAGAGCCCATGTTCTCTGAAATGTTTCTTGACTGTTCTTGACTACTTCCTGGCTCGACATACCACCAACATTAAGTCAGGGTAAAAGCTGACCCAGTTGCAATTGTATTGGATGTCTTCCTGGGAGGATGTCATCTCTAGCGTTAATATTTAAGATATGGTGATGATTGATCTGGAGGATCTAATATCAGGTGTGCAAAACCGAAAAAAGTAGAAGTGGGCATCACTCAAACAGTCTACAAAATTCACATTATCTTTGTAGTACAAGTTATGTCGGATCAAATCCTTCCTTGCATTTGTTTTAGCCTGGAGCTATCAGATTAAGCTGATCCCATGACACAAGGATCAGAGAAATATGCAACAAAAATAGCAAGCTGGTACACCTCGTAAAATCTGATGCTCTCAGTTTGCTCAGAAAATGTGCGTATCGTTCATGTCTTTATATTTCAATTTTCTTTTTATTCTCTTTCTTTTCTTTCCGGTGAAAATATACTCTTTTCCATTAATGACAGAGTAATTTGTAAACATTTGCAGGAAATACTTATTCCAAATTCCCACAGCCTAAGTACACTGAAATTAGTAGCAGAAAAAGACTCCTAGGTCAATAAAGTACATTCAGCCAATGGATTTCGGTGCTATGCACCATCTTCGGGGCTATGCATGCTTGATATACATGAACACAAATAAATACATTCACAATGTAGTACACACTGAAACATGTCAACAGTGTTCAAAATTAAGCAAAAAACAGAGTAATCATAAATAACCATCTCCGAATGCTATCAGATAATGTATGTATTCATTCAATAATGGTTTCTGCAACGCTTATCAGAGCCTAAACTCATACCTCAGTTCCAAAGTCCTTCTCCCAAAATGATGCTTTTTTGCATATGCGGCGCTCATTACCTTACATACGGTAAATGCGGTGACCTGCAACGTACCTCCAGGTTAGATCACTGTGAGTATCAACAATCCGTGTCTATGCGATCAGAAAGCGTTTAGATACACCAACTTTCTCACCTGCAGTGACAAATGCCGTTCCAAACACTGGAGAAAACCGCAAGGACGGGCAGTCTTCAAAGGCCTTTATAGGTTGCCATGGAGACCCTGCGAGGCTTCATGCTCAAGCACTGAAGTGCTGGTGCACCAACGCCTCGCGTTCCACCCTCCCATGGAAATGGGAGGGCGGGATTGAGTCTCCATGCCGACAATTGCGTTACCATAGTGACATAACATCACAAATCCAAATCTAATAATGTTGTGTTTACTCTTACCTGCTAAATGCATTCATGATTTTAGGTTATACATCAAGGTGCTAGTCATCACTGCCAAATGCCAATCCATCTGTTTTCATGTCGACTTTCACGTTGTGCTACATCAAACTTAGATACGTCTTTCTATTTAATTCTATACCGCACAACACTGTGCGCTGCATCCTCAGTCTCTGGATGAGAGTTGGATTGTACCTTGTAACCCTTCCTGGGCCCAATCCTGTCCTAATCCGGACAATGCGCACATTACAGTGTTATTGAATATGTTACCAATATCGGCTTAATGTACATTAAGGCTTTCCACTTTACATGCAGTCACTGTCGGAAATCCCTGCGCTCTGTGTTTTGCCGCGCAACCTAGTACGCTGCACCTGTCTTAACCCCCTGAAATAAACTCATTCAAAAAACTTCAACCACACATCTCGAATGCCTATAGGGGAACTGTATAGATGACGTATGATTCTGTCTATGTATTCATGTGCATAGAACAGGTTTTAATCATATCCTAATTTAAACAGAACTGAATAATAAGACTGAAAAATAAATATAAAAAAATGAAAATGCATCCTTCTTTTTCTACCGTGTTTCAAAACGATTTTCCTTTCATGATCTCTATGGAATACTCCATTAACTCAAAAAAAACGATCGTTAGGCAAATGCCTCAATGCGGATACCCCAGCGTTACAGCAAATCTGTTATTTATCAAATGAGCATCCACATAAACTATGCATGTACAACGTTTTAAGTATTATCTAACTTGAAACAAAAGCTGACATACCCAGTTGTTAACTGCGATACACTATTTCCATAGTATCATCACAAGCATCCTTCTTCTGTCGTTAATAAGTGTACGAAATTCACACATTCATTTATTTTCTTCATTCCAACCTCATAACTCTGCCTGTGCTCATTCCCTCTTGCCTTTGCTGTTCTTTTCGATTGTCCCATGTAATATAATCCACCTGGGTATTTTATTGTATAAATGATACTCTGTGTGTTGCAAGTTGCATAATCATAATACGCTCTCCTGTGTGTGGATGATGGACAGTGTCACCCTTAAGTACGTACCCAAGGTTACTACAATGGAGGCAAGGGAATGTTCCACTTCTTTCAGTTCTCTTTTTTTGTGTAGGAGGTATTCATCTAACAAGTCTATCTTTAAAGTTTCTACTTTGCTGATATGCAAAATTTGGAAAATCCCTAAACAGGTAGTAAACTCATTGATCACATGTGATCGTCCTCCAATTCTTCTTAATAATGCTTTTTATTCTGTTGCTTTGTTTCGAGTATTTAGATACAAATTAGGTGTATCTTTCACTTTCACTTTGAGTAGATCTTCTATTTTCTGAGTTTCTAAACATGTGCCAGCTGTTACCTCCCCTTCTGCAGTATTTCCGCGGTTGATAAACGTATTGCCTATCTCTGATAATTCTTTGGTGTAATCTTATGAGTCGCTGACAATCCTTTTAACACACAGCAATTGGCTATACGTTAAGTTCTTTATCAGGCTGTGCTGGTGAAAAACTGAGTCTATGGAGGAGATTGTTCCTGTATGTAGTTTTTAGGTATATGTTAGTTTTGTATCCTGTGTCCGTTGTAGTAATATTCACATCCAAGAAGTGTATTGTCTGGTTCGAATGTTCATACGAGAACTGTATCCTTTGGTCTATTCTGATAAGATATTCAAAGAACTCTTGAAACTTGATCTCTGTATCTGTCCATGTGCCAAAAATGTCATCTATGTAGCAGATCCATATCCCTATATGATTTTGCCATGTGGGATGTCTCAGGACAAATTCCATCTCAAATGTGTGCATAAATGCATTTGCATATGCGGGTGCCATGTGGCACCCATTGAGGTGTCTGCCACCTGTAAATAAAACTGTTAGTTGAAACGGAAGTATGAGTTATCTCCTATGACCTCCAGTTTTGGGCTGGTATCTCGCCTTCGTTCAACAGTAACCATTCTACTGCTTCACTGCCCAAACCGTGGGGAATTGACGTGTACAAGCTTCTAACGTCTATCTTAAACAGTATATGATCAAAGGATATTCATGGGTGCCCCTCTGTGAGGACGAACACGGCAAACATGTGTATGTGGTTACTGTTGATACTCTTGTTCAGAAGGGAATTGCCATAGCATTTAGGTGCTGGACCGCCCACATGTGGGTGGGACAAAGATTGATATGCAAATGGCTATTTCCCATCTGTTTGTTTGTTTATTTATTTGTTTGTTTGTTTATTGCATTTATAATGCGCACCAGTCCCGGGAGTAGCAGGGCGCAGCAAGGATATGCAAAGCTTAGAAAAGTTACATAATGTACAGGCCATATATGAATAGACACATTATACCGGCAGATAATACAAAATAGAATATACAAGTCAGATTACTCAAATTACACAGAGAGGCAAAGTTATTTACATCTTAGTATGTAGTGATGTACAAATGTACAATCAATCAGCAGGTCGCACTGAAGTGTCTAAGCTTCCAAGGAGACTAATTCTCAGTCAAATTAAGGTGGGTGATGAGGTTCTTTCTGAAGAAAGAATAGGGTAGGTCAGCTCTCAACTGATGAGGCAGGGAATTCCAAAGTTTAGCGGCCTTCAGAGGGAAGCTGTTGCCGCTGATCTTACATGATTTGAATCTGGGTACTACCAGACAATTAATGTTGATAGATCTAGAGGGTCTACTGGAAGTTCTTCTGGATATTCTGTCGATTAGGTAGCTCAGTGCACATTGTGTAGTGGTTTATGTGTCAGGGAGGCGATTTTTAGCTGTATTTTGTTAAGGGTGGATAACCATTTGTGATGTCGTCTGATTGCAGAGATGTGCACTCGTTTGTTGATGCCTAGTGCAGCTTGAGGAGAACCATCTCCGGTTCCGGAAGCACCTCAAAACCTTCCTCTTTGCCTCCGCTTTCTCTCCCCTTCTCCCCTGCTAAAATTACTGAAACTGCACTGAATCCGCAACTGGGCCACTCACCGATCTCGGTCCTTGGCCCAGCCACTCTCCCCTGCACTGCCTCTCTGGCAACCCCTGAACTGCGGGACTGTTCTCTGCATCCCTACAGCCCCCCTTCCGAGCACTTGTCTGCACTTACCTGGCACTTGCCACCAGCTGGCCTTTAGTATTTATCTTGTTATTCTACTAACCCTGTATTGCACTTTCCCCTCTCCCTTTCACCCTTGCACTTTTCCCTTCCCCTCTACCCTTTCACTTGCACGATCTGAATGACACCTGGCTTAGTAGGATCGTTGTCTGTCTCCCCTTGTTTCCCCCCCCCCCTGCCTCGTTGTGCCTTGAAACACTTGTGTATAGGCGGGTTACAAATGCCATATCATATCATATCATATCTGATGGCATTGTTCTGTAGTATTTGGAGTTTTTGGATAATGGTTTTATTGGCACTACTGTATAGGGCGTTACAGTAGTCTAGTCTTGAAATAATTCATGCTCTGGCCAGTATAAGGCAACTGTCATTAGAAAGGAAGGGCCTATCTGCTCTAATCAGCTTACATGTGTGGGCTGTGGTAGAAGCCAGAGAATGTATTTGTTTGTTGAAGGACATCATTGCGTCAAGGTAGAAACCAAGTGTTTTTACCTCTTTGGAGACAATGGTGTTGTTGTCATCGATGATGAAGGAGGCACATTCATGACCTAGTTTGGAAATGTTGCAGGGGGAGCCGAGGATCATCAACTCTGTCTTGTCATCATTCAGGCATAGGCCGTGAGTGGCCATCCATGCCTCAATGATGAGATAGATTCTATTCACCAACGCCAAGTCTTTGCCATGATCCCCAGAAAGAGGGAGGAGAATCTGAGTGTCATCTGCGTAATTAGTGTAGGTGACACCCAGAAGGTCCAGATCGTTGAACAGTGGCTTGGTGAATATGTTGTAAAGAGTGGGGGACACACAGGAGCCCTGAGGGACCCCGCACATGATAGGGGTGGGATCCGCAGCTGCAGAGGGTGAGAATACTCTACTGGTTCTGTCACTCAAAAATGATTCTATCCATTTAACAGCGCCAATGGAGAAATGGGCTGCTGTGCCAAGGTGCCTACAGAGGACCTTATGATCGACCAAGTGGAAGGCAGCTGAGAGATCAAGTAACAGCAATAGTGCTGTTTTCCCTTGATCCCTCATCTCGTCGATCTGAGTATTCAGACCTATCAGTGCTGTTTCCGTCCCATGTAGTGGTCGGAAACCTGATTGTCGGACCCCTAGGAGTTTGTGCTGTTTAAGATGTTTTTGGATCTGCAAATATGCAGTTTTATCCATACTTTTGAGTAAAAATGGCACCGTTGTGATAGGGCGATAGTCAGTAGCGAGAAGTGGGTCCAAGGTTTGCTTCTTGAGAAGTGGGAGCACCCATGATTGTTTGAGATTAGCTGGGACGGTGCCGGAGGCAAAGGAGGTATTAATCAGTTTGGAGATGAAAGGGGAGAGGTCTCTCGCGGCCTCTTTTATGATGTGCGCTGGGCAGACATCTCCTTTACAGTTGGACGGTGTGAGAGAAAGGATAGTTTTTTCTACTTCCAGGATCGTTGTTTTGATGAAACGGAATTTGATGTTTGGATCAAGGATATTAGCATTTGGTGGAAGGTCGTGATGAGATGGATAAGATAAGTTCAATGAGTCTTTCTTATTTTTTATTTCGGTTTGGAGAGTGTTAATTTTATTGGTTAGTGCTTGTTGTATCTCTGAGCACCAGTTCTTATCTTTAATGCAGGTATCGGGTGGAGAGATAGGGGACTCTAGTTCTTTTAGGATTGTGAATAATTCTTTCATGCTAGAGTTGGAATTAACTATACGTTCATTATAGGAATTCCTTTTTGCCTGGCAGATTTCTTTTTTATAGTGTGATGAGGTGGACGCTAGCTTCTTTTTGTTCTCATGGGAGGGGCAGAGGCGCCAGTCAGTTTCATATTTTCTTTTTAGTAGTCGTAGGTCCTTTAGTTGTGGAGTGAACCACTTGTTAAGGTGTGATTTTGCTTTGCTAGCTCTCAGTTTGAGAGGGCGACTTTGTCCAGAGTGGAGAGCATGATCTTGTTATATTCTTGCACCAAGGTGCTTGGGTCCAGGCTGTCTGGCAGAAGTTTAGAGTAGGTAGAATATTAGGGATCACATTATCCACTGTTATATTCTTTTTTAGTCTGGTTGGACAGAGTGGCACTAATTGGGGGGCTGTGAGTGTCTGTCTGGTGGTGGAGAGTGTTAGGGACACAAGGAAACGGTCGGTCCAGGATAGGGGAGAAATAGAGGTGATAGTGGCTATGCAATTGTGGTTGGCTACCCAGTCCAGGGTTCTACCCTTGATATGGGTGGGAATGTTCACTTTTTGTGTTAGTCCTAATGCATTGATAGAGTTAGCTATTTGCAGGGCTTGTTTGTCCGAAGGGTCATTCAGGCCTAAGTTAAAATCACCAAGCAACAATGCTTGGGATGTGGGTTTGAGATGTGGGTTTGAGATCACTAGCAATTAAGTTGTGCAGGTCCTATTAGTGGCTGATGCCTTAGGGATGAGTGTATTCTGGATATCAGATATGCGACAAATGGGTCGGGTAGTGGGCCATTTGGCGCTAGTAGGTGTCAAAGTGTGGTAACAATTAGTTTTCTTATTGGTAGGTGGTAATGATCTTGTAAGAGGCTTGTAAATTTTGGGGAGGCTGCTACGTAATTTAAGGTTTCTAATGTCCATAGTACAAGGGACTACTAGATTTGGGTGCCATGCTGGAAGACGTAGGAGGGAGTAATTTCTTCTCTGCTAGGATGGTAGCGTTAGGGTAGGCTACAAGAATGATGGCTAGTTGAAGAGTGATAAATGGCATAAAGATATATGGGATATGGTGGCCTGGCATATTAATAGTGAGACGTGGGTCTCAGTAGACAGGTTTGGCTTTTAGCTATATGGGTCTGCGAAAGGTACAGTGAGCTAAAGTGTGGCAGCGGACTCTAGAGTGGGTACCATCCCAAAGAACAGGCAATTGTTGCCTTGTTCGTTCTCATAGAGGGGCGCCCATGACTCATTTTTGATTTTTGAAGGCCCTTAGGTCTAGTCACCCTAAGTTTCCCAGGGTCATCCAGACGTGGACCCCTTGCTCATTGTGCTCAGATAGGCACAGCTCCACCTCACTGATGATGTCCAACAAGGCGGAACCACGTGTCTGGGTTTGCTGTTGGTACTCTTGTTCAGAAGGGAATTGCCATAGCATTTCGGTGCTGGACCACCCATGTGGGCGGGACAAAGACTGATATGCGAATGGATATTTCCCATCTGTGAAAGGCACAGTGAGCTAAAGTGTGACAGCTGACTGGGTCCCATCCCAAAGAGCAGGCCATTGTTGCCTTGTTCGTTTTCATAGAGGGGCGCGCATGACTAATTTTTGATTAAACAGTATACGGTCAGCACTGAAGTGTACTCCATTAAGATGTTGTAAAAAATGTGTCGAATCCTTCATATATGTACATGTCTTTTGAATCAAAGGTTAGAGGAAGTAATCTATATATTTTCACAGAAGTTGTAGTATGCTTTTAATTCCTGCCACAAATGGCCTACCAGGTGGTTTACAGAGGTCCTTATGTACTTTCGGTAAAGTATAGAACTGCGGTATGTGTGGGTGGTTATTTTTTACAAAGTTCTGGTTGTTATGATTTATCCAACTTAAATCTTCAGCTTTTACTAAAAGGTTATTTTTGATTAAACAATGTGGATCCATACCCATTATAGCATATGTGTTTCTATCACTTAATTGTCTTTCACATTCCTCATCATAGTCAACTGTCTCTAGTATTACCAACACACCTCCCTTGCCTGGTTGCAACGACCAAAAGTTCTAAAAATGCAACCACCAACGGTTCGAACACCAAAAGTTTCAACCTTTGTTGGAAGCATTGTAAAAAAGAATGTGGGCTGCGGGGGTGTCCCCCACATCACCCCGCTCACTATACTTTATGGTATAGTGAGCAGGGGCTGCGGGTGACACCCCCAAAGCCTCTGTTAAAAAAAAAGAAACGGGGGCTACAGGGTTGTCCCCCGCATCGCCCCGCTCACTATATTTTATGGTATAGTTGCGGGGCACACCCCGCAGCCTTCCGTAAAGAAAATAAAAGAAAAGCAAAGGACCCTGCAGTGCCGGTTCCCGATCACGGAAGTGAAAGGGAACATGTGCTGCTGAAAGCCAGCGTGAAGATGAAGGTAAGTGGTGTTTGTTTATGTTGGGGGTGTGGGTGGGGGTGTGCTGAGGGTGTGGGTGGGGTAGGGTGTCATGGGTGTGTTGTGTGTGTGGCTGTGAGAATGTATGTGTGTTCGCATGAAAAGGTGCAAACTTTTGCTGGATCGCACCTTTCTCATGGAAACGTTTTGCCCACGGTACTTTCAGCCGTGGGCAAATCACTTGGATTCTTCTTATCAGCTGTAATTCGTCTGGTTTCATGCTTTTATATCCAGAGTGTTTAAAAAAAATAAATCTTCTCTAAGTCTTTCGTGACTTGATTTTGAAATGTCTCTACCAAGGGGATGCTAACCGGCGGGACGTAGTTACTTTTGCCTCTGAATTCCATGACAGGGGAATCATCTGTCTGTGTGGTCGTATTTTCTTCCAGTTCATTAAAGAAGACCTTAAGCTTAATTTTTCTTACAAGCTTGTAAAATTCTATCTTCCGTCTAACAGAGTACTGTTGTAGGTAGTGTAAGGAAGGAAGGGTCTTTCCGACCCCCCTGTACATTCCGTATGAAATTAATCTCTTGCTCATCCCAGTGTGGGAGACGTCTCCCCTGTCTGCCTTCTGACGACAGAGGCTAGAAGCCATTGGATGAAACATACAGACTCCATTTTATGCCACCCCAAACTCCATCTTTTTACTAGGCCGCACAATGATTTCCAAAAGCCATCTCTCCCACTGTCCAGCACCACGCACCGCCAGCCCAGCTGCCCCCAGCACCTCCTCCTCTGTCTGCGCCACACAAGCTCTTTTCTCACGGAAGACCAGTTGCAAAAGATACACTTTTCTTTCCTTTCCTCTGAGCTCACTGCCCTGTGTGTGACCAGAGAAGAACCACCAACCGTGTGTCCATCAGTCTCCACAAACCTGTCTATGGCCCCTCCACCCCCACCTTGAAGAGCCACAGTTCCCCGACCTCTCTTGATGTAGATACAGATCTAATCCCGTGCTGTTACATATCCTGGGTAAAAATAACATGTGTCAGCTAATATCATGAGGCATCAGGTAGATCAAAACCTCCAAGGTGGGCACCTTGGCCTGTATGCCAGGGTTTATGGTCCCTAGGGTTCAAATGGCAAAATCGATCAGATAACCAACAATATAAACTTTACAGCATCCTCCACTCTTTCTAATGATTATTTGTTGCATCCGTTCAGTTCCTGTTTTTGCTAAAATGGATTAGTTAGTTGTGCTTCATCTTGTGTGCCTGACATTCATCCTGCGGAGATGAGCCCAGCTCACCTACATGCTGCTCGGCGATCACCCAAGTTTCCAACCTACCTAGTGTGACTGTCTCCTATGTTTCTATAATGTATCTGCACTTCCTAGTACATGCAAGTATTATGCACCTATATCGAATCGTCAGCAGTGACGCGTTTCAATCTTATAATGTGTTGCCCGTGTATTGTTTGGCAGAGCGCACTCAGGGCAGTAGAGTTCTCTGTGTGCATTTTTTATCTGATATAAACCTTGTTCAACTTGCAATCTATCTCTTGGCCTCATTCCCTACTGGGGTGTGTCCATTTAATCCAATTTTGGGATCTGTATTAGGGGATGGGTTCTTACATTTGGTCACCCCTTTGACATGATTGGTGACCCCTTTGGCATGATTGCTCCAAGACGTCCCCCGTACTGCGGCGAGATTTGCGGAACGCCCATCAAGTCTGCTCCACATACGGCTGACCAGTATATAAAACATGTACGCTTCTGAGCAGGATCCACGAGTCCCGGCTTTGCGAATACCCAACTGCTTGCCGAAGCCGGGCATGGATCTTGATTGGGGCAGGCACCCCAATTGAGGATAGACCATGAACAGAGGCTCTCAAAACACCACGGACAAGTGAGTATTGATTGCAAGACGAATTAAAGTGGGAAATGGATGGAGCAGGGAATATGTTCAGGATTGGGTTGGGCGTGAGTGAAAAGATTGAGGGATTGTTGAACTGAAGTGCTTTTCTTCTTTCTATGGCCATTATGTTTTTAAGAGGATATATGGGAACCTAGCTCTGAAAGGGGGTGGAAGGTGGGACCACATAGTACTGTCTCGACCAGTCCAGGAATACAAGTGAGGAAAAAGTAAAAAGTAGGAGTCTTATATATTGAGTAGAGACTGGAAATTGTAGTAGTTATTTCTTCTAGTGTTTATAAATCCTTTTTGGAGGGCGGCCCAGAAGAGGCCAAGGTGAGGTAAATGAGAGGTGTGCATGAAGGGGAAATAGAACATTCTTGAAACTGGACTGAGGGTATGAGGGGTTGTCCTAGATACATGTCTCATGTTTTATTTTGTCAGTAAGGTGCGTTGATCTGTCATGTTAAATTGTTAATTGGTTTATGTCTCAATGTGATCATTCTTTCTATGTAAGTGATTAAGACAATGCAAGAAATTAATAATATGCTTTGAAGAGCAATTTGAAAAATTGGTGTTAGAATATTAGAAGATTGAAATGTTAAAAGTGTTGGTACACACACACACACACACACACACACACACACACGCGCGGATAGTGGGAGAAAGCGGAGCGACACTGTGGAGACAGACACTCCACTCTTACATATTTGCAAACACCTCCCCCTCTATAGCGAAAAAATAATGAAGTACCATGGGCAGTGGCTAGCAGAGATTAAAGTGGAGGGATTGTCTCAAATCTGGCCAGAAGAGGGGTCATCGTTCGATAAGATGGTGTTAGACCTTGTAGCTACATACTTAATTGCTAAATATAAGGGGAAGCAACTCCAAAATAGAAGGGAAGTGCTGGATCTCTGGAGGATGTTCGAAGTAACACCCCTTGCAAAGAATAAAGAGAAGGAGTCACAACATGTAGTGGTCACAAAAACCGAGAGGGAAGGAGAGGAACCGAAAAAGTTGTACCCACTGCTGACAAAACCCGCTGAGGGATATAGTGATCCATTATTTTTACCCCAACCAAGTGCACCCGCCACTCCAGCAGTAGCTCCACCTCCCCCTTATGACCCTAAGGGTCTATATGGTCCAACAAGTACACCCTCAACCCCCGAGAGAACCACCACACGAGATGTAGGAGCACTAATGACCAGTTCCCAAGCAGAATTGTCCTGATTAAGAACACTGTGTGAAAATACACTATTGTTACGGGGGGAGAGCAGCTACAGTTGCTTCCCCTGTTGAAAAGTTCCTCCATGATAGAGGATGAATGTAAGTCCGGGGACTTCCTATTCGAATAGACAGCACCCCGATCAAGAAAGTACTAGTACAACTAGAAGGTGACCAAGTAATTGTAGGATATGACACATTAACATCTGACAGGGAGGAAGAATGTTGGAGTGATATTGACGATTGTGAGGAAGGGGCTGTAGGAGGGGGCCCACAAGTGCAGTGGCAAAAACCACAGGTGGGAGGGGAAGAGGAAGTATGGCAAGGAAGACTTTGAAATAGGCTAGGAAAAATGGCAATAGCAAAGAAAAAAGGAACAAAGGTAAGTAGAGGCAGGGGAGAACCAATCTACAGATGCCCCTCATTCACACCCTCTCATACAGACCCCACTATGTGCCCTGGGCATTGATGTATAAAAAAAAATAGTTGAAAGCAATATTCCCACTTTCCAGCCGTACAGGGAATTGGATATATGCTTTTGAGAAAAACACTTCGGGGTCCCATTAGCCATAGGAGACATCAAAAGGCTTCTAGTATCGGCAGTGGGAGATCAGGCAGACGGAGTGTGGGTGAAGGAGGGATTCCCAGGAGTAACCATGGGCAATGACATGCATGACAGGGCATCCTTTAACAACGTGAGAGCGCAGGTGTGGGATGCACTGCGGAAAATCCTCCCCAATACCCCTGATTTACACTCTGAGATGCAATGCACCATGGGGGACGGGGAAGATGCTGCACAATTCATTTTCCGGGTGCAGGATATGTGGAGGGCAGAGACGGACATGGTCTGGACCAGTCCACCTCCCTTTTTCACTTCATTATCAACCTTACATCCAGACAAGGAACCACTGATGGGGGTGGAGATATGAGACAAACAGTTCATCTTCATGGTGGACTAGAGAGCGAAATAATCATGCCTAATGGAAGGCGGGTTTCCGCTGTCGGGCAAACATTTGGAAATGCATGTATTCTCTGGGGTTGTGGTCATGGTTCCTTACATTAAAGATGTGGATATAAATATAGAGGGAAAAAACAGTGTGAGCACCCCTACTGTATCAAGAAAACACACCAGTAAATTTGCTGGGAAGGGATCTCCTCAGCAAGCACAATATGACAATATCATTCACTGAAAGGGGTATAATCTGCTCCACCCCGTGAATATGCCCCCTCGGGGCAATGTTATTGATCAACACAATAGTAAATGAAGTAGCTGTCTGAGGGGTGCCCACTAATGCAGATATGTTTGTCTATGGGATACAGTTTTGGGCAAGAGTGGCACCCAAGCTAACACATGAAGAGTACCGTCTGATTTTTTCTTCCACCCATTGACTGCCCCTGAAATACTACCAGGTACCATCCTCTCATTATTTCTACAGGGAGTACAAATATCAGCCAAACTTATTGTGGCAATACCATAACACTGCGAGATCTGACAGATGAGGAGCTGTTCACTGGCACTGACGATGATGGGGAAATAATCATGGAAATATGCATGACATCATGATACAGAACCAACGAGTGACTAACCCACTCATGGCCATTGTCAGCGCAACGCCGTAATTTTTTGACAAAGACATGCAGGAGGTGCCCACTAACCTATGGGCCGTCAACCCTCATGACGTAGGATTATTTCAAGACATAACCCCAATTAAGATTAAACTAAAGCCCGGTACATTGATGCCCCGGTTGAGACAATGCCCCCTGTCAAGAGAAGCAGAGGAAAGAATAAAAGAAACAATACATGCACTATTACAGCAAGGCATCATTGTACCTTCAAACTCCCCTTGTAATACCGCAATTTATCCAATTTTAAAAGTGAAGCAAGGGGCGTGGAGGATGGTGCAGGACCTCTGCCCACTTAATTACATCAATGAAAAGAATTTCCCCCTAGTCCCAAATCCTGCATCCATCTTATGCAGCATTCCAATGAAAGCTACACACTTTAGCGTGGTGGACTTGAAAAATTCAGTTTTCTCTGTGCCACTTGACCTAAGCTCCCGGTATTTGACTGCTTTCACCCTGGGGGGAAAGAGATATGAGCATTGCAGACTGCCCCAGGGATACTGTGAAAGTCCAAGCATCTTTAACAGAATATTGTACGAAGATCTCAGCAATATTGATATTAAGAGCACCGTGATAGAATACATTGATGACCTCCTAATTTGCAGTGAGAGTGAGGAACAATACGGAGAAGATTCCATAACATTGTTGAATTTGTTGGCACACAAGGGGTACAAGGTAGACAAAGGAAAGCTGCAATACTGCTTGACAGAGGTGCTGTATCTAGGACAAATAATATCCACAGATGGGAAGAGAATTATACCAGCCAGAGCAGCAGCAGTACGCACAGGAGCTAGACCCACACAGTGAAACGCATGCAAAGGTTCCTTGGCATATATAATTATTGCAGAGCATGGATACTTGACTATGCAGCATACACACGACCACTATTGTGAGCACTAAATGAGGCCCAAAAAGGTAACACAACTATCACCTGGACACCTGACATGTATACAGCCTTTGCAACGTTAAAGGAGCTGATATCTACAGCTCCCGTTTTAGCCACCCCAGATTATGAGCGGGAATTTTACCTGTTCTCGCACTCTGACGGAACCTTTATGACTGCAGTATTGACACAGAAAACATCACTAGGACACATGACCCTAGGTTACTACAGTGGCACTCTTGACTCAGTAGTGCAGGGTCATTTTACATGCAAACAGGCATTTGCAGCAACAGCCTTCGCGATTGAAAAAAGTACAACCATAGTGATGGGATGCTCTGTTACGTTGTTCGTTGAACACTCCTTGTTTGCCATTCTTGAACAATCAAAATCCACACTCACCACACAAAGAGCAACAGCCTACGAAATAATACATCCCAGCCCAAACATCCACATAGTACGTTGCAATATTGTAAATCCAGCCACATTTCTCTCTGAGCCATGTACAGTAGAAGATATGCAAAATCATGATTGTGCTACATATGAGGGGGAAGGAGATGACATTCCCAAAGCAAGTGAGAATGCCCTAGAGGAGGGTGAAGTGTGCTTTGTAGATGGGTCAGCATTTATTTACCCGGAGACAGGAGAAAAACATGTGAGTGCAGCAGTAGAGGAAGAGGAATATGAGATCATTGTACAAAAACGATTACCAATGCATTATTCAGCACAAGCAGCAGAGTTAGTAGCACTAATTGAAGCATTGCATGCAGCAAAGGATGTGCATTTACCATTTATACAGATTCAGCATATGTAACCACCATGGCAGATGCTGGATTATCCAGGTGGCGAAGGAGGGGTTTTAGGAAGGCAGATCGGTCCCCTGTACAACATGCCAAGTTTTGAATGCTGCAGCAAAAAAAAGCAGCTTATTTTACAAAAACGCTGCCTGCAGAGTGCATGCAGATAACTAATACAGAGACAGAGAAGGAAGAAGGATACAACACTTTACCGATAGCTCAGTTAATAGAACTACAGAAGAGAGCTCTGCCCATAGAACATGACCTATGGGTAAAAAGGGGTTGTACACAATCCTCAACAGATCTCCTATGGAGACAAAATACCACAGGGAAGGTAGTAATGCCAGTAGAATTGTTACAAATAGCATTCCAACAATTGCACTTCCCTGGCCATGTCACCAAACAACACATAGCTGCAGACATCCAAGAGGATTTGTTTGTTCCAAACCTCCATGTGTATTTAATAAAAATGTCCATTGAATGTGTAACATGTCAAACATAGAACATAGGAAGGACCCTCTAAACACTACCCCGCCCCATTGGACCTTTCCGTGAGCTGCACATTGACTATGCAGACATGGGAGAGAGGTGCAATTGAGTGTTAGGCAGCATCATATGCAGTACCCTTTGGGAACAACACATATAATTAAGACTACAAGTGCAAGTACAAACTCACCTTTGGTACAAGCCCGTACTACACAGTAAAGTGGTAGCGATGGCTGAGCAGCCAGACCTATCTCAAGAGTAAAGTGAGCAGTATCAAATAGTTACACAAAGGACAACAATTACTATGGTTCAAACAAACACTGACCCAAGGTTTCTGAGTAAAAGTATATACATTTATTTACACATCAGTTGTAAAACAATTCACTAAGTAAAGCAGTTGAAAAATAACAATCTTAATATACTGCACACCACCCAATAGATTCTGGACAAGTTAAGCTCAAAATGAAGTGTGAGCAAAATGGCACTCCAGCAATTTAAAAGGGAGGTAAAGACAAAGTTAGGCAAAAGTTGAGCAGCACCACCAAGTAAGTAAGCAGGGCAATCTAGAAAAAGTAACTACAGTGAGGAAATCAAATCAAGGGCCCGGGCCAAAGTCAATGGACCAAAAGTCTTTGCAGAGGATCACACAGTTAAGGGTAGTTCGCGGTTAAGTCTTTGCCAAGAGTTCAGAACGAAGTTGGTCGGGCGAAAAGTTACTTTAATGAATAGAGAAGGAAAAGCCCTCGGATTGGCTAAAGATTTCAAACACTTTCACCGCGGTCCGACGGAACGAACAACCGGGTTTGAACAGTACCTTAAATGGAGAAGAAGGCTGTAGCTGAGGCGGACGTTCCTGGCAGGTCCTGCAGGATCACGGTTCCTGAAGCGACTGTCGGACTGTCACAAAATAGGAAGACTGGAGTGTCCTGCACTGCTCAGGGAAGAAACCACCAGCATAGCAAAGCAACAAATAAAAGGTGCGCTCCTTAAAACCCAAGCAGGGTCCGGTCCTTCTGGCTATCCGGTTCACTGTAGCTGTGCACAGCAAATTCGACCAGAGGAGGGAGGCCTGGCTTGCAGTTTGGCGAACTGGTTGGTCAGACCAGCTCAGGGGGAGAAGATTCCTTGCAGATCTTCCCTGTCATCGAAGTTTGGAGATTCTGACCCGCTGCTGGGCTTCACCGGGAGGTTCAGTCATGGTAGAGGTCCTCTTCTGTCAGCTTCTCTTTGGTTCTCTAGATCCAGTGGCGACTCGGCCTTCTCAGTCCCAGAAACCTGCTTTTTATGCAGTTTTCCCCAATTCGCACAGCCTGGCAGTCAATCACACAGCAGGGTGGCTGTCCTGGCGGGACAGTCACCAAGCCAATCAAACAGGAGTGCGACTTGGGTTACCAAAATAACCCATGGCAGGGGTCCTAAAACCCCTCCCTCACATCCTGCCTACCCAGACGTTCAGGCATCTAAGGAGGGCTTCTGTGCAGAAGCCTGCCAAGGGTCGGCGAACAAAGGAACCAAACCTGGTTTGGCACACAGAGTAAAACACGTAACCAAATTACAACAAATATGATCCAGCGGATTTAAGTTCGAGGCTACTAAGATAGCCTAAAACAATACCAAGACTATTTAATATAACCGCAGTAGGAAAAATATGGTAGATACCACTGCCACCAGCCATGAAAAGGGAAAGAAACAATGTTCCATGAGAGACAGACAAAAAGGAATCACTATTAACCCTTTCCAGTACTCTATGTAAGATAGGTTGGGGAATATATGATGTCATACGCTCTGACAACAGAACCCATGTTGTTAACGACGTATTCAAGGAGGTAACATCTCTATTAGGTATCACACATAAAATGTTCTCCATTTATCATCTGCAAGTGAACATGGTTGTCGAGAAGATCAATGGCCCCCTTAAAAGCAGATTATCTAAACTGTGCCATACTCTCAAGAAATTGGGTTTATTGCCTACCTCTGGCTCTGTTCCAATTGCATAAGCAACCCAGCAAAGACCACCACTTGTCCCCACACAAGATAGTGACAGGCAGGCTCATGCAAACACCCCTGTCACCAATAAAAAGGATTTCAGATGCCCACAAAACAGCAACAATACTAGGTGAGGAATTTAAAGAGTATCTAACACAACTCACACGAGCAGTGAGAAGCATTGCAAAACAAATTACCCTGCCCTTTAAAAAGGACAATGATCCAAGCACCACTAAGTCAGCTGCCGACAGCCCAGCAAGCTAGTTAATGCCAGTGGAGCTGGTGTACATGCACAGCTTTGTAAGAAGGTGGAATTCTCCAAGATGTCATGGCCGGTATGAAGTAATATATTGCACACCATTGGCAGTGAAAGTAAAGGGCATGAAATATTGGATCCACCTTTAAGATGGTAGGAAGGCACATGACAGCGTAATACAAGGAGAAGGGCATCAAAATGAACAAGAAGTGGCAGTGCCCTAAGAGGTTAAGGAGATAGACCAAGCACAGAAAAAGACAGAGAAATTTTATGGATAAAAACAAGTGTGAAGACAAAGGGCAAATGTACATAAAAGAAAAAGATTGAAATGTACATATTACGTGTAAATATTTCACTCTTTCTCTCTCTCTCCCTCTCTCTCTCACTCTCTCTCTCTCTCATTTCCAACTTTTTCTTTCTATAATAAAATGTCAAAACAAAATGATATGTTTTTGTATAAGTGAAAATGCACTTAACCCATTGTATTCCACTCTATAGGTGCGACAATGGCGGAGAGAAGGGCCCTGAATGGCACCACAAAAGAGAAATAGGGACAATGTTAGCGCCACTAGGACTTATTTCTACGATTGTGATCTTTATTTTATGGCCATTGTATTTTTAACACTATTATTATGTTTATGATTATATTGGAGTGTTTCTTTTATTATGGGAGATATAAGAGAAGGGGGGGTGGGGAAAACTTGTGCAAGAAGGAACCCAGCTAATATGGGACAGAGTGAAACTGATGTGGGCCCATAATACCTCTGTAAATCTCACCTCATTGCATAAGAACAGCACAATGAAAGCGCCTCAGTTGGGGTCCCCACTAGAGAATCTTAGTGAAAATATAATGTATGTATATGATGAATACCAACTAACCTCTAATGTCTTGGCACTGCCACATACTCAGTCTGAGGCAACCTCTGATGCTACCTCAAATGTCGAATTTATGTACATTGTGTCCCAAGTAACCACGCCAAGTACTCCTCCAAACACACAGTATTGGCAACATAATTATGAACAAAACGAAAAGTTGAACTTAGTACTTTTTTCCTATCCTCTATCAAGGAATTGTACAGACATACCATGGCATAGGGTGGACTAACAGAAGGAAAAGGGAGTTAAAACGTAGCATGTATGATGCATAGCATGGCCTAGGGCTGGATGCTGTAGAAGATCCCCGCCACCCAGTTCAGTCTATGGTACTCTGACATGAGCACCATGGGCAAACAGGCAACAAACAAAAGTTGCTTCATGTGTTTTCTGATCCCTCATGCATCAGGGACACCTACGGTTCTAATTCCACAGAAACTCCCATAGTGGATGCCCAGTGTCTCGTTCATCTTGCACTTTGTAGAATTTGAAATACCTTCCAGGCACACACAGTAATGCTACAACTACTCCAGAATGAGAAGACTTGCCACAGTAAGACTCAAGGAGTAATATGCATCAAGGAGATGTTTTTCGTCATAAAGGGGACAATGTTCACGGAAAACAAATGGCAGGAGGCAACAGTGATGTGCAAAGCAGAAGCATTACAAGGACTGTCAGAAGAAAAATGTCAATGGGTGGAAAGAACCTGCACTCAAATATGGTCTCAGCACATTGCCAAGCTAACAAGGGGAACAGCTCTCGAAAAGTCAATTAAGATCCAGCATGAAGCAGAATATGAACTTTGTTTCCACAGAGAAGGAAAGGTGCCCATGGGATCAAGCAAACACTGCAACAAAACGCTTGTCCTCCCCGATATGTGGAAAGGAACAGCTGCGTTGATGGACAATTATTGGGTATGTGGCAAACAGGCATACTTGCACCTCCTGCAGTCATGGAGAGGTACGTGTGCTCTGGCTACTCTGCATTCGGCCCTAATGGTGATTCCGGAGAGTCATGTCCAGTGGGACAGGGTGCCCACAAGACTGTCATCGACACCCCAGTCCACAACGGAAGAACCCCCATATATGATGTACTGTCGGAGGACAAGCTACAAGACAGAGTGTTGCACAAAAAGAGAGCATCAAACTACATATCTAAAGACTCTCCCAATCTCTTAGCACAGATACCGGACCAGTTAAGTTGTTCAATTCAGCTGAGACATTGTTTGCGTCACTGGTGCCAAGCATCCAGGCCCAAGCAAATGTCAAATGGTTGCAGATTGTGAGGTGGGAGCTGATCCAATTGGCCAATGACACTGAAGTGGGGTTCAACATAATCAAGGTAGAACTCAGAGCCCTGCGGTTGATGAGGATGCAGAACCTCTACGTCTTGGACCTCCTCAAAGCAATGGAAGGTGGGTTTAGCCGAAAAATCCGTAGTGCATGTTGCACGTTTGTAACTTCTGCAGACGCTGACAACGGGACACTATCACATGTGATTGCCTCGAATAAATGATGAAGAAAGAAGGTGGCGTCCAGCCAAGTGACTGGTTTGACACAGTTTTTGACTGGGTGCCATCATGGTTCGGGACCGCAATGAAGCTGCTGGTCCCCATCATCGTTTTCCTGCAGCTGATTTTCTGTGTGGTGCCAGGTAGGGGTTTGATTCTGAGCAAAATCTGTGCCTAGTATGCAATGATGATGGTGACAGTGGGCAACCCAAACAAAATGCTACTAAAGAAGCACAAGTACAAACAAGTGAAAAGAATGAGCCCAAATACTGCATGACAGCAGTGTACAACACAATGGATACAGTGGATAACTTGTGGCACACAACCATCAAAGAGCCCCATGAGTTAGAATGGTATACGGAAGTGTGGGTTGACCTGGCTGGGGATGGTGGGTGCATCCTGGAGACTGGACCAGAGAGAATCCTTCTGGATTGATAGACTGGGTACATTGACACTGAAGGGTCTGAATGAAGAAATCAACTTTATATGTTTTCTCTAAAACAATTTTGATTGTGAATTTGTGGCTGTAGCACCCCAGGAGTGCCGATGAACATCTGTATACCATGCAAATAATTTAGACACTATGCAGAGTTATGAGGTTGGCATGAAGAAAATGAATGAATGTGTGAATTTCATTCAATTATTAACGACAGAAGAAGGATGCTTGTGATACTATGGAAATAGTGTATAACTGTTAACAACTGCGTTTGTCAGCTTTTATTACAAGTCAGATAATACTTAAAATGTTGTACATGCATAGTTTATGTGGAAGGTCATTTGATAAATAACAGATTTGCTGTAATGGTAGGGTATTCTCATTGAGGTATTTGCCTAACCATCGTTGTTGTTAGTTAATGGAGTATTCTATAGAGATCATGAAAGGAAAATGGTTTTGAAACACAGTAGAAAATGAAGAATGCATTGTTATGTTTTATATTTATTTTTCAGTTACATTTTTCAGTTCTGTTTTTTTTTTTTATTTGAATTTATTAAGATTTTAAAGGCATGGAGAAAGGCATTACAAAGCAATGTTCAAGAACAAACAATGGATTACACACAATTGAAGCATTCCTGCCCCCCAAAATAGAAAAATTGACCCTTTATTCAAAATAAGTTTTTCCCTCCCATCCCCACCCTCCCTGAAATATTTTCTCCTCATTCATTTACTGATGCATATATTCAAAAAAGGACTTGATTGGTGTACAAAATAACATATATGATAATCACCCTGACATAGGTTGTCTTCATGTGAGGTCCTCTGGGCCATGATATATGTCTTTTCTAATGTAACAGATCAAAGTTTTTGTCGCAGGGGGGATAGGTGCAACCTTTCATTTTCACTCCATGCTTCACTAATTAGCTCCTGGCATATACTTATAGGCAAAGTCTTCCCAAAGTATGTCACATTGTACAGATTTTGCATGCAGGGTTGAGGTTATTTTCTCCATACCACATATATTTGATGCTACATTAATCCACCCACCCTTGACTGGTGTGCTCTCAGACTTCCATGTAATGACTAGAGTGGCATGGACTGCTAACAAGAGGTGAGCTGCCAGGCCCTTGATTCTATTTCTTTCGTCTTCACATTGTTCAAACCCAAAAAGAACCAGAAAGGGATCTGCAGACCTCTGAATTCCGTTGAAATATTTGATTCACCCCAATACTTCATCCCAGTAGACCTTGATCCTCGGGCAGACCCACCACATGTGCCAATAATTGGCTATTCCACCACATTTACACCAGCAGAGTGGACTCAATGACTGAAACATTCTGGAGAGCTTGAGTGGGTCATATGGCCACCTGTGTAGCAGTTTGATCACATGAAGTTTGTATTGGCTGGATATAGAAACCTGAGGGGCGGCCCTACACATTCTTCCGAACATGATTGGATCAACTTCTTCACCAAGATCTTTCCCCCATCTATCCTTCAGGGTCAACTTGGAGCCTTTCCTGCTTCGATAAGCTCCGTATAAATGGCAGATATTAAACCTTTCATTTCTGTTCTGGGGTTCAAGAGCTTCTCAAAGGGGGTGAGTTCTCTACCTGAATTACCTTTCCATTCATCCCTTGTCAGAGCTCCCTTAATCTGCAAAAACTGAAAAACAGGCAGGGGGCCCAACCCGAGAATCTCACTCAGTTGCGAGATTGTAATGAAGGACCCATTCTTCCAGCGCTGACCCACCCTTTCCAGGCCCGCTTCGAACCAGAGTTGGAATCTATCCAAACTCGAATACTTTCCCTGATGCCAGGGGCCCATAGATGACTCAGGGGGGACGGCCATGAATTGACTTTCCAAATGTCCCTTTTCTCCCTCCATATTTCCCAAATGGTCCCCAGTATTGGGTGGTCTCTTAACCTCCGTAATAGTTTATTTCTCTGGTCCCATAGCCTCTCAGAGACCGTTGCCGGGGACAAATAGTGATTGTCCATCGCAACCCATTGAGGCTCTTTATGATTTTGCAGGTGGGGAATCAGAATTCGTAGCTGGGCAGCCTTATAACACTTCTTCAGGTCTGGCAGTCCCATCCCTTCCTTATCTTTAGGCAATGCCAGGGTGTCATAAGCTTCTCTCGCTCTTTTGCCCTGCCAAAGGAACCTCACAACCGACCTTTTGACCTCATCAAAGAAGAGCCTCAGCATTTGTATGGGAAGCATCTGGAAGGGGTAAATAAAACGGGGGAGGCTTACCATTTTAAACGCATTAAGTCTACCCAACCACGATATTGTCAGTTTCTCCCATTTGGTGAGATCTGCATGAAACTTTAGGAGGAGAGGTGGAAAATTGGCCTCATAGAGTTTAGTAATGTCCCTCGTAACCTGTATGCATAAATATTTGAACTTAACATTTTCCAGGATAAGACCCAACAGAGAGAGTTTGTCCATGTCTGATTGTGTGGTCTCATGCAGGGCAAATAAGATTGATTTGTCCTCATTAATTTTGAAACCCGAGAGGTTACCATATTCCTTAATTAGTTGAATTGCTCTAGGGATGGATGATGTGGGGTTCGAAATATGCAAAAGTAGGTCATCAGCGTATAAGGTTACCTTATAGTCTATAGTTCCTAGTTGGAGTCCTTCAACCTGAAGATCTTCCCTCAATTTCTGGGCTAAGGGTTCCAAAGATAAAGCAAAAAGTATTGCAGAGAGATGGCATCCGTGTCGTGTTCCTTCACCTAATTCAAACCAGCAGGAGTATTCCCCGTTCACAAAGACAGAGGCTTTGGGTGATGTATATACCGCCTGAATCCCACCCCTGAATTTCGGGCCTATTACCACTTTGCGGAGGACTGCCATCCGAAAGCCCCATTCAACCCTGTCGAAGGCCTTTTCAGTGTCGACCGACAGGAGAGCGGGTCTTTACCCATGGTTTGAGATGCATTAATTAAGTGTAGGGTCTTCCTCGTGGTGTCGGCTCCCTCTCTACCCAGTATAAAACCAACCTGGTCTGCGTGTATTAGACGTGGCATGTATGTCTCCTTCTGCTGCTAGGATTCTAGTATATATTTTTGCGTCCACATTTAACAAGGATATAGGGTGATATGGGCTGCATTGATTAGGGTCCCGCCCCTCTTTGGGGATTCCTGAAACAAGGGTTTGAACAAAGGAGTCCGGTGCTTTCCCAGTGTCGAGGATCTCATTGAAGAGCTCTACCATGAAAGGAAGGAGGGCGGAGAGAAAGGATTAATAGAATCTGGTGGTTTAGCTGTCTTCTCCGGGGGCTTTGCCTGGTGATAATCTCTTAACTGTGTTTTTGACTTCTTCTTCATTTATCTGACTCTCTAATACATGGGTGTCATTACATGATAGCTGCAGCATTTCTACCAAGGACAATTAATCATCAGTATCCAATTCCCCAGGTTGAGCCTCTGATCTATATAAGGCCTCATAAAATGTGGCAAAGGCTTCAGGAATATCTGCATTAGTTGTGATTTGGGAAGTATCCTAGTTTTCTATTTCCAGAACCTTCCACTCGATTCATTGAGCACGTAATCTGGCTGACAACAGGGCATCAGCCTTATCTCCTTTCTCATAGAACTTTTGTCTCAAGTGCTGTAATTTACAGACTATCAGCCGTGTTCCAGGAGGCGGAGTTCTTCCCTCTTCTTTTTGCTTCCAAGATCTTATCCACTTTCCCAGTCTTGTCTTTCCTCACCGCTTCAACTAGTTGACAAATCTCATTTCTAAGTTTGTTTTCAGCCAAATTCCTTTCCCTCTTCTTACTTGCTCCCTCTCTAATCAGGACCCCGCACCAGGTCGCCTTCCCTGCTTCCCACACTGTTAGTTTGGAAACCTCCCCGGTGTTGTCAATAATCTCACTTTCCATCTCCGTTTTGAAGACTGGGTCTTTCCAGAGAGTTTCATTATATCACCTTCGGCCCCCTTTCCTAGGTAAAGTGTTAAGGTCAATGTCAACTGTGACCATATCGTGATCAGACCAGGTGATCGGAACGATGTCTGATCTCATAGTAGCATTATACATATCCTCTGTTAAATATATATAATTAATCCTAGTAAAGGTATTTTGGGGCAGAGTAGAAGGTGTACTCCTGTTCTTCTGGGTGGGGTTGCTGCCATGTATCTCTCAAGCCATAGTCATTAAACATATTTGCGACTTCACTGTGCCCTCCCTCCACTGGATCCCTTGTGTCAGGATTACCCACTTTCCTATCCAAGTTGGTGTCTGCCCATAAATTAAAATCACCTCCAAGGAGGACATGGCCGGCGGCCTCCAGCATGATTTTGGGGAATTTCTTGGCCAGGAATCTAGATTGTCCCATGTTGGGAGCGTATATGGTAGCAAATGTAATGTTCACTTCTCCCATAGTGCCTGCCACAAGTAAAGCACGCCCTTCTACATCTGCCCATATCTTGGAGGTTGTGAAGCCTAGTCCTTTCCTGATGAGTATCCCCACTCCCCCCTTCATATGGGGTATGGACCCCAAAATTCTGACCCTGTTCACACCCCCAGAGCTTCCATTCTTCCTCTCTAGCATATTTTGTTTCCTGTATTGCCCTGCAGAAATCACAATATACTAAAGGTCTCTTTGTTGGAGAATTGAGACCTTTAACAGTTAGTGTTCCCACCCTGAGGAGGTCCCTTATTCGTAGGCGCGTATCAACCGCCATCCATAATCACACGTGTTAAAGGACCTTTTAGCAAAGAATGACCACTTAGTGAGCCGTTGATCAACCATGCGTGCACCATTTCAAGTCCTAGTGAAGATTCAGTTCCTGATCCACCCCCTCTCACCTCCCCCCACTACGTCCCCCATTCCCGGTTGGTGGCATCCAATCGAGATCATTTAGAAACATTGATCTGTCGTTGGACCACCAGCGGAGACCGTTACCTCACGGTCCCTTTACAGAAAACATTCTCAATAACGTTTGAGCCCCGTTTCCATTCCCCTCCCGAATCAAAACATAAACTCTTTTGCAGAAAATTCAAAAACTTGTGTGACACCGGAGCTCGCCCTCAGCAGCACACTCATTCGCCCCTCAACGAGAAGCATTTGGATAAATAAAGTTTCCCCTGTATCCGGACCTGACTTGGTACGGATTACAGAGGGCCTATCGAGCCGTCTGCCGTTGTATCCCGGCAAAAAATATTAAAAGTTCCTTTCAGACGACTGCCATATTCATTTATCTCCTTTGGGTGTGACATTGCCTCTCCTGTATTTCCTCGATCCATTAACCTGTTTCCTTCATGGCCCTTGGAGTTCCCAATGTCTCTCACTCTGTCCTGCTTCCTCCTGGTCTCCACCTTCTGCACGCGTCTCCAAAAGTTCAGAGGTGCAGTTGTGAATCTCCCTTTCAGATCTCAGTCGTACTTTCTTGCCTTCATGTTCAAAAGAGAGGGAGACGGGATAACCCCACCTATATCGAGTTCCACTTTCCTTGAGCCATTTGTAAGGGGGCCACGCATTCGCCTCACAACCAAGGTCAGGGATGATAGGTCCTGAAAGATAGTAATTTGTGTTCCTCCAAGTGTAATTGATCCTCTGGTTTTGGCCTTCTTGAGAATCCTAGCCTTATCTTGGTACCTGTGGAACTGGACCAGAACAGATCTCAGACCACCTGTTGGACAGCCAGTTCTATGTATCCTCTCCCCTTTGGGCTCATCGATCTCGACGTCTGCTACTTGTATTTTAATAATATTATGGATCATTTTCCTGAGGTCCCCTTCTGTTTCACCTTCATGTTCCGGAATGCCAAAACAGTGCAGATTATTTCTCCTCTCTCGGTTTTCCAAATCGTCCATTTTGAATCGAAAATCTACCTCTCTTTGCTCTGTCTCCCTTATTCGATGGTCCATCTGAGTTTTGAGGGTATCTATGGAGACTTGAATGTTTTCTATGCCTTCAAGTCTCTCTTCGATCTTATCCATTCGCTTTGTAATCTTATCTATCTTCCCACCTATGTTGGCTCCCATGTTCTTTATTTCACTCACGAGAGCAGCAATGTCTCCTTTGGTTGCTGTGGCTTCTGTCTTGGAGGCCTCCATGATCGGTATAAACTACGCTTCCACTGGCAAGAGGAGGGGGAAAGTAGGCAAACTTGGCTAGTTTCAATTTAATGTCCATATAATTCGAAGTGGTTCTAGTCCCACCTTATTCGTTGGATTATGCAGCGGCTGGGGAGGAGCAGATGGATCTCAATACAGTCTGTTGGTCGAAGGAGGGCACGCGGCCCGTTTACGGGGACTCAACCCTTCAGAGGAGAGCTCGCTTTATTCATACATAGATGGTGGTGTTGGATGCAACGAGGCCTTGGGCACAGTAACTTTGTCGAGGGGGGTGTTGGCACATGTTCCCTGCAGACCTCGTGCCTTGTTCTAGTCAGACTGTTCAGTTCGTGTTTGGCAGGTATCTCTCAGAAAAGATCCCAAGGCTGGGGGAGGGTTGGCTCGCTGGTGGCTCTGTTCTCTGGCTATGCTTTTTTATGCTGGTTTCTGTCCACATACAATGACTTGAGGGGAAGGGTTTTTGTTTTGCCGTTGCGACCCCATGTGGATCCATAAAGTGTGATTCCAGTGATTTCAGCATGATTCCAGAAGTCAATTTCAATGTGTATTATTTGAAAGTCTCACTGCTCCTTGCATATAGTTCACTTTGTTTCTTAATAGTAGTTCCGGAGATGCAAATTCCATTAAGAACATATGGAGCAATCTCATGTCCAGAACTTCCGGGTTCAATAGGCAGTTTTTAACAAAGAGTCCCTTACTTTAGCTCAGACAACTGACCAACGCACAGGTAGCAGTTAGGGTGTGCCCCGATGTGACTCAATAGAAGGATCTGATTTGTAGCCTCAAAACCCCTTCATCTATCATGTAATAATGTACCCCTCAGAATACATCTGGGAGAGGGGGATGGATTAAAGTGAATATGGCATGTGTGAGTGGCAGTTCTCATTTGGTTCAGCCTCAGCTGGATCCTGGGGGCCTGCAGCGAGTATCGTGGACTTGCCACAGACCAGTTTCTCAGTGGTTCTGATGGAATCTGTTGTGGGGTCCAAACCTCTTAAGGCGCATAACATCAACGTACTGGGACTTATTGTGGGGGATCCCCCTGAACTTGCATTGGACACTGCAGATCTTCACCCTGGCCCTTGTTTTCTTTGTGTTTAATCGGGGCCTCTAGTACTGTGATAGCTACGCCCCCTTTGAGACGACGGCATTGGAGGGAGATCTTTATTTCAACCCAATGTTATCTGGGTGTATTGTAGTGTCCGGCACGCTGCATGGCTTATGGATCCAATGTTCCCTGTGTATGCGCCATTATAGGAGTCCTTGTGTCAGTCTTCAAGACACTGTGCGGTAAGCCGCGGTAACGTTGGGGCACGATGGGTGCACCAGCAGTATCCAGAATGACTTCCAGGGTTCACTTATGTGTTGCAAAGGGGGGAAGGTCCTCCTCCTACTTGCTTGCATACTCAGAGGACCCAGAGCCACCCTTCTATGGACGGCTGGGACCGAGCACCAGTCAACGTCCATTCGTGGTAGGAGGGTTCCAGCCGGGTTACAGCTGAGATGGCCCACTCAAGGGGAGATGTTCAGGCGGACCACTCGGGGGATGGGGCCGCAGGACTCACCTTATACGCTCCAGTGCAGCAGCAGAATGCCGGTTCCAAGAGCTGCTTCGCTCCTTACACACTTGCCGACACTCGTTCAGAGGAGCAGCGGGCCGATATGTCGTGATCCTCGCTACCCGGGCAGTGAATGTCTTGTGGGTCCTAGGTTTGTTCTGTATGTTGCGGGGTCTCTCTAACTACTTCGCAGGTCCCGCAAAGTTCATCTTCGGAGTCACGCACCCAAGGCTGGTTTCACCTTCTTCAGCTCGTGGCGCTGCTGACCTCAATCTTCATTCAGGCATTTCTTCATGAAAACTTCACTGTTTTCCTCTGGGTTTCTTCCTGCAGAAGGGGGGTATATTCATACAGCTTGCTACCAAATACTGCTCATGGGGGGGTCCAGTAGTGGGGGCTCAAGTCACCTCAAGGACCTGTGAGGGGAGAGCTCACACGGTGGCGAAGATCATCCGTGCGCCACCTGGTGGCCGCTTAGTTCTGTTTAAATTAGAAAATGATTAGAACCTGTTGTGTGCACATGAATACATAGACAGAATGATACGTCATCTATAGAGTGCCCCTATAGGCATTTGAGTGTGTGGTCGAAGTTTTTTGAATGAGTAGAGTTCAGGGGGTTAACATAAGTACAGCATACTAGGTTGCACGGCAAAACACTGAGCGCAGGGAGTTTCCGACATTGACTACATGTAAAGTGGAAAGCCTTAATGTACATTAAGCCGACATTGGTAACATATTCAATAACACTGTAATGCGCACATTATCCAGATTACGACAGGATTGGGCCCAGGAAGGGCTGCAAGATACATTTCAACTCTCATCCAGAGACTGAGGATGCAGCGCACAGTGTTGTGCGGTATAGAATTAAATAGAAAGGAGTATGTTATGTTATGTTATTTTGCATTTATATAGCGCCTTATATACCATTGGTATGGTCTGAAGGTGCTGGTAGGTTGAACGCCCTTGGGAACCGAAGTTCGGATCAGTAGAGAGAGTAGACAGAGTCAAAGTTGCGTGTGAGCACCAGATATGTGTGCAGCTGGTGCGGTATTCGTGTGATAGCTGCTTCTTAGCGGTAGGTGTGGTAGTTGAGAGATCAGGAGTATGTGTTCGTTCTGGCAGGATTTATCCAGACCGAATGTGGCTGCGTTAGGCCTGAGGGGAACGCTTGGCTGGGGTGTGTAACCAGCAGTGTTTACTTAGAATGATGGGGAATGTGTGGCAGATGTTGGTATGAGAACAGTTATACCGAATGGTGTCATAGTATCTCTGTGTTCTAGTTGAGTTGTGGTGTAAAGAAGAGAGTATCATAAATACATATGCGGGTTGCCCCACACGACGGTGATAAACCCTCCTACCAAGTGGGGATATACTCAAAATTTAATCAAAAAGAAGGGACATATTTATTTAACACAACATGTTTGCCCTCAGCAATCTGAAACCCGATCACACAGTCTATCTAACCAAATGCATGTTATGTCATGTACAATAAATGTCATGTATCCAGTATTAAAATATCATATTTAATTCATTTGCTAAACAGCACAAATATCAAAAAACATTCACTAAAAACATTCATTACATCACATACAAAATATACAATGTTATAAAAGTGGTAATTATTCCACACATATTCAAATTATACACACATTTAAACATTCTAGACAGTAGCTAATTCAATTGTTCTTATTTCCTACTGTGTATCACAACTTAGCCCAACTTATATAAGTTTCTGTCCTGGATGTTTATTATTAACTGGACATTCTTCAGGGGCGACAAATTGACTTGTGCTTCTTGTAGACTTGTCTCTATGGTTCCAATTTCTAGAGCTGAGGATACATACAATATAAAAACAATTATTACCTTGGCATAATAGGTTTTTTTACTTCACCCAGCCAGTCCTAATCACCATTAGGATACATCAAGTATATATACTATAAGATACTAGTGCTTAAAACTTGTAATCTCTTTCATGTAGTACAAGTTTATTTAGACAATCACAATTTTGTCCTTCACTATACACAGTGTTTGGGAGGGATATAAAGCCTATCACAACACATTCTTTGTTGTACTCATCAAATCATAATGGCAATTAATGAATGATCAAATCAGAGAGTACACACATCTATTCTCAAAACTCAGAACGTTCCTCATACAATCCAACTGGGGTAACACCTCACCTCCATTCCAATAATGATTTTCCTGTCTTGTGGGCAAAGTACATAAGCCAGCCTCCAAACCAGGTCAAATATGCAGTTAGTATTCTGTCAAGAAATAGGACACCCTGTAAGTTCTCAGAATGCAGAAAAACGTGCCGAAACTACAAATAGCATCCAAATAGAAGGAAACAAATGTGAATGATCATACCTTTTGTAAAAAAGTACTATTCTAGGGTCTGTAGTCTTGTCAATGATTTTCCTGAGCCCCAATGCTTTTTTATTTTATAGTACTCCGTGGCAAGGGTCTTCCCCTAGAAAGAGGATGTATTAAGTACCATCACTCACTTTTAGCAAGTAAATACATCAAGGTAAAAATCCTGATAAAGCACCCCATCAGTTCCCCAAATCTAGGTCCCCCAGCTTACCATTAGTAGTGCTACAGCCGTAAACCATCCGCAGAGTATTATTATTCTGCTGCTGATCTGCTCGCGAGCGCGAGCTTCTCTATTTAATGAGAGCGCCGTGGTCGTACGCCCATTGATGACGTCATCGCGTAAAAACGTGACGCGATGACGTCATCGCGTGCAGTACAACGCCGCGCCGACGCCAAAACCAGTGTAGCTACCCCAGCAACCCGTGAGTAAAGCCACTGCAGGAGCAAGAATACTACTCAAGCACTCCTCCGGTCTCATCCATATGTTGAAAACACTAGGAGAAAGAAAAAATAAATAAAAACATATCTCTCCATTAATGTAGGGGTCCTACGGGGTGCAGATCGTTAATCACCATCCAATTATCCAGTAACAGTCCAACTACAGTATGTAACAGTCTCTGCATGAGTTAGAAGATGGATTATTTAGGGCAAAGGCACAGTGCCAAATTTACGTAGGAACTCCAGTAATTGCTGGTATTAGTCATACACCTTTAACAGGTCCAATCAACATTAACATATAAATACACTGTAGGGGCCAAACTCACCCTTTTAAAGATAAGTCATTTCTAATACATAGTGCAGAGTACAAAGTACCCTGCCCCCATCCTGTATTTCTGGGAGTTCTTCAAAGTGAATTCCTATTTCACAATAGGTACATCGTGATAGGAAATACCATCAGACATTACAAGACACGTCCTTCAATGTTAATCGAAAACATAAGAAAATAATCTATTTGATGTTATGCCACTCAATATTTTCATTGAGTCCTGTTACATGACTATTAGTTAAAAAAATTAACTTTTGTTCTAAATTTAGCAGTTTTCTATTGATATCTTCCTGTGTCTTCCCTTTCACTTTTTTCAAGATGCACCATTCAAAATCCATGAAAGAATGGCCCCTCTCATCAAAATGTTTCACCAGCGGGGCCTTTTCAACATGGTTCCTAAGGCAGCTCTTGTGTTCTATCATCCGTGTCTTGCATTTTCTGTTGGTCTTTCCTATGTACAATAAGGCACATGGACATCTAATCATGTAGATCACATTATTTGTTTGACAATTAGTATGTTCCTTCATTTGCCATTCTGATTTCAAACCCAAATTCACAGAGGTCATTTTGCGAGTCAGAGGGCACATAATGCAATCGCCACACGGATGATGTCCTACAACCCTAGGTAGTCCCCATAAAGTACTCTGTCGCTCTTCAGAGCTATAAGTTTTCTGTACATCATTACGCATCACCAAATTGCGAATATTAGTACTTTTCTTGAAAGCCACTAGGGGAGTTGGAATGGTCATTATCTTCTTCCAATTTCTATGAATGATGTTTTTCACTTTGTAAGAAAGATTACTAAAGGTATTGACAAAAACCAATGGGCTCTCTACCTTCTCTCTATTTTTCTTTTCAAATAGAGCTTCTCGATGATTGTTAAAAGCTCGTTTGGCTGATTGCTTCACAATCTTAGCAGGGTAACCTCTCTCAATGAGTTTGTTAATCAAAATGTTAGCCCCATCTTCATAGTCCAACCTAGTGCTACTGTTACGTTTAAGGCGTAAAAATTGCCCAAAAGGCAAATTATCACGTACGTGTTTAGCATGGTGACTACCGTAATGCAATAATGCATTCCTATCGGTGCTTTTTACAAATGGTTTGACCCATAGTTGATTATCCCTATGATAAATAGTCAAGTCCAAGTAATTAACTTCATTAGAACTCATAGATGATGTGAATTTTAGATACCTGTTCTGATTGTTTAACCACTCCACAAAATTGTTGGCTTCTTCCAATGTTCCATGCCATACCATAAAGACATCATCAATATATCGTAGCCACTGGGATACTTGATGTTTAAATGGATTGACCCCAGAGTAAATAATGGTTTGTTCCACCATGTCTACGTATAAATTTGCTAAATTCGGGGCCATTGCTGCACCCATGGCAGTGCCTTCCACCTGCATGTAAAATTGGCCCATAAATTGAAAAAAGTTTTTAGTAAGGGCCATTTCAGCACACCAAGTAATGAAAGCATTACTAACCGGATGGTTGTCCTCACGCTTTAAAAGGGTTTCCTCCACTACCTCTAAAGTGGCTCTCTGGGGGATGTTTGTATACAGGGATTGTATATCTAAACAAATTAATATATCGGTGATAGGGTCAAACAAGAGTCCTTCAATTTTTACAATAGCATCTCTGGTGTCCTGAACATAGCTCTTCATTTGATTCACAAAAGGGCGTAGATAAAAGTCTACATATTTAGATAAAGGTTCCAAAATTGAATTTACGCCCGACACTATAGGCCTGCCCGGAGGTTTCTCCTTGTTTTTATGGATCTTGGGCAATATGTAGAATATCGGAACCCTCGCTGTTTCCCTGGTAAGGTAATCACCTTCCTGTTTGCTGATAAGCTGTAATTCTACCGCTTTTTCAACCTTTTCCCTTATCTGTTTCTTAATGTCTGGACTAGGATCCTGTTCAATTTTACGATAGCTGTTGTTGTCTGCCAGTAACCTCTCGCATTCATTTATATAGTCTTTTTTATTTAGAATAACAATGGCGCCACCCTTATCTGCCTGTCGAATCACTATTTCCTCATTATTACCCAGATTGCGTAACATAGTGATTTCAGATTGACTCAAATTGGAATTTTTAGGTATCCCTTTCTTTTCCAATTTCTGGATCTCTTGGAGTACCTTTTTTTCAAAAACCAATGATTCAGGGGAATGGGTATGTTGAGGGGGGTAGAAAGTAGATGGATTTCTTAAACCGCTATAGTTGGTGTAAATACTAGCTGGTTGGTCTTCAAAAAACTCCTTCAAATGTACCTTACGCATAAAAGCGTTAAATTCTAATCTAAACTCAAAAGGGTTATGATGTTTAGACACCACAAAATTCAGACCCTTGTTAAGACAATGCTCCTCTTCCTTAGTGAGAATCTTGCTGGATAAGTTCACTACCAACCCCGGTGACTGCGTGTCTGCATCCGGTCTGTTGACCAATCTTGCCGACTGTTCCCTCTGCCTAAAAAAGGTGGGCGTCTAGATCCATTTCTTGTGCTCCTGTTCCCTCTTAAATTTCGACCCCTTTGTGAAGGGGCATTAGTATTTCTTCCTCTTTGCCCCCCCTCATTAGTATCTTCATTGTCATTGGAAGAGCCACCTTCCTCACTAGAGCTAAAAGAAGTGTTCCTGAACCTCACTCTCCGGTTCGTTCTCTGTCCTTCGACAGGTGCTCCGAAATTATAGTCTTTCATAACATATCGAAAAGCTTTTTCATGTTCAAAACTGGCTAAATCTTTTTTAAGCCTCTTGATTCTTTCTGCGCTAGATTCTAATTTAAAATTCTGCATTTCTTTCATATGAGCATCTAATTTAGTTTTGAAGCTTTCAATATCGAAATTCTTTTTCATTTCTTCTTCTATTTTGTTCAGGTCCACCATAATCTTTTTTGTGGTTTCTTGGGCTGTTTCGATGATTAATACTAACCAGTCCCTCCCACATTTATTAGCTATATAGCTCCATTTTAATTTAAAATCTGCATTATCCAAAAATAATCTTGGTTCATTGCGTACTATCAGGCCCTGGGGTAGTGCCTGGTTCTTGAGATACTCCAACATAATAATCGCATGTAACTCGGTACGTACAAGCCTCTTTCGGGTTTGTGTGAGCTCATTCCATTTGTCATCTTTGCTAATGTCACTTAATTCGCTATCTAGGCCCAAATCTGGTATCGAATTCAAAAGTTGCAAAATATAGTCTTCAGTATAGGCCAAACTCTTATCAGCCGAGGTGGTCATAATGCCACTTGGATTGATTACAATATGGGGAATCTAATAGTCAAAATGTGAGAACATTTATGTGATTATGGTTACCAGTAGTCTCTCCCTAACACCACTGAGTGGAAAAAACCTCCGAGACAATAAGTTGCCTCACAGAAGCATAAATACATATGCGGGTTGCCCCACACGACGGTGATAAACCCTCCTACCAAGTGGGGATATACTCAAAATTTAATCAAAAAGAAGGGACATATTTATTTAACACAACATGTTTGCCCTCAGCAATCTGAAACCCGATCACACAGTCTATCTAACCAAATGCATGTTATGTCATGTACAATAAATGTCATGTATCCAGTATTAAAATATCATATTTAATTCATTTGCTAAACAGCACAAATATCAAAAAACATTCACTAAAAACATTCATTACATCACATACAAAATATACAATGTTATAAAAGTGGTAATTATTCCACACATATTCAAATTATACACACATTTAAACATTCTAGACAGTAGCTAATTCAATTGTTCTTATTTCCTACTGTGTATCACAACTTAGCCCAACTTATATAAGTTTCTGTCCTGGATGTTTATTATTAACTGGACATTCTTCAGGGGCGACAAATTGACTTGTGCTTCTTGTAGACTTGTCTCTATGGTTCCAATTTCTAGAGCTGAGGATACATACAATATAAAAACAATTATTACCTTGGCATAATAGGTTTTTTTACTTCACCCAGCCAGTCCTAATCACCATTAGGATACATCAAGTATATATACTATAAGATACTAGTGCTTAAAACTTGTAATCTCTTTCATGTAGTACAAGTTTATTTAGACAATCACAATTTTGTCCTTCACTATACACAGTGTTTGGGAGGGATATAAAGCCTATCACAACACATTCTTTGTTGTACTCATCAAATCATAATGGCAATTAATGAATGATCAAATCAGAGAGTACACACATCTATTCTCAAAACTCAGAACGTTCCTCATACAATCCAACTGGGGTAACACCTCACCTCCATTCCAATAATGATTTTCCTGTCTTGTGGGCAAAGTACATAAGCCAGCCTCCAAACCAGGTCAAATATGCAGTTAGTATTCTGTCAAGAAATAGGACACCCTGTAAGTTCTCAGAATGCAGAAAAACGTGCCAAAACTACAAATAGCATCCAAATAGAAGGAAACAAATGTGAATGATCATACCTTTTGTAAAAAAGTACTATTCTAGGGTCTGTAGTCTTGTCAATGATTTTCCTGAGCCCCAATGCTTTTTTATTTTATAGTACTCCGTGGCAAGGGTCTTCCCCTAGAAAGAGGATGTATTAAGTACCATCACTCACTTTTAGCAAGTAAATACATCAAGGTAAAAATCCTGATAAAGCACCCCATCAGTTCCCCAAATCTAGGTCCCCCAGCTTACCATTAGTAGTGCTACAGCCGTAAACCATCCGCAGAGTATTATTATTCTGCTGCTGATCTGCTCGCGAGCGCGAGCTTCTCTATTTATTGAGAGCGCCGTGGTCGTACGCCCATTGATGACGTCATCGCGTAAAAACGTGACGCGATGACGTCATCGCGTGCAGTACAACGCCGCGCCGACGCCAAAACCAGTGTAGCTACCCCAGCAACCCGTGAGTAAAGCCACTGCAGGAGCAAGAATACTACTCAAGCACTCCTCCGGTCTCATCCATATGTTGAAAACACTAGGAGAAAGAAAAAATAAATAAAAACATATCTCTCCATTAATGTAGGGGTCCTACGGGGTGCAGATCGTTAATCACCATCCAATTATCCAGTAACAGTCCAACTACAGTATGTAACAGTCTCTGCATGAGTTAGAAGATGGATTATTTAGGGCAAAGGCACAGTGCCAAATTTACGTAGGAACTCCAGTAATTGCTGGTATTAGTCATACACCTTTAACAGGTCCAATCAACATTAACATATAAATATGTTGGATTGTATGAGGAACGTTCTGAGTTTTGAGAATAGATGTGTGTACTCTCTGATTTGATCATTCATTAATTGCCATTATGATTTGATGAGTACAACAAAGAATGTGTTGTGATAGGCTTTATATCCCTCCCAAACACTGTGTATAGTGAAGGACAAAATTGTGATTGTCTAAATAAACTTGTACTACATGAAAGAGATTACAAGTTTTAAGCACTAGTATCTTATAGTATATATACTTGATGTATCCTAATGGTGATTAGGACTGGCTGGGTGAAGTAAAAAAACCTATTATGCCAAGGTAATAATTGTTTTTATATTGTATGTATCCTCAGCTCTAGAAATTGGAACCATAGAGACAAGTCTACAAGAAGCACAAGTCAATTTGTCGCCCCTGAAGAATGTCCAGTTAATAATAAACATCCAGGACAGAAACTTATATAAGTTGGGCTAAGTTGTGATACACAGTAGGAAATAAGAACAATTGAATTAGCTACTGTCTAGAATGTTTAAATGTGTGTATAATTTGAATATGTGTGGAATAATTACCACTTTTATAACATTGTATATTTTGTATGTGATGTAATGAATGTTTTTAGTGAATGTTTTTTGATATTTGTGCTGTTTAGCAAATGAATTAAATATGATATTTTAATACTGGATACATGACATTTATTGTACATGACATAACATGCATTTGGTTAGATAGACTGTGTGATCGGGTTTCAGATTGCTGAGGGCAAACATGTTGTGTTAAATAAATATGTCCCTTCTTTTTGATTAAATTTTGAGTATATCCCCACTTGGTAGGAGGGTTTATCACCGTCGTGTGGGGCAACCCGCATATGTATTTATGCTTCTGTGAGGCAACTTATTGTCTCGGAGGTTTTTTCCACTCAGTGGTGTTAGGGAGAGACTACTGGTAACCATAATCACATAAATGTTCTCACATTTTGACTATTAGATTCCCCATATTGTAATCAATCCAAGTGGCATTATGACCACCTCGGCTGATAAGAGTTTGGCCTATACTGAAGACTATATTTTGCAACTTTTGAATTCGATACCAGATTTGGGCCTAGATAGCGAATTAAGTGACATTAGCAAAGATGACAAATGGAATGAGCTCACACAAACCCGAAAGAGGCTTGTACGTACCGAGTTACATGCGATTATTATGTTGGAGTATCTCAAGAACCAGGCACTACCCCAGGGCCTGATAGTACGCAATGAACCAAGATTATTTTTGGATAATGCAGATTTTAAATTAAAATGGAGCTATATAGCTAATAAATGTGGGAGGGACTGGTTAGTATTAATCATCGAAACAGCCCAAGAAACCACAAAAAAGATTATGGTGGACCTGAACAAAATAGAAGAAGAAATGAAAAAGAATTTCGATATTGAAAGCTTCAAAACTAAATTAGATGCTCATATGAAAGAAATGCAGAATTTTAAATTAGAATCTAGCGCAGAAAGAATCAAGAGGCTTAAAAAAGATTTAGCCAGTTTTGAACATGAAAAAGCTTTTCGATATGTTATGAAAGACTATAATTTCGGAGCACCTGTCGAAGGACAGAGAACGAACCGGAGAGTGAGGTTCAGGAACACTTCTTTTAGCTCTAGTGAGGAAGGTGGCTCTTCCAATGACAATGAAGATACTAATGAGGGGGGGCAAAGAGGAAGAAATACTAATGCCCCTTCACAAAGGGGTCGAAATTTAAGAGGGAACAGGAGCACAAGAAATGGATCTAGACGCCCACCTTTTTTAGGCAGAGGGAACAGTCGGCAAGATTGGTCAACAGACCGGATGCAGACACGCAGTCACCGGGGTTGGTAGTGAACTTATCCAGCAAGATTCTCACTAAGGAAGAGGAGCATTGTCTTAACAAGGGTCTGAATTTTGTGGTGTCTAAACATCATAACCCTTTTGAGTTTAGATTAGAATTTAACGCTTTTATGCGTAAGGTACATTTGAAGGAGTTTTTTGAAGACCAACCAGCTAGTATTTACACCAACTATAGCGGTTTAAGAAATCCATCTACTTTCTACCCCCCTCAACATACCCATTCCCCTGAATCATTGGTTTTTGAAAAAAAGGTACTCCAAGAGATCCAGAAATTGGAAAAGAAAGGGATACCTAAAAATTCCAATTTGAGTCAATCTGAAATCACTATGTTACGCAATCTGGGTAATAATGAGGAAATAGTGATTCGACAGGCAGATAAGGGTGGCGCCATTGTTATTCTAAATAAAAAAGACTATATAAATGAATGCGAGAGGTTACTGGCAGACAACAACAGCTATCGTAAAATTGAACAGGATCCTAGTCCAGACATTAAGAAACAGATAAGGGAAAAGGTTGAAAAAGCGGTAGAATTACAGCTTATCAGCAAACAGGAAGGTGATTACCTTACCAGGGAAACAGCGAGGGTTCCGATATTCTACATATTGCCCAAGATCCATAAAAACAAGGAGAAACCTCCGGGCAGGCCTATAGTGTCGGGCGTAAATTCAATTTTGGAACCTTTATCTAAATATGTAGACTTTTATCTACGCCCTTTTGTGAATCAAATGAAGAGCTATGTTCAGGACACCAGAGATGCTATTGTAAAAATTGAAGGACTCTTGTTTGACCCTATCACCGATATATTAATTTGTTTAGATATACAATCCCTGTATACAAACATCCCCCAGAGAGCCACTTTAGAGGTAGTGGAGGAAACCCTTTTAAAGCGTGAGGACAACCATCCGGTTAGTAATGCTTTCATTACTTGGTGTGCTGAAATGGCCCTTACTAAAAACTTTTTTCAATTTATGGGCCAATTTTACATGCAGGTGGAAGGCACTGCCATGGGTGCAGCAATGGCCCCGAATTTAGCAAATTTATACGTAGACATGGTGGAACAAACCATTATTTACTCTGGGGTCAATCCATTTAAACATCAAGTATCCCAGTGGCTACGATATATTGATGATGTCTTTATGGTATGGCATGGAACATTGGAAGAAGCCAACAATTTTGTGGAGTGGTTAAACAATCAGAACAGGTATCTAAAATTCACATCATCTATGAGTTCTAATGAAGTTAATTACTTGGACTTGACTATTTATCATAGGGATAATCAACTATGGGTCAAACCATTTGTAAAAAGCACCGATAGGAATGCATTATTGCATTACGGTAGTCACCATGCTAAACACGTACGTGATAATTTGCCTTTTGGGCAATTTTTACGCCTTAAACGTAACAGTAGCACTAGGTTGGACTATGAAGATGGGGCTAACATTTTGATTAACAAACTCATTGAGAGAGGTTACCCTGCTAAGATTGTGAAGCAATCAGCCAAACGAGCTTTTAACAATCATCGAGAAGCTCTATTTGAAAAGAAAAATAGAGAGAAGGTAGAGAGCCCATTGGTTTTTGTCAATACCTTTAGTAATCTTTCTTACAAAGTGAAAAACATCATTCATAGAAATTGGAAGAAGATAATGACCATTCCAACTCCCCTAGTGGCTTTCAAGAAAAGTACTAATATTCGCAATTTGGTGATGCGTAATGATGTACAGAAAACTTATAGCTCTGAAGAGCGACAGAGTACTTTATGGGGACTACCTAGGGTTGTAGGACATCATCCGTGTGGCGATTGCATTATGTGCCCTCTGACTCGCAAAATGACCTCTGTGAATTTGGGTTTGAAATCAGAATGGCAAATGAAGGAACATACTAATTGTCAAACAAATAATGTGATCTACATGATTAGATGTCCATGTGCCTTATTGTACATAGGAAAGACCAACAGAAAATGCAAGACACGGATGATAGAACACAAGAGCTGCCTTAGGAACCATGTTGAAAAGGCCCCGCTGGTGAAACATTTTGATGAGAGGGGCCATTCTTTCATGGATTTTGAATGGTGCATCTTGAAAAAAGTGAAAGGGAAGACACAGGAAGATATCAATAGAAAACTGCTAAATTTAGAACAAAAGTTAATTTTTTTAACTAATAGTCATGTAACAGGACTCAATGAAAATATTGAGTGGCATAACATCAAATAGATTATTTTCTTATGTTTTCGATTAACATTGAAGGACGTGTCTTGTAATGTCTGATGGTATTTCCTATCACGATGTACCTATTGTGAAATAGGAATTCACTTTGAAGAACTCCCAGAAATACAGGATGGGGGCAGGGTACTTTGTACTCTGCACTATGTATTAGAAATGACTTATCTTTAAAAGGGTGAGTTTGGCCCCTACAGTGTATTTATATGTTAATGTTGATTGGACCTGTTAAAGGTGTATGACTAATACCAGCAATTACTGGAGTTCCTACGTAAATTTGGCACTGTGCCTTTGCCCTAAATAATCCATCTTCTAACTCATGCAGAGACTGTTACATACTGTAGTTGGACTGTTACTGGATAATTGGATGGTGATTAACGATCTGCACCCCGTAGGACCCCTACATTAATGGAGAGATATGTTTTTATTTATTTTTTCTTTCTCCTAGTGTTTTCAACATATGGATGAGACCGGAGGAGTGCTTGAGTAGTATTCTTGCTCCTGCAGTGGCTTTACTCACGGGTTGCTGGGGTAGCTACACTGGTTTTGGCGTCGGCGCGGCGTTGTACTGCACGCGATGACGTCATCGCGTCACGTTTTTACGCGATGACGTCATCAATGGGCGTACGACCACGGCGCTCTCAATAAATAGAGAAGCTCGCGCTCGCGAGCAGATCAGCAGCAGAATAATAATACTCTGCGGATGGTTTACGGCTGTAGCACTACTAATGGTAAGCTGGGGGACCTAGATTTGGGGAACTGATGGGGTGCTTTATCAGGATTTTTACCTTGATGTATTTACTTGCTAAAAGTGAGTGATGGTACTTAATACATCCTCTTTCTAGGGGAAGACCCTTGCCACGGAGTACTATAAAATAAAAAAGCATTGGGGCTCAGGAAAATCATTGACAAGACTACAGACCCTAGAATAGTACTTTTTTACAAAAGGTATGATCATTCACATTTGTTTCCTTCTATTTGGATGCTATTTGTAGTTTCGGCACGTTTTTCTGCATTCTGAGAACTTACAGGGTGTCCTATTTCTTGACAGAATACTAACTGCATATTTGACCTGGTTTGGAGGCTGGCTTATGTACTTTGCCCACAAGACAGGAAAATCATTATTGGAATGGAGGTGAGGTGTTACCCCAGTTGGATTGTATGAGGAACGTTCTGAGTTTTGAGAATAGATGTGTGTACTCTCTGATTTGATCATTCATTAATTGCCATTATGATTTGATGAGTACAACAAAGAATGTGTTGTGATAGGCTTTATATCCCTCCCAAACACTGTGTATAGTGAAGGACAAAATTGTGATTGTCTAAATAAACTTGTACTACATGAAAGAGATTACAAGTTTTAAGCACTAGTATCTTATAGTATATATACTTGATGTATCCTAATGGTGATTAGGACTGGCTGGGTGAAGTAAAAAAACCTATTATGCCAAGGTAATAATTGTTTTTATATTGTATGTATCCTCAGCTCTAGAAATTGGAACCATAGAGACAAGTCTACAAGAAGCACAAGTCAATTTGTCGCCCCTGAAGAATGTCCAGTTAATAATAAACATCCAGGACAGAAACTTATATAAGTTGGGCTAAGTTGTGATACACAGTAGGAAATAAGAACAATTGAATTAGCTACTGTCTAGAATGTTTAAATGTGTGTATAATTTGAATATGTGTGGAATAATTACCACTTTTATAACATTGTATATTTTGTATGTGATGTAATGAATGTTTTTAGTGAATGTTTTTTGATATTTGTGCTGTTTAGCAAATGAATTAAATATGATATTTTAATACTGGATACATGACATTTATTGTACATGACATAACATGCATTTGGTTAGATAGACTGTGTGATCGGGTTTCAGATTGCTGAGGGCAAACATGTTGTGTTAAATAAATATGTCCCTTCTTTTTGATTAAATTTTATGTAAAGAAGAGAGTATACATGGTGGTGTGATATGATGGGTTATATGCTCTTTCAAACCTTCCTTGCACTCCAAACCATACTATATACGTCACGCAATTCTATGCGCTCCAGTCCGTTCAATGCGCTCCAGTCCTTTCCCTGCACTCCAGTCCACTCCATGCATCCCATTCAGTTCCATACACTCCAGTTCGCTCGACACACTTATGCACTCCAGTCCACCCCATGCACTCCAGTCTACCCCGCACACTCCAGTCCGTCCCGCGCACTCCTGTCTGCCCCGCACACTCCTGTCCGCCCTACGCACTAGTCCACCCCACGCATTCCTGTCAGCCCCACGCACTCCTGTCCGCCCCACGCACTCCTGTCCGCCCCACGCACTCCTGTCCGGCCCATGCACTCCTGTCCGCCCCACACACTCAAATCCGCTCTATTTACTCCGATCCGTTCCGTGTATTCTAAGTTGTTTTATGCACTCCATCCACATATTTCACCCGTACCATTCCATGTATTCTAAGTTGATTTATGCACTCCATCCACATATTTCACCCGTACCATCTTCATACTTCATCCCTTCCATCCAGCTATTTCACATGTTTAATCCACATACATCACCCGTTCCATCCACTTACGGCACCCGATCCATCCATATACGGCACCCGATCCATCCACATACGGCACCTGATCCATCCATATATGGCACTTGTTCCATCCACATACGTCACCCGTTCCATCCATATATGTGGTCAATTCTATTCACATATATCACTCGTTCTATCTATATACGACACCCGTTCCATCTACATACTTCACTCGTTCCGTCCGCTCTACGCATTCAGCTGCTCTACGTACTCATCCGTTCTACGCACTCATCCATACTGCAAGAATTCTGCACTCATCCGTTCTACGTACTCATTCGTTCTACGTACTCATCCGCTCTACACAACTCGTCCGCTCTACGCAACTCGTCTGCTCTATGCAACTCATCCACTCTACGCAACTCATCCACACTATGCAACTCATCCGCTCTATGCCACTCGTCCGCTCTAGGCACTCGTTCACTCTAGGCACTCGTTTGCTTTATGCCCTCACACACTCTACACATTCATCTGTTTTACTCACTCACCCGCTCTACGTATTCATCCGCTCTACGCACTCATCCGCTCTACGCACTCATCCGCTCTACGTACCCCTCTTTTCATATGTATTCATTTGCTTATATGCACTCGTCTGCTCTACCCACTAGTCTGTTCAATGCAATCATCCACTCTACACATTCTTCCGCTCATCCATCCCGCTCTGCTTATCCATACGCTCCCCACACTCATCCGTTCTACGCACTCATCTGCTCTGCATGCATTCCGCACTCCTCTGTTCTACATACTTATCTGTTCTACGCAACTCATCCGGTCTATGTAACTCATCTGCTCTAGGCATTTGTCCGCTTTATGCCCTTGCATGCTCTACACATTCACCCCTGTTATGATGCCTACCCCCAGGCATCCGGACCAAGCCCATCAGCCCCGGGAGCAGGCATCTAGACATTTAGTAAAACCTCAGCAGCCCCGGCTAGAGGCTATCTGGGTTCAGTCCTGGAGCCTAAGGCGCCAGGCTCATAGTCATTACTTACCTCAGGCAGACCATGCTGCAAATGACTCCAATCCAACATGAAGCCTGAAAGGGACTATTTTTCTACAGGGACTATTTTTTACTCGGGTGTGGTTCTAGGGACTTCTTACCTGGGACGACTTTTGAAGCTATTTAAACCACGCCCGACCAGCAACACACGCTTCGCGTTATTCTGCATCCAGAAGCGTAACACTCACCGTGCCTGCAGCCTGCATCCAGTCTTCTGCCACATCCGCCTCGAATCCGGAGCTCCTAAAACAAAGAGGAAAGAAAGGGACAAGGTTAGAAAACGAACTTATTTCTATTCCACACCTGATTCTGGATCCATCTTGTTTCCGGACCTGTAAAGAACATCATTTCTGCACGTGCAGCACCGCCAGCTGCAGCGCTGCGCCACACTCACCAGTCTTCACAGCATCCTTCGGGTCGGCGCTGCCTCCATCATTTCTTCGTCGAAATTCGGCACCTAGGAGACAAAAGAAAACCACACGGTGAGCCGAGGGAACCAACAAATATAATTCTTACCACCATAGACTTACCTGATTTACCACCGGAGGCATCCTTTTGTGACTCTCCATATTTTCACGTGCCGCATCTGTAAAGAGAGACAAAACAACACATTTTCCTCGTGCAACATTTACCGGACAGCGCCGGTAATACAGACTCTTACCTGAGCGCCACCAGCTGCCACAAGAGCATCTTTTCACGAGCCAGCTGCAAGACAAGAAAGGAAGGGGGGAACAAGAGTGAACATCGGACATATTGAACTCTATGAACTTAATACTTACTGGTCCTCACCAGGAACCTCAGACTCAATACTCTCCGGAACTCTCCCGAGCCTTCAAACCAGTGAAGTAACTGGAATCGACGCGCCCCTGCAAATCCACGCAGGATGGAGAGCTCATCTTTCAAGAATATAAGGTGAGATTGCTGTGAGGGCATTTCGGAGGTGATTAGTTGGGGAGGGCTGTGGGGGTGCCATCACTTGAATCCACAAGTGGCTAAATCCATCTCTCCACTTGCAGGAGACTATTTCTACGGGTTAAGCAGACAAGAATAGGAGGGCAGATCCAGTCAGTCATCGCTGCACTACGCATCATGTAGGTGGAGACCGCAGCTGTCCGGGTCCGACCGACGCCCCTGTGGGAGCCAGGTGAGCGTAACAGAACGCTCATCGTGGACTTCGGGGTGAAGTCAAAGACGTTTTGGCCCAAGTTGTGAACCCACCTCAGGATTGTGCAGAATATATAGACTTAGTGGTCCAGTTAGACCACGACTTCAGAATAGAAAGGCTGATCGAGCTAAGTTCGAGAATCGGGTATTGGTTAAACCCAATGTTACCCTCAAAGGAACAGACGTATCAGAACCGATGCAGATCGGGGGGGTCAAGGGACCCTTAACTCAAAGGAAAGAGAAAGAAGACGGCAGATGCAATTGTGTCTGTACTGTGGGGCCTCAGGACATTTTCTACGGGATTGCCCTATAAAAACATCTAAAAAAGTAGTCGGAGTTGCTGATAAAAATCAAACAGAGCCTGATTCGGGAAACGACCACGTCCGACAAGCGTAGATGTCCGCTTGCCAAACTTGAAGAAGGATACTCAGACCTCGCACTTCATCATACCAATGGTCCTTATAGATCCAAGGCAGCCATCACGTATGCACGCAGTGAGGGCATACATTGATAGCGGGGCCATAGGAAACTATGTGGACCACGAGATGGCTTCTAGGATGAATCTATCTCTCTGCAAAAAGACCACTTCGGATGTCATCACCACAGTCGATGGAACTGAAATTGCCTCATTCCACCGCAGAGATTACTCTATTGGGTCAGGATGGGCCTCGAGAGACTATTGTGTTTGATTTAATCAAAGCCCCGCAGTTCCAAATAATACTGGGGATACCTTGGTTGGAAACACATAATCATTGTATTGATTGGCGAGAGAAGAGAATAACCTTCCCGGATTGTGCACATACTTGTTACCCAACAAAACCCTTGAACCAAGGCCTGGCCACAGTCGCTACTCCAGTCGTGCAGTTACCTCAGGAATATCAAGAATTCCAGGATGTTTTCCAAAAGGAACAGGCAAACACCCTACCACCTCACAGATCATACGATTGTCAAATCGATCTCATACCTGGTGCACAACCTCCATGTAGTAGGATCTACGCCCTTACGGAACCTGAAAACCTTCACCTACGACAATACTTGGACCAATACCTTGCTAATGGCTTAATTCGTCCATCCAAGTCCCCTGCGTCTTCAGCTTTGTTCTTCGTGCTTAAAAATGAAGGTGACTTCAGAACATGCATAGACTACCGCGCATCGGGAGGATAGCTCAGCGGCAGCGTGCGTGTCTTGGAAGCAAGACAACACGAAGCAACAATAGGTTCGATCCCCGGGTCCGCGCTTAGAAACCTCTGGCTGTTTAAGCACGTTATAAATACGTAACTAAGACATAAAAAACACAACTATGCAACTAAGAAAAACAAACAATTCATGTAACAGCGCCTCGATGCCTGCGGGCTGTGTGAGCGCTTTATAAATGTAAAAAATAAAAATAAATAAATTAAATCAGATCACGGTTAAGAACCCATACCCATTGCCTCTGATCCCCGAATTACTAGACCAAGTAAAGGACACTTGCATCTACACTAAATTAGATCTCCGAGGGGCATATCATCTGCTACGTGTAAAGAAAGGCGACGAATGGAAGACTGCTTTTTGCACTAAGTACGGGTTATTCGAATATGAGGTGATGCCCTTCGGGTTGTGCAATGCACCAGCAGCCTTCCAGTATTTTATGAACGATGTCCTTCGTGAACTCATTGACGTCTGTGTTGTTGTATACATAGACAATATTCTAGTGTACTCCTCTTCAGAATCAGACCATGTGAAGCACGTTAGTGCAGTCCTTGAGAAACAACGCCAGCACAAGTTATATGCAAAATTGGAAAAATGCGTTTTTCATGCCAAGGAAGTTGAATTCCTTGGATTTATCCTGACTCCAAAAGGAGTCTGAATGGACTCTCGAAAGGTGGACGCAATCCTCAAGTGGCCATCACCCAGTTCAGTGAAAGGGGTACAAAGCATGCTCGGATTTGTTATTTTCTAACGCAGATTCATTCCGGATTTCTCACATGTTGTATACCCTATCACAGCACTTTTGTGAAAAAACAAATGCTTCTTGTGGACCGAAGAAGCTGAAAAGGCCTTCCAAGAGCTGAAAGCGAAATTCACGTCTGCACCTGTCTTAAAGCATCCATGCCACGAACTTCCATACATAGTTGAAACTGATGCATCCAGTTTAGCCATGGGAGTTGTCTTGTCCCAGAAGGATCCTGAAACCGGTCAACTTCACCCAGTAGCATTTTGGTCCAGAAAGTTCTCGGCACCCGAGTTAAACTATGCGGTTACCGATAAAGAATTATTAGCCATCAAATCCGCCTTCAAGGCTTGGCGGCATTATCTTCTCGGTGCCAGGCATACCATTACGGTAATCACTGATCACCGGAACTTGCAGTATTTAAAAACAGCCAAGGCCCAATCGTCGCGTCAACTTCGATGGGCATTGTTCTTTGCCGAGTTCGATTTCGTGATCACTTATCGACCAGGTTGTAAAAATGGAAAGGCAGATGCCTTATCCCGAATAGGGATGGGAGAAGCATATGCGAACCCGGAACCGGTGCCTATAATTTCAGAACAAAGAATTCTTGGCATAACCACTCTACAGACACTAGAGGATATTCAAGTAAAGATCCAACAACTCTTCGATCCAACAGCCCTGCAGGACTGGGTGAAGAAAGGCCCGGACTACTCAGTCATCAATGACCTACCTTATTATCAAGGGCGACTATTTCTACCACACAAGGAACTACAAGAACTAGTCTTCTCGAATTATCATGACACCCTGATGGACGGACACCCAGGTATCGCAAAAACTGAAGCTAAATTAAGAGACAATTCTGGTGGCCCACCTGGCAAAAAGACGTAAAGTCATTTGTAATGTCTTGTGGCATTTGCGCCCAAAACAAAAGTCAGAAGAAAAAACCAGCTGGCCTCTTACAACCTTTGGATATTCCACCTACACCATGGCACACCTTATCGTTAGACTTTATTACAGATCTACCTCCATGTAATGTATTTAACACCATTCTAGTTATTGTGGATCTTTTTTCCAAGATGGCCCACTTTATTTCTCTAAAGGGATTACCTTCTGCTTCATTTCTGGCCAAGGAGTTCCTCGAAAACATTGTTCGAATACACGGATTTCCTTCCGTATTGGTCTCTGACCGAGGTAGTCAATTCATTTCACATTTTTGGAAGAAATGTTGTCAACTGGCGCAAATCGACGTGAGGTTATCAACCAGTCACCATCCCCAGACCGATGGTCAGACGCAGAGGACCAACCAGACCCTTGAACAGTACCTACGTTGCATGCTACACCAGACCGAAAGTAATTGGAAAGATATTTTATGGATTTCCGAGTATGCATACAATAACTCTGTACATTCAGGAACCGGACAAAGCCCCTTTTATACCATATATGGACATCACCCTCGAACCTCAGAACTAGATTCGCCTCAGCATTTAGTAATGCCTGCAGTTAGTCACTTGCATTCTATTATTACACAAGCCTTTAAAGAGGCAACAGAACATTTGAAACAAGCAAAAGAGAAATATAAGAAAAATGCTGATCAACATAGAAGTGAAACTCCACAATACCAGACTGGGGATCAAGTTTGGCTGGCTACAAAACACATACCTCTGAAGGGAACTCTGACTTTTAATCCTAGATATTTGGGACCTTACACTATTAAGGCCATTATCAACCCGGTAGCCGTCAAATTGGAATTACCCTCTAATATGCGCATTAATCCTGTCTTTCATGTTTCACTTTTAAAACCAGTTCAACCAGGAACAAGATCAACCAAACCACCCATCCTGAATTCGAGGTAAAAAATATCCTGGACTCCAAGATGGTTAAATCAAAACTTTTTTATGTAATCGATTGAAAGGGCTACTGACCACAAGAAAGGTCATGGGAACCTAGTGACCACGTTCATGCACCTCGGTTGGTGAAAAGATTCCATCGGAACTTCCCAGACAAACCAGGGCCCAGGGGAAGAACAACTTTAGGAGGGGCCTTGGGGGGGAGTGCTGTCATGATGCCTACCCCCAGGCATCCGGACCAAGCCCATCAGCCCCGGGAGCAGACATCTAGACATTTAGTAAAACCTCAGCAGCCCTGGCTAGGGGCTATCTGGGTTCAGTCCTGGCGCCTTAGGCACCAGTCTCATAGTAGGAATCAGTCCTGGCACCTAAGGCGCCAGGCTCATAGTCATTACTTACCTCAGGCAGACCATGCTGCAAATGACTCCAATCCAACATGAAGCCTGAAAGGGACTATTTTTCTACAGGGCCTTTTTTTTACTCGGGTGTGGTTCTAGGGACTTCTTACCTGGGACTACTTTTGAGGCTATTTAAACCACACCCGACCAGCAACACACGCTTCGCATTATTCTGCATCCAGCAGCATAACGCTCACCGTGCCTGCAGCCTGCATCCAGTCTTCTGCCACGCCCGCCTCAAATCCAGAGCTCCTAAAACAAAGAGGAAAGAAAGGGACAAGGTAAGAAAACGAACTTATTTCTATTCACACCTGATTCTGGATCCATCTTGTTTCCGGACCTGTAAAGAACATCATTTCTGCACACGCCGCACCTCCAACTGCAACGCCGCGCCGTACTCACCAGTCTTCACAGCATCCTTCGGGTCGACGCTGCCTCCATCATTTCTTCGCCGAACTTCGGCACCTAGGAGACAAAAGAAAACCACAAGGTGAGCCGAGGGAACCAACAAATATAATTCTTACCACCATAGATTTACCTGATTTACCACTGGAGGCATCCTTTTGTGACTCTCCATATTTTCACGTGCCGCATCTGTAAAGAGAGACAAAACAACACGTTTTCCTTGTGCAACATTTACCGGACAGCGCCGGGTAATACAGACTCTTACCTGAGTGCCACCAGCTGCCACAAGAGCATCTTTTCACGAGCCAGCTGCAAGACAAGAAAGGAAGGGGGGAACAAGAGCGAACATCGGACATATTGAACTCTATGAACTTAATACTTACTGGTCCTCACCAGAAACCTCAGAGTCAATACTCTCCGGAACTCTCCGAGCCTTCAAACCAGTGAAGTAACTGGAATCGACGCGCACCCGCAAATCCACGCAGGATGGAGAGCTCATCTTTCAAGAATATAAGGTGAGATTGCTGTGAGGGCATTTCAGAGGTGATTAGTTGGGGAGGACTGTGGGGGTGCCATCACTTGAATCCACAAGTGGCTAAATCCATCTCTCCACTTGCAGGAGAATATTTCTACGGGTTAAGCAGACAAGATTAGGAGGGCAGATCCAGTCAGTCATCGCTGCACTACGCATCACGTAGGTGGAGACCGCAGCTGTCCGGGTCCGACCGACGCCCCTTTGGAAGCCAGGTGAGCGTAACAACCCCTCCGCTCCCCGCACTCATCCGCTCCCCACACTCATCCGCTCCCCACACTCATCCGCTCCCCGCACTCATCCACTCCCCGCACTTCTCCACTCCCCGCACTTCTCCGCTCCCCGCACTCATCCGCTCTGTGCACTCGTTCTTTCCACGCATTCAACTGCTATATGCTATATGCACTCATCAGCCCTATAAAGTCGTTCGCTCATACGCAGTAATCCATTCTATATATTCATCCGCTCTCTACACTCATGTGCTCTATACCCTCATCTGCTCTATACACTCATCCGCTCTATACACTCATCCACTCTATATACACTCATCCGCTCTATACATTCGTCAGGTGTGCACATTCATCTGCTCCAGCGATCTACACACTCTCCGCACTTCTGTACTCATCGGCTATCCACACTCATCCGCTCTACATACTCATCCGCTCTACACACTCATCCGGTTTACGGTCACTCGTTCTGCACGTTCGTCTGTTCTACGCACTATTCTTTTTATCCACTTCACTGCTTTGATCTACTTTACTCGTTTAATTCTGTTTGTCCTTTTAGTTTATATTAGGGGTTATTAGCTGTCGATTTCTCCCATCACGTAGTTTGTTGGATTGATGTCATTGAGATGCTGTTAGTCTGTTTGGGTTAGTTTGCGTACGGGTTGGTTTTAGGGGAAGAGCCAGGTTTTCAGTAGTTTGCGGAAAGTCATTAGATCCTCAGTTATGCGGATGTGGGGAGGGAGTGAGTTCCACAGCATGGGGGCCAAGGCTGAGAAAGATGATCTGCCTGACCTGACTGAGTTTGTCTTAGGTATGACTAGGAGGCCGGCTGAGTTTGATCTTAGGATGCGTGGAGGGTGATAGGGTTTTAGCTTGTCTTGAGGTCCGGTTTTATGCAATGCTCGATGGGAGATGCATACGGTTTTGAAAGTCACCCTTCGGGCCACTGGAAGCCAGTGCAGCATCTTAAGGGCTGGGTAGATGTGGTCTCTTGGGTAGAGCGCAAGTAGGAGTTTGGCTGCAGCGTTTTGTTGCCTTTGGAGTTTATTCAGTTGGTACACGTGGATTCCGAGGTATAGGGTGTTTGCGTAGTCCAGTCTTGATATAATGATTGATTGCTCCACAGAGAGTCTGTTGGGGAAGGAGAGATATGGAAAGATGCACCTAAGGTTTTAAGGTGGTAGTGGCAGGACTTTGAGACGGTGTTGACTTGGCGCAAGTGTGTTAGGTCGGAGTCAAGGGTGCATCCAAGATTTTTCACTCAGTTGGAGGGGGTCGGTGAGTTCCCCATGGCGGATGGCCAGGGTAGTGGGTGCGGAAGAAGTTCAGAGTTGCCACATACCATGATTTCCGTTTTGGAGGGGTTTAATAAGAGGTGGTTTTGGGTCATCCAGAGCTCTATGTCAAGGAGGCAGGAGGCCAGGTCAGGTCGGGAGTTAGGTTTTGAGTTCAGGAGTTTTAGAATTAGTTGAGTGTCGTCAGCGTAGTTGTAACACATGATGTTGTGTGAGCGAATTATTGGTGGGAGGGTGATCAAGTAGAGATTGAACACGAGGGCAGATAGGCATGCTCCTTGTGGGACTCCCGTGTCGACAGGTTGGGCTTGGGAGGAATAGGTGGAGAATATCGGTATTTGGTACCTATCTTTCAGGAATGAAGCTATCCATTTAAGAGCCGTTCCACGAATTCCTAGTGTTGAAGGCGGTGGATAGGTCAAGAAGGATTAATGCGGTGTATCCCGCAGAGTCTGCCATCATTTTAAGGTCATCCCAGATTGAGGTTAGGGTGGTTTCAGTTCCGTGACAGGCTCTGAAACCTGATTGTGCGGGGGTCTAGGAGATTGTTGGCTTCGACAAAGGCATTTAGTTGGGAGTAGGCGGTTCGGTCAATGAGTGTGGCAAGGAACCTGGTGTTTGAGATGGGGCGGTAGTTTTTTGGCTCGAGAGGGTCGAGGGAAGGTTTTATTATTAGAGGTTTGACATGAACCGTTTTGAATGCGTCGGGAAAGATACCAGATGAAAGGGAGTCATTTATGATGGATCTTGCGAGTTCTCCTGCGCAGGTGGAGGTGAACATTTCTTTGAGGGTTGTGGTCGGGCAAGGGTCCAGCGGAGAGCCAGATGGTTTGCGGGCAGATAGAAGTTTGAGAAATTGGTCTGGAGATATTGGACTAAAGGATTCGAACGTTGGTTACGTAGTGGTCGCAGGCGGAGGGTTGGCCGGTATGAGGGGAGTATTGCCTGGTGGACGTAAGAGATCCAGTTTGGTGGCTAGAGCATTTGTTCTTTCGAGAGCCGTGGTGTAAAAGTGGAGAAAGAGTGAGTCGCAGAGATTGTGAGGGGGTCGGGACGGTCGTGGTGCATGCCGGTTTGGTGAATTCGGAGATGATTTTGTGAAGTTCTTTGCTGGGGTTTTTGCAGTTTAGGATTCAGGAGTTGTAGTGGGCTTTTTTTGCTTTCCGGATTTCGGCCTTGTACTGATGAAGGTTTCAGGCCAAGGTGGCTTTGCTCTCCTGGTTTTTGTCTTTCTGCCATTTGCGTTCTAGGTATTTATATACCTGTTTAGTGGTCTTCAACTCAGGAGTGAACCATTTGGGGAACAGGCCACGGTGGGTTGATGGTTTGCAAGAGGGTGTGAACCGCATTAGTGATGCGTTGAGCCATGAGTCAAAGGCGTCGGGGGTTAGTTGTTTATTGAGTTGGCAGGTAGGTGGTGGAGACTGGAGGAGTGCGTCGGCTAGGTCTGGAACGATTATTATTTTTTTCCAGCATTTGCGTAGATTCAAAGGTTCAGATTCTAGTACGGGAAGGGGGTTGGGTGAGCGAATGTCAGAAGAGACAATTAAGTGATCGGACCAGATGATAGGGGTGGGGGGGGTTAAATGAATCAGGTTGTGGGAGCTAAAGATGGCATCACGAGTGTGTCCTTTATAGTGAGTCGGGCCGTTTATGTGGGGTTGGAGGTTAATTGCTTCTAGACCGTCAACCAGAGAGTGTAGGTTGGTGGGGATGTCGAGCCATATGTTGAAGTCTCCCAGAAGGGTGAGGTTGGGATGGTTTAGTTTAAGGGTGGCAATAGAGTCACAAAGGTTGTTTGAGAATTGTCTGTCATAGCCAGGGGGTCTGTAGATTATTAGGAAGCTGTGTGAAAACGACGGGGAGAGGGATAGTTTAACAAGGAGTGATTTGCAGGAAGGAATGGAAGGTTATTTGTTGATGATTGAGGCGTGGAAGTGAGACTTGAAGATGAATGCTACTCCCCCACCTCTGGAGGGACAATTCAGTGGGATGAGGGAGTAGTCAGGGGGGAATGCTTCGTTGGCGATTGGGGCGAAGTCATCAGAGAACCAAGTTTCGGTGATGAAAACCAGGTCTGGTTTGTCCGAGGCGAGGAGGTCAAACAGGGCTGGACTGCCCCACCGGGACACCGGGACATCCCCCAGGAGGCCTCGGGTCAAAGGGCCTCTTTTCACAGAACTCGGAAGGATACATATAAAGAATGAATAACAACGATCCGACTGGGTCGTTCGCATGGAATTGGCTGCGGGTGCTGCGCATGTCTTTTCTTCAGCCCCCTCCAGGGCTGACGAGCCAGACTGCATCTGCGCATGAGGCCAGGAACTGCACGTGCCCTGCCTTGCAGCCTGTCTCTGCACAGTGCACACATGCGCAGCAGCCAGGCAAGTGACAGGGGCAGGCTGCGAGTGATCTGGCTGGCTGGCTGCTCTGCTCCGACCAGCGAGCTAGGCAGGCCACGCTGGGGAGGATTGCTGAACTGCGTCTGCGAGGGAGGTATGCTGGTGGCTACGAACATGGCGTGTGCGCAGGGAGGTCAGGGGCTGCTCTGAGCAGGGCTTTGCAAGCACGGGGCACTGAATTCACCCCTTCCTCATCTCTCCTCTCTCCCTGGTGCTAATAACATCGCCCTCTCACCACCTCCCTGGTAAGCACCACCCCGAAAATATTAATTGGGGAGAACTTGCTGTTGTCTTTGGTGTGCGGGAGTTGCTGGGCCAGGATTGGCGGCACATTGCAGGATGCTGAGTCTATTGTTGGAGCATCTAGAACACCCGAGTATCCAGGGTGAAGTTCCTTCCTTGCTTCCTTCCTTCCTTCCCTGCTCCCTTCCTTGATTCCTTCCTTGCTTGCTCCCTTCCTTGCTTCCTTGCTTCCTCCCTTCCTTGCTTCCCCCTTCCTTGCTTCTTTGTTTCCTTCCTTCCCTGCTTCCTTCCTTCCTTCCTTGCTCCCTTCCTTGCTTCCTTCCTTCCTTGCTTCCCTGCTTCCTTCCTTCACTGCTTCCTTGCTTCCTCCCTTCCTTCCTCCCTTCCCTTCTTCCTTCCCTGCTTCCTTCCCTGCTTCCTTGCGTCCTCCTTTCCTTGCTTCCTTGCTCCATTCCTTCCTTCCCTGCTTCCTTGCGTCCTCCTTTCCTTGCTTCCTTGCTTGCTTCCTTGCTTCCCCCTTCCTTGCTTCCCCCTTTCTTGCTTCCTTGCTCCCTTGCTTCCTTCCTTCCTTGCTTCCTTCTTTCCTTGCTTCCTTCCTGCTTCCTTCCTTGCTTCCTTCCTTGCTTCTTCCTTCCTTCCTTCCTTCCTTGCTCCCTTCATTGCTCCCTTCCCTCCCTGCTTCCTTGCGTCCTCCTTTCCTTGCTCCCTCCTTCCTTGCGTTCTTGCTCCCTTCCTTGCTTCCTTCCCTGCTTCCATGCATCCTCCTTTCCTTCCTTCCTTCCTTCCTTCCTTCCTTCCTTCCTTCCTTCCTTCCTTCCTTCCTTCCTTCCTTCCTTCCTTCCTTCCTTCCTTCCTTCCTTCCTTCCTTCCTTCCTTCCTTCCTTCCTTCCTTCCTTCCTTCCTTCCTTCCTTCCTTCCTTCCTTCCTTCCTTCCTTCCTTCCTTCCTTCCTTCCTTCCTTCCTTCCTTCCTTCCTTCCTTCCTTCCTTCCTTCCTCCCTCCCTCTTTCCTCCCTCCTTTCCTTGCCTTCTTTCTTTCCTTCTCTCATTCCTGAAGTGTATTTCTCCCCTCCTTTTATTCCTTCTATAGTCCTTTGTTTGCTTGTTTTTTTCTTTCTTAGTTAATTTCTTTTTATTTCTCACACACTTCCTCTTTCTGCCTTTACTTCTTCTCCCTTCCTTTCTTTCTTTCTTGTTTCTCTCTTTTGTCTCTTTTTTCTTCCTTCCCTTCTTTCTAAATATTGGTCGGAATCCATGTGTTACTGTGTTTCTTGCATGGAATGACCTTTATATTTTACACATGTGTTTCAAATAAAAGTTAGTGTCATTTTTATTTAAAGTAGTATTAATCTTTGCAGGCAGTGTGTACTCCTCTGGGTGCCATTATATATCTGGGAGACTTTCATTTCAGCTTGACAATTAATTGGGGTTCAGGAATGGGGTGGGTGGAGGGCCCCTCACAATAAACCTGAGCAAACCCACCAGCAAATCTAAGTGTTGGGGGGGGGGCTTGGAGGAAGTGCGCCTGGTCTTGGCCGGGAACTCAAGCGCAATAGATTCTGGAATCCTGGAGTTTTGACATAGTGACCTAATGACATTGCTATGCAGAGCGCATCGTGTGGAAGCGTGGCCTAATGTTCACATGTACACCATGTACTTCATTGCAAGTATCTGTGGCCCACGTGGCCGCAGCAAGGTGTGACTCTGCGCCACTGGCGGATGCAGGCGCGTCAGTGAAACTGGCGTATGTTTGCACATCCACAGATTGCGCTGCTTGCAGAATATGGAGCAAGTTCAGTGTACGCCGGTGCCACAGACGTGAGCAAACTTAGCACAGACAGGCGGAAAATGCGGGTACGTGGTTGCCCATATACCACATATGCATTGCAAGTGCAACATGCGTTTAACATATGCACATACTGAGTGCGCATAAAATACACACAACTGTAAATACGCATGCTAGGTTGGAAACAAGAACAACGCGCATTGGCAGAGCCAACAGTTTGGGCTTTTTTAGGCTGAATCTGTTCCTTGTGCCTAGGGCTGGACTGGCCTATACGTAACTCTGGAGATTTTTTGGTAGCCCTCTGCACCCTGTGCCTCTTTTGTGTGGTATTTCCAAATGTTCCCATAGGAAAAGGGTTGGGCTTGCTGAAAATGTTTAATATGGGGCCACTTTGAAAATAATTTCCAGGGCCTCTTTTGATTACCAGTCCACCCCTGAGGTCAAAGATGCAGTGTCTGTTTTTTGCTACAGATCGGGCATTAAATAGGATGCAGTTCACTTCGGCAGGCGAGGTTGGAGTCGGAGCTGGAGCGGAAGGGGGTGGGGGCAGAGAAAATGGAAGCTGGAGAGGGGTAGGGTGGTTGATGATCGACGGGAATAGTGGGCGAGCAGAAAAGTTGGCAGGTTTCGGGCGGGAATGGGTGTCTGCATGCGTTAGGAATTGTGTTTGGCTCGCGGGATTTGAGGGTGGGGTGTGGGCGGTTAGGAGTTTCAGTTGCAGCTGATGAGAATTCGAGGGACAGAGGTTTCAGGAAGGGTGAGGCGAGGGGGGAAGGAGGTGATTGGGGGAAAGAGGTGGTGGGTCGAGACAGGGGAGGCAAAGAGTGCTGAGAGATTGAGGGGGACCAGGTACGTTTCCTCTTTAGTGTCTTTGTTGCGATTGGAGTGTGAGAGAGGGTAGGGGGTAAGAGGGGGAGAGGGATGATGCTTCTGTTCTTGCTAGGGCTAGGCGTGCAGTTTTTAGGGAGGGGAAATGGTGCGGTCGGGGGGAAAGTGGCAGGGGTTTGTGGGAAAGGCGGGGGGTGGATAATTGCAGGGCGGGGTGTGCCTGGTATGATAGTGAGGGGAGCGGGCATGATCAGCGTAGGCTGGTCAGTGGTGGGATTTGGGGGAGCAGTGGTCTTAGGGTGGTTGGCGCGCCATCGTGCTCCTCTGGCTTGGTGTTTGGAGAGGGGAAGTGTAGGGAATGTGAAGGATGGTGGGATGATTTGGGAAGGGGGGGACGGGAGGGAAGGCAGACCGGGGAGTGGGGGCAGTCCACAGTGGTCGTTTCCGGCAAACCCTGGTGGAGTGGGTGCACTCATGATTGGTACGAGCTATTAGGTGTGGTTTCAAGAGCAACTTACAGTTTATTGGACTTTATAAGTTCGGCTATATCACTGGGTGAGATTAGTCTTGGTTTCAGGGTTCCACTAAGCCGGGTGATATTATTCACGTGTTCTAGGTTTTAGTGTACTAGTTGTACTAGGTTGCAGATATTAGGCCGTTTTGAGGTGTAGCTAGACCTTAGGATATGCTGATTAGGCGGCCTGTTTAGTTGCAGCTACAGCACAGTTATGCTGTTGGGTAGGCTTTCTTCTAGTAAGATGGAATACAGATAAGCTATACGGGAGAAATTGAATGTAGCAACACCCCAGGTATGGTTTTAGTTGGACTTTTAGGAACAGTTTAGGAGGGCTTTCTAATTGTAGTTCTAAATTCAGCTATTAGGCACACTTCTAGATTCAAGCAAGGAGCGCTATTAGGCTCACTTCTAAATTTGAGTTTTGTTCAGATAGGATATTAGGAATGCTTCTATATTCAGCTACTAACTCAACGCTACTGGGCACACTATTGCACAGAGAGGGATATTATGTACATAGAGAGGATATTAGGCATACTTCCAAGTTCAATTTGCACAGAGAGGGTATTAGGAATCCTTCTGGATTCAACCAGAGCACGTTATTAGGCACACTTCTAAGTTTAGCTGTGCACAGAGAGGATATTTAGGGACACTTCTAACTTCAACTTTGGGCTGAGGGGATATTTAGGCACGCTTCTAAATTCCAGTTTTGCACAGAGACACTTTTAGGCACACTTCCAGATTCAACTTTACACAGAGATGATATTAGACTATTAGGTGCACTTCTAAGTTCAACTGTACACAGAGATGATATTAGACTATTAGGTACACTTCTAAATTAAGTAGTAGACAGGCATGATATTAGACTATTAGGTACACTTCTAAATTCAGTAGTAGACAGAGATGATATTAGACTATTAGGTACACTTCTAAATTCAGTAGTAGACAGAGATGATATTAGGCCTTCTAAATTCAATTTTGTTTCTAAGTTTAACGTAGAAAAACATGAAAGTCGACATGAAAACAGATGGATTGGCATTTGACAGTGATGACTAGCACCTTAATGTATAACCTAAAATCATGAATGCATTTAGCAGGTAAGAGTAAACACAACATTATTAGATTTGGATTTGTGATGTTATGTCACTATGGTAACGCAATTGTCGGCATGGAGACTCAATCCCGCCCTCCGTTTCCATGGGAGTGTGGAACGCGAGGCGTTGGTGCACCAGCACTTCAGTGCTTGAGCATGACGCCTCGCAGGGTCTCCATGGCAACCTATAAAGGCCTTTGAAGACTGCCCGTCCTCGCGGTTTTCTCCAGTGTTTGGAACAGTATTTGTCACTGCAGGTAAGAAAGTTGAAGGTGTATCTAAATGCTTTCTGATCGCATAGACACGGATTGTTGATACTTACAGTGATCTAACCTGGAGGTACGTTGCACGTCACCGCATTTACCGTGTGTAAGATAATGAGCGCCGCATATGCAAAAAAGCATCATTTTGGGAGAAGGACTTTGGAACTGAGGTATGAGTTTAGGCTCTGATAAGCGTTGCAGAAACCATTATTGAATGAATACATACATTATCTGATAGCATTTGGAGATGGTTATTTATGATTATTTTGTTTTCTATTTTTCCATGTTTTTGAACACCGTTGACATGTTTCAGTGTGTACTACATTGTGAATGTATTTATTTGTGTTAATGTATATCAAGCATGCATAGCCCCGAAGATGGTGCATAGCCCCGAAATCCATTGGCTGAATGCACTTTTTTGACCTAGGAGTCTTTTTCTGCTACTAATTTCAGCGTACTTAGGCTGTGGGAATTTGGAATACATATTTTCTGCAAATGTTTACAAATGACTTGTCATTAATGGAAAAGATTATATTTTCACTGGAAAGAAAAGAAAGAGAATAAAAAGAAAAATGAAATATATGAACGATACGCACATTTTTTTAGCAAACTGAGAGCCTCAGATTTTACGATTTTCACCTTGTTATTTTGTTGCAGGTGTGCTGTCCCCACCTGAAATAGCTTTAACAGCTTTGGCTCGGGTAGGATATTGCTATTTTATTAATCAATTACTTCACTGGACCCTGTTCATTTATCTTAAAGGAACCCAGGACATTTATGGTGACTTCTGATATGTCCTTCATTTAGTTCTCCATTGTCCACTTTGGTTATCGGGGCATCCCTTGTGTCTCTTCTCTCCTGCTGCACTTCACCCGGTCCAGGACAGGCTCAGAACCTCTCACCTCTCCAGCACCTGCCAGTGGATGTGGTGCTGCTGTCACTTTCCTGCCATCATGTTCCAGGATTAGGGCCACACATTCTTCAATTCTTTTTTTGCTTTTTCTATGGGTTGGCAATCATCCATGTGTGGTGACACAATCAGGTTTTGCCACCCACCAGCTGTTTAACATTGTTATTAGGTGTTTAATATATTTTGTTATTTAGGGGATGGCAGTTAGGGGGAACAAGCCCCCTGGCTTTGCTGCATCATGTGATCCACTCTTCACCTATTTTCATGTATAGTTTTCAAGCCTCTAAACTACCAATGACAACACTGTGTTCATGAAGTGTGTACACGTATTTTTAAGCTTACATTCATCATGGCATGCCACAATGTGCTCATCGTCACCCTGGTGTTAATGGATCCTCACTTTCTAGAGTGCATTGGGCTGCCTCTTCCTATATTTCCACTTGTGTGATCTTTTTACATCACTGCTGTAAACCTTGTTATATCTTTCCAGCTTGTTTGAGTAGAACCCTAAGAGAGATGGACCTGTAATTCAATGTTTTCATGGTTAAGGTCCATACACTATTGGTATGTGCTCCACAGCAATGGTTAAGTCATATTTTTCTGTCCTTTAATGTTATTTAGCACAACTATACTGCACTATAAACTAGTCTGTGTCTGCCTGTTTGTTATGGGAAAGACAGCAGTGAAAAGTAATATTTAGAGATGTAAAATCCCTGTCAGGCCTCAGGTGCACGTGTCATTGCAGAAACAGTAAGAGAGTTATATTTAGACTTAAAATTCACATGGGGAGATAACAGCCACCAGAGTATCATCTTCATTATGTCTACTGAAAACTTTTGGAAACACAGCTGAGTCAAAAAGCTGTTGGCTATTGTGACACTAAGCACAACTTGTAATGACGCATTAATGATGGACAAGTTGACATGAGCAGCTGTACCTCTTGTAATCTGTGTCCCTTTTTTGAGCTTTGGGAATCATCTCCCTGGTTGACCAGCGATGATTCTGAACTTCTGATTGGCTTTTGTTGGTCAGGGATGCTTCTGAACTTCTGATTGGCTTCATCAGCATATTTAACAGAGGAAGAGGAACTGAGGGAAGCCTGTTCAGAGGGTACATGTCTGCTTCTCTATGGAATCTGTGTGGGTTTCTTCATGTGTTTGCCTCTGCCCCTGTTGCAGCGGTTGTATTTGTATACCAGTAGCAACATTGAGCACTGCTGTCTTCTGGACCAGGACTGTGCCTCCTCTGACAAACTTGTCTGCCCATCTGTGCAAGAAGTAAACTATTTTGAAGTTGTAAAGTACCAAGTATTTCTGTCATTCTGCACCCAGAATGTGGGGTTGAGCACCCTCATTCAAATATTTGGTTTCTTTTCTCTGAGGTATGTACAACAGTGTCATGTTGTCTAAAGTGTTGCGATGGGAAGTGATGGTCACAAATGCTCATTTGCTCAAGCGAAATGGAGAGAACTAAACGTGAGGTGTATTTAGTCTGTGATCAGAAGAGGGGAAGAAGATATTTAGGATGATAGGTACATTACTTTGGGGGAAGCCCAATACCAGCAAAATGCCAGATGGTTGCCAGCCATATGGAACAGGTCTAGGGCCCTGAGACCCACAGAGGCCTATAGATGGTGGATTGGCCCCCTCCTGGCATGTTAGAAGGTCTGTTTAGAATTCGATGTGTTTTAAGGTTGCCCTTTCTTTGCTTTTCCTCGCTGGCTCTAAAGTGGAACTGTTAAGCTATGTTTATAGGATGAGCAGTTTTGCTAGTACTAAAACCAAACATTTAATTAGGTCTATTGAGGAGCAAACAATTATAGGTGGGATGTGGACACGTGGCATTTGTTGAGTTATTTGATGTTTGTGTAATTTAGGGCATTGGTGCAGTTTCCCACATGAATTCTAATGCTTTACTGTAAGGTGTGCCATGGTTCAAAAAACTGTCCTTTCCCTCTCAGCAAAGTGCTTATCCTCAGCCACTGCTGTCTCAGTCTGTATCATCTTAGGTCTGGAAAGTGTGTGTAATTGTGTATGACAATGTGAATTAAATTTTTTTAATCATTCACTCAGAATATTGCAAAGAGCCATCGTACCCTCTAGATTACGCTGACTGTCCTGTGCCTCACACTAACCATGTGCACTTCATAATAATGATAAGATCACATTTTTGTATCGTGCTTTGCAGTGCAACAATGGTTGCTGTTGTTAATGGAGCCTTCCAACCAGTTCAGTACATCAAGCTGTGGCTACAAATTCCAGAACAATTTTTGAAGCAAGTTGTTAATATGCTTCATGTTTCCCCGCCTCGTGTAGTCACTGTAAAATACAAAGGGCCGCATTACAAACACTTTGCAGCGTTGGAAGTGCATTTAGTAATGGCCACAAATTGGCTGAATGCAAAACTCAAAGACGGTCTTTTTACATGAAATGTAAATTGCATGCAGGGGAGTACAGACGTTAGCACTTGCCTGCTGTGGGGTCCCCTGCATGCAGTATTAACCATCAAGAGGTGGAGGGGAGAAGGAAACAATAAAAGCGAGGCAAACTTGCTGTTAATCTTTCATTTGAAAAAGTAAACGCTGCCTGTAAATAAAATTTGCAGGTTTACTGATGGATTGCTGAGGACTCTGCCTGAGCTGGACCCGGTGCAAAACTGAGAAGGATTCCATAGGAATCTATGTATTTTACTCATGTGCAGGCCTGTGAATTTGGGCAACTCTGCTTCATGCCCCTCCAGGCCTCTCAAGGGGAGCACGGCAGAGAGCTTACCTCTGCTTCATGCCCCTCCAGGCCTCTCAAGGGGAGCACGGCAGAGAGCTTACCTCTGCTTCAGGCCCCTCCTTGGCCTGGCGTCAGCATGAAATTGGGGAAGAGAGCGAAGTGGAGCGTGAATGCTTTACACCTGGCATTTACATTGCCATGTCCCAATACAACCCATTTAAAATGTGGGTGTTAATCTTTCAATACATTTTTGCACCAGTGCAATATTTGCCCCAGTCATGGTCCCTCATTACGAGTTTGCCGGTAACTCGCCATTACCATTACTAGTGCCCCATATGCCAGTGTTACTGGGATATTACGCGTGCCAGCAACGACTGTAATGTATGGGAACTACTGAATCACTGGCACAGTTCGTAACAGCGCCAGCGATTCTGTCATTTCTCTGATTGTAGCGTGTGATCTCCTGGCAGCTCAGGCCTGCTGCTAGTTCACTGCCACTACCGGCAGACTTGGAGTGAACCGGTCAGGTACAAATACCAGAGCCAGTAGTACTGGCATTATTCTGCCATTTTTACCAGACCGACTCACCTTTAATGAGGCTTACCCCATGCAAAAATTCATTGAAATATGTTTTTTCCACTAGGACAATGATTGCCCTAGTGTAACTGCAATTGCACCTTTGCAAAATGTCTGCAACACCACTGAACTCTGCAGGGAACTAGCAATTGCATGTGTCACTGACTGTGAATATTGGACTTTCAGGAAGTTCATAGTTGATCCCAGAAGTGGAGGTGTGAATGCATTACACCTCCCATTTACATTGCCATGTCTATAAGCGCCCCATTTAACATGAGGGTGAGTAGTAAAGCCTGATACCTTTCCTCATCAAACAAGCCTTGACAGCTTTCCACGCCCCTTTAGGGCGGGATATCCGGTCCCTATGATGTCATATCCTAGGCGTGGCCCCCTGGGGCTTCCCCCGGAAGTTCTGCCTGGGCAAAATCCTGTCCCGGAAGTGATGTAGGTGTGTTTAACAGGCCCTGGGTCCTTAGCGGGGGTGTCCCACCGGATGTGACATCATGGGGGCTATCAGGAAGGTCCCCCCAAGGGTTGGGGCCCCAAGGGGACTTCCTCCGGATGCCCCCCAAAGAACCGGAAGTGTGGAGCGGGGTTTTGAAGGGTGGGACGTGGCGTGCAGGGCATATATATACAGATACGTATTGGGGGCTGTACAAGCCGTTCCTGAAGCCTTGGAAAAAACAAAAACTCAAAAGACCTCAATACCAGGAATTATGAAGCGCTACAGCTACTACTCTAAGGACAATACAGCTGCTGAGGATTTGAAAACCCTTCAAAAATATTACAGCCCTGAAAGTCCGCCGGCACCGGCGCTATCCGTCGATGGGGGTCCTGATGACGCAGCGGCTATGGATACATTATGTGAGCATTTTGATATGTTGAATCTTGGGAGTGGGAAACAGCCGGGTGTCATCGACTCCGGTGTGGATGACGCCTACACCGATGCAGACTATGTGGATATGGATGAGGCTGTTAAGGCTCCGGAGGAGACCCCGTATGAAGATCTGAATGTTTTAGAGCAACTGTTTCCAGAGGCCGCAATAACCTCGACGGTAGGCACAGCATCCGATGAAGACAAGCTGTTTATGGACGTTACTAGCTCCTCTATGCTGGAAGATGTTGGTTCTGAAACAATGGCTATGGTAAGTAATGAAGTATGACGATGTGGGTGTTTGTGTGTGTGAAAAAGAAAAGAAAAAAAAAACCTGTGAAAACACATGCTGAAGAGCTAAACTTCTTTCTTTTTTGAATTGCAGAAAACGCCAGATAACCATAACGGAACTGTGGACCTGAACAACTCGTTTAACGCCGTCAATTATTATTGTGTGTGCTGTTCAAAAAGGATCGAAAGTTCGGCATTCCCAGTCGGTGATAAGTGTAAGAAATGCGATACTTTGAAACGTTTTGAAAGTTCTGATGAGGAAGAAGATGATAATATAACCCTTTTGGAGACTGTAACGGCTCAAGCGTTTGCGGCGGCTGTTGTGAAAACGTGTTTGAAGCGGGACTATTACGATGGTGTGAAGGGCATAAATACGGATACCCGCAACAGGATGCTCATGATTGTTTACTCCCGAATTATCAATCTGTAGCAATACGGGCGATATGTCAGATGTTGAAGTCATATAACGTTTATCAGATGCTTAAAAGGGTTTATAAAACCATGGGTATGCGTGTACATGCGAGTGTGGGGGGCCTGCTAACAAAAACAATCTTGGAAATTCAAACGTGTCGCAAGCCTGAGAAAAAAATGAGATCTTTACGCCTGGCAGGCCCCGTGATTTTTAGAAACCATATAACCCGTTTAATACAGAGAGACTTTTCTAACCTGTACAGGCTGAGGAGTAACCCGCAGAGGTGTCCGGTTCCTCAAAAGCTTGTTTTTTAAAAAGATGAAAACACAATAATACTGCTCCTTATATGTGTACCGTTGTTTTTAGGGTAAAGTTTCTGGCGGAAAAACCGGACGTGTGTAGAGCTAGCTGATGCCTGTACGGCTGTGTGGGGAAAAACTTTTATACGCGATGCAGAAGGCGCGAATAGCGGTAAACACCCCACCCCGGCTGTGGCATTTTGATGTACCGAGATTTCAAGATGCCCGGATGTGTCAAAGTGTAATTTGTAGCACCATCAAGATGTCGGCGTGTGATGAATACGGTTCTGTATTCCGGGACAACTGGGGTTCTTTATACATGGGCCCTAGAACTGTTTTGAGGCACCACATGGCTGAAATGTATGCAAGATTCCTACGCCTTAAAGGTCTTGTTTTACAGGCCTCTGAACTATGTGAACTATTAAATGCTACAAGTGTCTGGTGTCTACAGAGTTACAGGCGGGGTAACCACGATGATGTGTATAGCCTGTTATATGATGCGTCCAATAAAATATCAGGGGTGGTAACTGTTCGACACCCCTTACATGTATACCAAACAGTATAAAGAAAAATTAAATAAAACGCCATACGCCAACCCTGTGTCTGCTTATTTTTTTGTAGTGCATCAATGGCTAACAACACACGTTCAAGATTGCATGAATGCTATTATGATAAATCTGGTGTTGGGAGTTATGGGGGTGTTGATGCGCTTTATCGAAAATTACAGCGTGATAAACACCCCATCACGCGTGGAGCTGTTAAGACATGGCTATCCGGCCAGGAGACGTATACCCTTCATAAAAATGCTAGAAAACGTTTTAAAAGAAGAATGACCATTGTCGCGTCGGCAGGTATGCAGTGGCAGGCAGACCTGGCGGATGTTTCTAACCTTGAAAAGCAGAACGATGGTGCGCGGTACATTCTGACGGTGATAGATGTTTTATCAAAATATGCATTTGCAGAGGCCTTGCGGGATAAGACTGGTTCAAGAGTGGCGGCGGCCTTCAAACATATCTTCAGCAAGGGTCGCGTACCTGTAAAATTACAAACTGATGCCGGTAAGGAATTTCTGAATAGGCCCCTGCAGAACCTTCTAAAGCACCACGGCGTACATCATTTTATAACCCACACGGAAGTTAAAGCGGCGGTTGTTGAACGTTTTAATAGAACCCTAAAATCTAAACTATGGAGATATTTCACAGCCTATAATACACAACGCTATGTGGATATATTACAGACTTTTATCGATGTGTATAATGACAGCTACCACCGGTCTATTAAAATGCCTCCCCGGGCTGTAACCTCTGAAAACTCATTAGCAGCGTGGCGAAACCTGTATGCCGGACGGCTATCGGAGAAGATCAAGAAAGCATCCTTTCGTGTAGGGGACCACGTCCGAGTATCCAAGTTAAAAGGTGTCTTTACAAAAGGCTACCGACAGTCCTTTACTGACGAAATTTTCATAGTGGCAAAAGCATCTGTGAAAGAGGGGGTATACACATATCAGCTGAATGATTATGCTGGTGAAGTTGTAAGCGGTAATTTCTACACAGAGGAGTTACAAAAGGTGATCGACGATCCCCAGCGTCTTTATAGGGTTGAGAAAATTATTCAGAGTAAAGGAAAGGGGTCTAAGAAACAGCACCTGGTAAAATGGCACGGATGGCCTGAGAAATTCAACAGTTGGGTCAACGCGGCCTCTCTAGAGGATCTAAAAAGCAGAGACGATCCCTGAGAAGAAGAAGATGGAAAACACCGGCTTTTATATCACCTTGCCCAGCAACGCCTATTTAGATATATTCCCCAAAAACGAAATATCGGATTATTCTGTTAAACTGGCTAAACCCGTTAATTTACAAGGGCCGTGGGAAGCGGGGTTGATGGAGATTCAGTACCCCCATACCTGGGACACCCTGGACAAAAGAGATTCCTGGTATACCATCAGACGTGGAGAACCTGCTGAATTGATAAATGTGGGTTTTCCTCACGGCTTCTACCCCACAATACAGGCGCTGCTAGATACTATCAACAAATCAATCGCGAGTCTCGAGCGCTATACAGATATACACCTGTTTCTAAATAACTCACGCCGTAAAGTATTTGTAAGATCACCCGATCTTACCGTGGAGTTTATATGTAGCGGGAAACTCTCGATGGTGTTGGGGAACGTTCAGCATATAAAAAATAATACTAAAAATACGGACAAAACACGTGCAGATATTGATGGTGGATTTTACAACCTCATGATCTACAGCGATATAGTAGAATACCAAAGGGTTGGTGACTCATACGCCCCCCTGATGCGGACCGCACAAGTCAAGGGCGAAAATAACGGCATTGTTAATATACAATACATGAAGCCTGATTATATTCCTGTTTCTAAGTGTCATTTTGATACTATCAACATCCAGATAAGGGACGATCAGGGAGATCTGGTCTCATTTAAATACGGGAAGGTCCTGGTGAAACTACACCTGCGCCCTAGACGCGAGAGAGACAATTAGAACATGGTAATCATGAAGAATTACGGGGAGCCGCACGCTTATAGGGATTATTACCGCAGACAGGCCGGTTATGGAAATCAGCCCTACTTCCAAGGTGCGCCTGTGATGTATGGTGAGGGGCTAGGAAGTATTTTTAGAAGTCTTTTTCGGAGAGCCATGCCCTTCCTGCGCAAAGGGTTTGAATTAGCCAAGCCGCATATGAAAACAGCTGCTACAAACATTGCTAAGGATGTGGTGTCTACTGCAACAACCTCCATCGCAAATCGTTTCAACCAACCAGCACAAGAGGGCTCTGGTCTGGTTTACGTTGGTAAAAGCCCTGCAAAAAGAAAAAGGCGAGCGTCGCGCCGTCGGGGGCCTCTGAAGCCGCATAAAAAACGAAGAACCACCACCAAAGCCGCTCAGAAGAGAAAGCGCACGTCAAAGAACAGACGGGTCAGGCGAAATAAAAACAGACCCGGCATCAATATTTTCTAAAAGATGGCCTTTATCCACTGTGCCTCGGGGAATGTGTGAAATCGGAACTAGATCTGTTTGTCGTGCCCCCGACACAGACAAGCATCGAAAACAGTTTTTTCATGGAAGTTGCGCCCCTAGCGGCACTATCACCATTAGCCCCCATCGAGTTTTACATATCGGGCTCAACAGAGACGTACCTGGATTTGAATGACACCTTGCTCTACCTAACCTGCAGAATAACAAAAGAGGATGGGACGGCTATCGGTGCAGCGGCGAAGGTGGCCACGATTGCCTATCCGGTGGCCACCCTTTTCAACCAGGTGGACATCTCTCTAGGTGATCGCATGATTACACAGAGCGACAATATGTATGCCTATAGAGCGTATATTGAAAGCATTCTGAACTACAGCAATGACACTTTGGACACCCAGCTGACTGCAGGGCTTTTTTATAAGGACACGGCGGGGCATATGGAGGATTATGCTCTAAATGGAAACAACAAGGGCTTTATAAAGAGATCAGCGTATGCGACAGGTAGCAGAAACTTTGATTTACTAGGGCGTCTACACTCAGATCTGTTTTTCCAGGAGAAACTGATGGTGAATGGTGTTGATCTGAAAATTAAACTCTCGCGAAATAAAGATGCTTTTTGTTTGAACAGTGATGATGCCGAAGCCTACAAACTGGTAATAGTATCAGCAAGTTTATTCATTAAAAGGGTCAACGTGTCACCGACGGTCAGACTCGCGCATGCTGATGCTCTACAAGTATCTAACTTGAAATACCCTGTGGAGAGGACCTCCTTGAAAATCTTCAGTGTACCAGCGGGCAGCCGTGTCGTCAGCCAAGATAACTTATTCTTGGGACAGCTACCTAAAATAATCGTTATTGGCTTTGTGGATAACACCGCTTTTTCAGGGGATTACGCAAGCAACCCTTTTAATTTTAAACATTACAACATTAACTACGCCGCCCTTTTTAAGGATGGGGTCGTCATCCCCGCCAAAGCCTACAGCCCTAGTTTTCAACAGAAAAATACAATTAGGGAGTATCTGGGACTAGTCTCCATCAGCGGCAAGCACATGCGCGATAAAGGATTTGTGATACCACGTGACGACTATGATGGTGGCTACACCTTGCTGGTCCGGTTTGCTGCAAATTTACCAAGCAAATTATTTACCAAGTACTGTGAATCTCATTATTATGGCCCTATTTGACTCTGTCATAGAACTCAACAACCAGCGACAGGTGCTGTACGATATGTAATGGATACCTACCAGATCATGCGTTTCCTGCGAAAAGACAAACATGCTGTGAAAACATTTCGAGGCGTGTATTCGTGTGATAACATTCCACGGAGTATACCGGGGGAACTGCCCATCAGCTTTGTTGTGAACACCGACCCCCAGCATCAAGAAGGAACACACTGGATAGCTATGTTTATAGACACTGTTGCAATAACTGTTTTTGATAGTCTGGGGTGTTTCCCAAGCCACCCTATATATGACGGCGAACTACTGGACTATGTTAAACATATAGCACCCATAGTACATTATAATAGAGCACAGGTGCAGCATTCTGAAGCCGTGACATGTGGGCAGCATGCTTGCTACTTTGTATCTAAAATGTCTGAGAAACAGGCACTGCGGGCTGTTATGCAAACCTACTCTCTTGATCTCAGGCAGAATGATCGGATGGTGACGGCTTTTGTGAACAAACGTAAATATCGCCGGCCCCCTGTAAATGTATATAGTTTTTGCCAGAAATGTAAGTGTGTTAATAATCAGTAGATATGTGTACAGGGCTAAATAAAAACATCTTGTACTTTTAAACAGCTGTCTCCTTCCTACGTGTGTCATGTTTAATATTTTTTTTTTTTTTTTTTTTTAAACAAACAAAATGTTGTACTAGCCATGCTTGAAATAATTAGACGCAAAACGTATGGTTGGTATAAATAATAACGTTCTTTTATTACAAACAGAACCTTTGTTTATACAGGCTGTAGTGGGTATAGATATAAAGACATTTACATAAACACATATTTTATCACAAACAGCACATTTGTTTAATCAGCAGGTGTGCGTATACTTATAAAAAACAGATACATAAACCATATACATATACATATGACAAAGGTTAAAAACTGTTCTTAAAATTAAGAGAAAACACAGTTACACACTAAACCAGGCCTCGCGTTTGGGTTTATTTTTCTTTCTTCTTCTCTTTACGGAAATATCTAGGGACTCAACATCCTCGGACGTGGTTTTAACACCATTGTCTTTCAATGTCTCAAGCAGCTCGCGATGCCCCATGTTTCCCACTAAAGTGGCCGGAATGTTTAAGTCCGCAGCAGATTGCATGAACAGATCCCAGCCTCTAGGCTTTTTGTGTCTTCCAAAGGCCTGTGGGTTGGTAATGCTGCGAACTAAATCATGGACATTTGAACCTTTGACAGGCGTACCTTTATATACAAACTCCCCCTTTGCGTTCCAGGATACCAGCCCCTGCTCACCGGTCATCTTGTTCAACAATAATTCCGCATTTTTACGATAACGGGGGTTAATGGTATTCAGGATTTCAGAGACCAGGGGATCAGAAACGGGGTGTCCGGGATTTGTGTTGCCGAGACTCGTAGGCTCTTCAGGGGGCATGTACAATGTTAGTTTGTTCTTCTCATTGGCGGCTTGTCTAAAATGTGTTAAGTATTTCTGGAGAATCGCGGAATAGAGGGTAACCTTGTCGTAGTCTGATAAATCATGCCGACGTAGGATATCTTGCATTTCAGAATCGATCCGGAGAGTTGCTGATTTTCGAATATCAGGCTCTTCCCTGTTATGGGTGCTCAGACCATCCAGCTGACGCTTGTCAACCAGATACAGCTTCTGACTGTGCTCCATTAACCGCCCCCTAGAAGCCTGGTGATCAGAGGCAATGCAAGTCCTAGGAGCGCTCCTATGAAACCTCCAGATTGTTTTAAAAGCTTTCTTTTAACTTTTATGGAGGCCCGCTTGTTACCCAGCTTCTTGAGGATTAGCTTCTTCTTTTTTAAGACACCTAGTTGACGGCCGGATAGCGGTACGTTCCCCCTGACGGTATTGAAGGCAATCTCGGCTATAGCCGATACTAGATCATCAGAAGCCGAGCACAGAATGGCCCTGCGTTGCTGGGGCGGTGCCGTTACTAGCATTTTAAGGAGAGCATAGTTCCGGCGTATACGTGCCGTCATGATGGTCGGTCGCTGGTACTAATGAGGTCTGTTTTGCACCTCACCGGGTTTTTCTAGTGGGCTTCTGTATGTAGACGACTGGTAAATCCGGATGGAAAATACCTGTGCGCAGTCGGTAGTCCTCTAAGGTGTTTGTCTTTAAATCCACCAATAAGTAGCCATAAGGTTTACGGGTAGCGTCTTCAAAGGCCTCCATGAAAAATCGGCTGTTACCCGGATACATCTGGCGTGCTAGAACCGAGAGTTGTTGTTTATCTCTGGGGTTCTTAAACAGAATGATATAACGGGCGTTTAGAGTTATCGAGCGGTTGCCCTTGCCCTTGTAGAATGAATTCTGTACAATGTAGCAGATACTAAGACTCCTATGATGTGAGTATTGTGTAAAAGCCTTTTCCAATTCGGGGCTCTGACCGCCCTCCATCATGAGATCATCTACGATAATCATGTTAATAAGGTTTGGTGGTAGCAACCGGTCATCATTCAGAGTCTCTGGTAACCCCTCCACAAACTTCAGATGCGGTATTTTAGAGGCCAGTTCGTTATACAAGTTCTGCCAGCACGAATAAAACCATATGACATTATCAGGTGGGGCCGACATGGTGGTGCGGGCATTTTCTAGGAGCTGTTTGATAAAATAGCTTTTACCGCAGCTGGAAGGACCCGCTAGCACGCATGAAAAAGGGTGTTGAAGGCGCGTGTCCATCATACACGATGCTTCCTTTTCAGTAACCGTAGGGTAATGTTTTGTAGTCGTTTGTGAGCACCCTTTTATCAAACACCACCCTCAAAGTCTTCTGCAGTGTCTGGGTGCTGATCTCCCAGCGTTTTTTCTCCCGCACTATGGATGACTGCTGCACCACAATAGATTTGATGGTGTTTTCTAAAGTGTACTCGCGCACCAGCTCTTTCAAACTGTCAAAATTGATCTTCAAGCTGTTGCTGACGTTCAAAGTGATGCCTTTTACTTTCATACAGACCGCCCCTGAGGATGTGCGATAGGAATATGTTTTGGGCCCTGCAGAAACAAATTCTATAATGTGCTCACCAGGAGCTAATTCACTTGTTAAATTACCCAGATAATCACCCATTGGGGGATTCACCTGGCCGGGGGCGCTAACAAAAATAACCGAATCGGTGTCGTGGTACAGACACCTCTTCTGGAGAGCATCCATGACTGTATAAAGTTCCAGACGGGCATGAGCGGTTGTGAAACAGGCGATGAATATGTTTATATTGTTGGAGCACGTAGGGTACTCCTCAGCGTATTTCCAACAGAGGCATGCTGTTTCCTCATCTATAAACTGCAGGCTTGAAATGTCATAACCTGCGTCAAAAAGATAGGCTGTCAACTTATCAGGGTCGGTTATAATAGATGTGTTTGGTAAATTTGTTCTCTGAGCAAATTTACCCCATAAGGAATTTAAGCACAGCTTGGCTAGCTGCCGTCTGGAAGGGTTATTCTCGATGAATTCTGGTCTTAAGCGGATACCCTGATGTGTGTAATAGTCATCTATGTACTTCTGGCGGGCTGCGGGGTCATCGCAGCCCTCGGGGTATCCTGAAGCTTCTTGTTTGCTCCGCAGGAACATACGAATGTACTCGCAAAAGAGTTCTACCGTAATGTTCTCAAAGTGCCATATTTCATGAATCTTCCCCAGACGGTACCCTTTCTGCAAGGCTACTTCTAACTCGACGGTACACCAGGTACCTGTGATCGAACGCTCCTCATCGCTATGTGTGCATTTTTCAGTCTGTTTTGACTCTGCACAAGCCATGCACAATGGGAACATGAGCTTACCAGAAATCCTCTGAGGGAGGACCGGAAAATAAAGCTTCTTAGGGGGGTACACCTGGCATTTGATCAGTCCAAAATACTGCTTAATATCCCCAAAATTTTCATAGATGATCCGTGGGTGTCCTAAAGGATAGGGTTTTGAATGATTGATAAAGGGGTAGAGGCTGGTGAAGTCTAAGTAGTGTATCTTCTCACCAGGGGCTGTTTCGTGGTAGAGCTTGATGGCATTAGTCCTACCTCCAAAAAGAGCGTCACGCGGTTCTAGGGGTTCTGGTAAATTCTTATGCTTGAGAAAAATCTTTAAATCAGAATCTTTTTTCAACATTTCGGTCCACTCATGCTCCCAAAGCGTAATAACGCGCAGACCCCGGGTCTCAAGAAAATTCTTTTTTAAAAGAGTTCTCCTGTAAAGATGATCATACGTACACGCCGTCAGGGTGTTATAGTCATCTTTCTTATAACATTGTGGACACCCGTGATAAAAACACCCATTAAACTCATAGGCCATCTGCACACCGTTTAAAGACGCATAGCCGTCTAGAAAATAGGGTCCGATCTTTTTCTCTCCTCCGCGCAGGGCATGTTGTATAGGTGTCTTGATCTGTTCAGACATATACATTAGCCACTGGATGGAGGGTGTGGAAAATCGTTTCTGGCGTCCATGATACATGTCTGGGGGTATGAGGGCTATTGTTTCAGACTTTAGAAACAGTTGCTTGTATATATGCATACACATGCTAGCCAGGGTGATGAATGTAAAGGGATCTACATATGTAACAAAATGTATCTTCATCTCGGGGTTTTCAGGATCATCCATAGTGTGGACCTGTCGGGTCATGTCTATGATGCCGTCTCGAAAACTGTTGCAGGCTGTTCTCAAAATATTGACGTCTTCACGACAATAGGCTTTTAGTTCTCTCTTAAAATCAAAAACCTGTGTTCGGGCCTCCGTATACCATTTAAGAAACGCCTCCTTGTCATCAGGCATCATGTATTCTGACCCATAACACTCCATAGGGGGGATGGCTCCCACATAGCTCTGATTCTTTACTGTATTAAAGAAATGGGGGAAATACCCTTTGGACCCAGGGAAGCCAAAAGCCTTAGGCAGTTTGCTTAATTTCATGGGTAGAAAATTCAAACTGTCGATAAAGCGGATTTTAAGGTCTGGCACAGCGAGGAGTTTCAACTTTGCACCCTGAGTTATCAGCTTGACATCGACTCTCTCTTTAATCAGTTGTTGTATTATGAAGAAGCCATCGTAGCCCTGACTGTTGTGTGCCAAAAAGCTATACCCGTGGAATTTTTTTGTCAGAAATGTTTTAATGAAGCGGCTGACGCAGTCAATTCCAGCAAATGACCAGCGGTCGTCACGAGTCAGATGCCTGGCATAGATATAGTTGGGTATGTGTATGCCGGTCTCCTGCATGCACTCCATATCAAAGATTATGTAATTCTCGGTTTTGGCTATTTCTTTCGGGTGTGTCATATAACACTGGTGTTCATCCACAGAGACCACTTCTACATCACAGCGGGGACATATCCGCCCCTTGCATTCATGATTGGCCTTTATAAAACGGCCACAGGAACTGCAGTCTGTTTTTAGATGACATACGACTGTACCTTGAGCCGCCTTTTCAACGTGTTGTTGAAGACAGTCTTTGGATCGGGCAAATGTTTTACACCGGGGACATTTAAAGCCTGATTCACTGGTCACCACGCAACCGTCTCTCTGACACATGTTACAGTGTAAGTGGCACCTGTGAGCGGTTTTATTGCTGTATATGTGACAACAATGCGGGCATAAATTGCGAGCCCCTAGGAAACTCTGAAGGTTTAAGATTCCATAATAGTGCTGCTCGTGGTGTAAAATATATATAGTGTTCTTATTCACATTGTCACCTGCCGGGAAGTATTTCCAAACCCTGTCCTCATTATACAGGATTTTGATAGGCACACCAAAGTGATCCTCAAATAAACGCAGATCATTAAAACCAACCATAACATCAGGTGGTATACCCAATATGCTGTGAACCTCCATAGCTCTTGCCTGAATGTATCCATCTGTAACGGTTCTAGGCTCTAGCAGGCCTATAATGCTTGCAGCCATACATATGTTCAGGTCCCCGTAATTAAAATCCAAGAGCCAGCGTTTCTTCTTGGAAACCACCATACTGTAAAGGGTTTTCCTCAGGGGTCTGTACACACCACCCTCTCTAGCCCTGACAACCACCGACACGAGTCTCAAGGGCTCGGTCACGACCAGTTCCGCCTTACTTTGTAGCAGTTTTCCAATGTTTTCTAGAAACTGCAAAACATCAAAGGTCTGCCGAAACGATCGCCTGGTGAAAAGAGGCCTGTTTAAAACAGTGCTGTCTAGGCGTATCTGGACAAAATCGTTAGGCCCAGCCGTTTCAAGAATCTGAGAGATGAGCCTTTCAGTAGTTTCTGTGATCACTAAGAGTCCTTGACCGGTTGATCTTAACCTATCCAGATTTATAAAGCGGAACACCTCATAGTGTTCAACGCTTCGAAACTTTGGTAGATCTCGCTGGTATGTGCCCATACTCTGCAAGAAAACCGCGTCAGTTTCATCCGGAGGGGGTGTGTTTTGGGGTTGAGCCTCTAAATCTTTAAGGGCTCGCTGCATGATGATCATTTTAGCTTTTCTCAGGCGTTTGAGAAACATTTTTCGCTGCCTGAGGGTTTGAAGCCATTTTAAACGGCGTGCCGGTAAATCTTTTAAAGAGATACCTCGTTTTTTAACAAGGTTTGAGGGGGTGTTTGTGTTTTCCAACACTGTCTGCAGTGTTTCGGGCGTAGCATTTAAGCAGGACTCGGATGTACCCATCCCAGGGTCCACCCCTGTGCTTAAAGGCTCTGGGGGTTCTGCAAAACCAGACCTGGTCGGTATATGCTTTTGTAACACCCATTTCTTTTCAAGTTTGTTTTTACGAGTTGGTGGTGTGTTCTTTTTCATCCTTTTTTTAGCTATGGTGTTCACCCTGTTTTTAGAATCCCTAGCGAAAAGGGCTTGTTTGGCCTTAGACACGCGCTTACGCATGTCTACTAGATGTTTTTTACCAAACAGATGTCTCAAGCACCAGGCCTGGCGTCATAATCTAGAGCTGTTATGCGGGCCTGATAAGTGTTTTTCCTTTCGCAGTTTTTTTAAACCGGGGGCCCGAAATAACTCTTTTACAACGTGTCCCTTTTTAGAAGCACGGATATTTACAAAACTGTTGGCTGTGTTGAGATTCACAGGCGCTGGGTTATTTAAGGGTTGTATATTCGAATCTGTACAATAAATGCTGGGTATGCGTCTTTGTTGGTTTATACCGTTGGGCCCCCTGTAGGACAGATCAAGGGGTTTCGGGGAATATCCTGTTTCACGGATGACAGATGCATATCCGCAGTTTTGAGACCCTATTTTTATGGGTGAATCTGAAATTATTATAATAGGTGTCGCCTCTAGGACGACCCTGGTGTTAGGTTGAACACCCACACCTTCTAGAGCTTCAGAAGTCCTAATAGATCTCTTGGTGTTAGGGACCGTAGGTGTGTATGCCTGGGGTGGTGTTATATCTCTACAGCCCGGGGGCCACAAGAGCTGATGACCAGAGCCTATGCGGATGGGGATTGCTGGCGAGTACACAGGTGGCGGGGTGATCTCACCCCAAGCCGGAGACCCCTGTGGCGGACTATCAGAGACTATGCGGTTGGGGCTCGTTGGGGAGTACAAATGAGGGGGTGGGCTCTTACCACAGCTGGGGGTCCACGGACGTGGGCTAACCGTCCCTCTGTCTAAAAGTTTTTCGGAGCCCACTACCGGGAGCCCCGGGCCCGGTATAAGCGCACCCCCTGTCTGTGTCTCCTGGGGAGATACAGCATTAACAGGTGCTACAGGTATGAGTGATTCAATAGGCAGTGGTATATGATTGTTGGGAACAATAATACGTTGGGGGTTAATGGGTACTACAACATTTGCAACCCCTTGAGACACCCGTCCCCTTTTAAGAGATAAGCCCCTCTTTTTATTTAAAATGAACTTTTTTGCAGACCCTTGAGACACCCGCCCCCTTTTAAGCGCTAAGCCCTGCTTTTCATTTAAAAGGAGCTTTACTGCCCCATCTAACAAATCATTACAAACAGCGACTTTATACAACAGCGGTGTAGGCGGCTGACCTGCAACTGGCGGGGTTCGAGCTGTCGGGTCACAGTGGACGGCTGCGCTATAACTTCTTTCTCAACAGCAGCAGCACACGCCCCTAAAATAAAAGAAAAAAAAACAGTTTTAGTTTTATATTAAAGACCAAGTAATACATTACGGCACATTGTTCAGGTCAAACTCGAGGTATACAAACCCCTTTAAAATATTAAAAGAAACTGTATGATAAAAATTAGGCCTGTGCAGCACTCTGTAAAACCCCATAACGGACCGCTCATGTTCTTCTAAAGACACGTTGAAATATTAACGACACCTGCTATGGAAAAAAAAAGAGTAGCTCTCAGTGATCCTTTAAGCATACTTACATTCTGTACCCCAGCCAGGGTGCTTCCTTTTTAATGACGGGTTCACTGCAGGTGTTGGGTATCTGGCATGGGTCCTAGGGGTGGCATCAGAGGCTGATGGTCCAGCGGTCTGTGGATCTGAGGAGGGGCGTGATGCCGTTGGTCCCACACTGGGTGTATCTGCAATAAAAACCAAAGAAAACAGTTACCACCAGGTTCTACATCAAATCGTCACATGGCAGACCTATGCTTCAAATACATCATCATGTTTTACACTAAAGACTCAATTTGTGGAAAGCATCAGGACTCCTATAAAAAAAAAAAAGCATACATGCTTTACAGGGTTCACCTACAATAATAATTACCTGCTACAAGAGCCGATGCCTCTCGCACATCTGCAGAAGCGGCGCCCGCATGGATCACCGCTAGAAAATAAGGAAACAACATATGTTATTGTAAATACCCATTATTAAATAACTATAATCATCTTATGCTCGTGCCATAAAACTACATTATGTATATTAATAACAGTTACTAATAACATCTGTATTAAAAGTACACACCGGCGGTATCGATACTAGGAATTCCGTATTCTGCCAAGAGGTCGATAAGTGCTTCGGAATTTATACATGCGTCTTCCAAGGAGGCATCCCATGCAGCATAACCATCTGCTGGAAGCAATACATAAAATAAATAGATAAATAAATAAACCTAGGCCCTTCCATATTGCAAATGCCCGAACCTTGGGGGAACAGACACCCACACGTACAAGAAGCACAACAACCCCTGCTTGGGGCCCTTATTAACTGTGGACCCTTGGGGATCAACTCGATGGGGACCTGGACAGGGAGGCTAATAGTTCTGCCCAGCCTTGATGCATAACATTCTTTAAAATGTACAATATACCACACATTTTATCCCAAAAAAAAAAAACCTTATCCCTAGTGTGCGGGTCAAACCGTGTCACAAAAGAAATGAATGGCCATTTTGCAAATGTGGAATACTTTTTTTTTTCGTTGGTGCCTAAGACACTCTTATGGCCCAGGCATACCCCAGCCAACCAATGGTTCTGGGTTGGGGCTAGTCGCTTTGACCGGGGTTGTTGAATAAATATTATTTAAAAACCCAAAGTGCCCCATTGTGGTGTTTCCTTGTGCTAGCTTTATCAAACAATAACATCAAACATAGTGCAAATGCCTTGCAGAGTTATTTCAAAACAGCTTTCTGAAGTTAATGGCTTAATTGGAGCAGTAAATATGCTCCTGTTGTAAAATAAAATGCCTAAACCAGGTGTGCCATCATCCCTTTGATTTATAAAGAACAGGGTGTATACTTCAATGAATGCCTGTAACCCGCGGGTCCTTTAAAGCTTCTGTAAACCTTTATTTATTTCTTTATTTATTTATTTTTTGTCTTAAAAGAACATGCATGTCTTTTAAAAATGAATGCGGAATTCCTCACGTGTGTTTTATAGATACTTTAAACCAGGGCTCAAGTCAGGGTAGATGAGAAACATTGACTGGCCACTTTGAATTTATGAGTTAAAGGCATCCTCGTGTATCAAACATCAGACACATCACCAGTGCACTATAGAGCATGATGAGAAATAAACAACTAAAAGTTAAATGCCCCATTTTGGTTCTGCAATATCCAGGGAAAACATTTGTATTCGGCCTTGGATTTTAAAGCATGCCCACTTTTTAACCTTTTCAGAAACACGATCAGAAGAAAATATCCTTGCTTGGTTTTGTGAGTGTGTTGATTTTATGGAAGGCAAATGCCATTCAGCCTGTGCAATTTGGGTGGTTATGCAACGCCAATTTAATAAAATGTGCATAATTCACATAAATTGCACAGGACAAATGGCCTTTTGTTTTTGAGCCCCCGGCTGCAGAGTCCCTTATTTGCGGGATGGTGTTTTTTTTTTTTTTTAAATGGTCGTGGAGCTGCGAATTTCCGCAGCTCCCCGACCCCTGGAGCACATGTGGCACACATGCCCCCACCCCCTACCCATGGATCAGGGAGGGGGCCCATTTTTAAATGAGTCCTGGAGGGGTGCACAGGAATGGCTAGGCCCTGTTCACCCCTCCAGGACGAGCACAGTGAACAGCCTCAGTGCCGCCTGATACCAGAGGCCCAGGCAAGCGTGTTTCAATAGATAAGGATTATCTTATCTATTGAAAAGCGCTTGCCTGGGGCTCTGGCCTGAGTGCGGTGTCTTTGTTCACCAGCCCCCAGCAGCACAACATCAGAGGCACAATGTACGCCTCTTGCAAAAGATGCACGTTTTTCTTTTTAAAAAGAAATACAGACTTGTATTTGCATTAAGATAACAGCTGTTTGCAGTTGTCATCTTAATGCGGATACAAGTCTGTATTTCTTTACAAAAGAAAGACGTGACGAGCACAGTGAACAGCCTCAGTGCCGCCTGATGCCAGAGGCCCAGGCAAGCGCGTTTCAATAGATAAGGATTATCTTATCTATTGAAAAGCGCTTGCCTGGGGCTCTGGCCTGAGTGCGGTGTCTTTGTTCACCAGCCCCCAGCAGCACAACATCAGAGGCACAATGTGCGCCTCTTGCAAAAGATACACGTTTTTCTTTTTAAAAAGAAATACAGACTTGTATTTGCATTAAGATAACAGCTGTTTGCAGTTGTCATCTTAATGCGGATACAAGTCTGTATTTCTTTACAAAAGAAAGACGTGTATCAGCATTGAGATGTTTGCGGTATGCAGAGGCCATCCACCCCATGTAGATGCTAATGCAGCTACAATGGACAGATGATGGCTGCAAACCGCAGACATCTTAATGTAAATAGCCTGCGATGGTGCGGGCTGCATTAGGGGCGCCGGGTCCATAGAGCTTTAGAGGAGCTGGGCCCCCAGGACCTCATAAGGAGGCCTGTCTCATGAAAGGGGGCTGTCAAGGGACTACACTTAAGGCACGTTTGGAGGGGAATGATGGTTTGAGCAGTAATACTTAAACCCCGTCGCCTCCAAACGCTACTTGTGTGTGTGGGTGTGTGTAATGCCTAGACAACCCCCTTTCAAGGACTAGGACTGTTTTTCATAAATGCAGCCCTATCTCATGAAAGGGGGTTGTCTAAGCGCTACACACACCCACACACACAAGTAGCGTTTGGAGGAGACTGGGGGTTTAAATGTTACTGCTCAAAGAAGCACATATTATAATTCATTCATCACTGCCTAAAATGCGCTTAAATTGTAAAAAATAAAAAACATTTCAGATGTGCGCTATTGTGCATGCCTGGCAATGCCCCCCTACTACAACAACCCGATAAAACAGGGAACACTACAGTTTCCAATGGGCACATAATCATGGCAAAGGGGAACCAGAGCCCCAAATACAGACAAAGACACCCGCAAAACCGGGACACCTCAGCACACCCCGCCACGGGGCCCATGGCTATGCATGCACAATACAGATGGCCACATTATTATTATCATTATTTTTTCAAAAGACAGGTCGGACTGGCAATTGTTTTTTAAAAAGCTAATATGGTGCAACTACACATATGTCTTTAAAGCACCACACGCTAACCAATGTTTTAAACATATCGGCCCCCAGCATTTACCCCAGCGTCTAACAAACAAACATATTGTGTACCTATGTACATGTATATATTTTTAAACACAGTGGCATGCCAATAATTGAATATAAAAGATAGTACCTGGGGCAGGACTAAAATCTAGTACATCCCCTAGTGAAAGGTCTGGGAAGAGGTCCTGTAGATAAATTAGGAAAAGTTAGCATTTTACATAAAACTAATGGAGGCTGCCGCATGTCAGAGTTTATAGACCCCTTACCTGATCGTTTGTCTGATCCTGCTCCTGCATGGTAGCTGTAACGAGCACGCACAATGACTTCACACACACACGCGGGGGCTGCAGCTGGTTAATTCTTAACAGGCGTCACACAAGGGCTGACAACAGTTAAACCACCCCTCTTTATAATGGTATCTCAAAAGTGGCGGGCTTTGCAGATATCTGTGAAATTAACTCCAGATGGTCACCAGCTTCTGCCACTCAAGATAAGGCCCTAGGACTTTGAGCCCGGATCTAAGGGTGTTGGGGGAAGGGGAGGGCTGGGGGCTGCATGGTCAGCCGGATACCATCCTCCCGGAAATTTCAAGGGCTCCTCCACCGCCTGGGGCTGCAGGGGTGTGGCAACATCCCCCGGAAATTCAAAGTGATCCATCAGAGCTGCCCCTCGGGGCTCAGACCACAGCACTGCCACCCCACCCATCCTGCTGAGGGCTGCAAGAACAGACCATGCGGACACCGCGGCCATTTCCGGCCTCCCCTGGAATTTCAGAGATCAACAGCATATCCGCTGGGCCTGTTCCTGTTGAATTACAGCTGTAACACCACAGGGCTGGGCCCAACATCTTCTTTTGAGCTCTCTCTATATATATAGACGGCTGGCAGGGGTGTGGGGTGAACATGGCTTGCGCAGACCCTTGTGCATGTCATTTTGCAGCCTGAGTGCCTTGAAAAGGACAGAGACCTCCACTGATGGCCCAGTATTCACAAATGGACCCTTGCAGAACCTTCGGGTCTTGCTTCACAAGCCTGTTGGACTCAGACCCATTACCCCAACATTTATTATGAATATTATTCATAAATTAGTATAATTTTTTTTTTTTTTAAATGTTTTCTCCCCAGCATAACCGGCCGGAAAATTATGAAAAATTAATTTTTCATAAGTATAAAAAAATTATTAATTTTTTTATGTTTATGAAAATTAATTTTTCATAATTTGCCATTTTTTATATATTTACAAATGTATTTTCGATTTTTTTTATTTTTATTTTTATTTTTATTTTTCTAATTCTTACCTGTCTTATTATAAGTGTAGACACCCTGCCACACTATACTCAAGACCCGCTTTAACACCGCCACCCCTAGTCAACGCGCCCCTAGCTTCAATCTTATGTTTACCTTACCGCACCTGCCCGGTCGCGCTGATGCTGTTAAATCCGAATTTCAACCCGTTCCTCAGGATTGGCTTGGACCTCCAGCCAAAACACTGCTATATATATATATATATACGCCCTACACGCCACGCCCCACCCTTCAAAACCCCGCTCCACACTTCCGGTTCTTTGGGGGGCATCCGGAGGAAGTCCCCTTGGGGCCCCAACCCTTGGGGGGACCTTACAGATAGCCCCCATGATGTCACATCCGGTGGGACACCCCCGCTAAGGACCCAGGGCCTGTTAAACACACCTACATCACTTCCGGGACAGGATTTTGCCCAGGCAGAACTTCCGGGGGAAGCCCCAGGGGGCCACGCCTAGGATATGACGTCATAGGGACCGGATATCCCGCCCTAAAGGGGCGTGGAAAGCTGTCAAGGCTTGTTTGATGAGGAAAGGTATCAGGCTTTACTACTAGGGTGTTAATCGTTCAATGCATTTTTGCAACAGGGCAATAATTGCCCCAGTCATAGTCGATTGCCCGGGTGTAAACATGCATTGAAATATGGTTTTCCACTAGGACAGTTTTTGCCGTAGTGCTAACTGCACTTGCACAGTTTCAGTAACACCACAGATGGCTGCAGGGAAGAGGCAAGTGCATGGGCCTCCCACTGTGAATATTCGACTTTCTGGAAGTGTACATAGTTGATAACAGACTTGCCCCAGAGGAATCCAGGTTATAGCAGCAATAATGCATGGCCATATCACAGCTTGCTGCTGCACCCTGTATCATGCACATTTGGGGTCAATGTAGCTTGTACAGAACATAGAAGACTGTCAGCTCGTTATACATGTCTGCACATCATTCTGGTACTAACAGCCTGCTGTGACAGTACAGATAACTTGAAATATAGGGATAAAATAATTCCAACTTTACACAAGGATGTAAAAAGTCATAACGATGCCAGCAGCTTGAGGCCTCATGCCACTGTTTGGTCCAGTCACAGCTCAGTGACTGATTGAGAGACTGTGCTCAGCTGGGGAGATGTGTATTACTGGGGTAAGTTGCATTAGAGACATGAGAAAGGGAAAGCACAGGAAAGTAAAACAAAATTGGCAGGGAAAGGGGGTGAAATGACAAATGGGATTTGATGGTGCATTTTTCAAAAGGATAATGCATGCAAACCACATTGCTGCATGACCTTACAAAAGACCCCAGTCCATGTCCCCACCCCTCCAAGTGATCAGTGTATGCCAGGGTGTCTTTCAATGCCTTTCAACTCTAAAGTTGTATTACTCTGTGCCACATATTAACAGTGAGTGGTGCTATCACATAATGATTGTGATATATGAGATGAAGTACCCATTGATGTGTGTTATCAGGATATTCCCAGTCACTGAGTTCCTTTATAAGGTCAGAGAAAATTGTTACATGAAGACCCCTGAGGATTGGTTAATGTTAATGGCGTCAGTGACAAGAGCCCCATGTTCTGATTGGTGCGCTCGCGAGCCTCCCAGCCTGGGACCATCACCGTTCCCAGCTCGCGGTGCACCTGTCATTTGCAACAATGTTTCACTATGGGTACGTGCAGACAATGCGAGGATTTATTCATATGCTGGAAGGCCGACTACTCCCACTGTCGCAGATGTCCATTGAGTCTTTTAATTGTATCGGCCTGTGTCTTGTAACGAGGGTTCCAGGCGCCTCCATTCTCCTGGCTTTGGCATCCTTTCAGGTTTGGCTTGGTCACGTGAGGCGGGACCGTGTTTGAGGCAGAATTCTGCACAATTAATATTGTTTTTCCCGTTGTGTGCCTGGTTTAATTTGCAGGTGTGACTTGTACGTCGGCTTGCGGCATGCGAGATTGCAACATTGTGCCCTTGGTTGTCTGCTTTTAGAAGGCGAGTTGCAACATTGCGTCCTTGGCTGTCTGTTTTCACCGGGCTCATTCTGCAGGGTCAGCAACTGAGTTTTTGTTCATTTTAATGTTCATGGAAGCTCTTGCTTGCGGCCTACTTGGATCAGGTGCATAGATGGAGCCGTTGAGTGCACAGGCGCTTTAGGTTATAGGGTTTAGGAGAAGCGTAAGCAAGCCATTTAGATAAGTTCATCGTGCATCTTGCGTTTCTGCATCTTAAAAGCCTATGTGAAAAATAATAAAGATGCACGTCCATGGATGTGTTCGTCACCTACGTCATAGCGCTGAGTATATTCTTTGTGTAGGTTGGTGTAGGAGTGTCCAGTGCATGGTTGTACAGGTGTGCTGACTGTTGGCTAGGTCGTCATGGCATCTCTAACGATGTGTTGGTTTAGTCGAGTTGAACCATGTCGCAGGTGTCGGCATGGGCAGGGCGGGCTGCTGGGCAGGTGAGTGGGCACATCCGTATGTTGCTGTACCAGGGTATTTGGTCGTCTGGTAGATGGGCAAACTCTTCTCGTGGCGGGTGCCTAGGCCGTGATCCTCTAGGCCAAGCGCGAGAGGGGATTGGCGGGAGCCTGTTGTTCCATTCTCCCACTTCAGTCCCCCCTCTGGTCGACTTGTCGACCACAAACATATCCTTTTCTTTATCTCCTCTCACTCTCCATATTTTAGTTATTCCTCCCAAATGTCCGTAATGGTTAACATGGTCTTCAAACGACCAATACATGTATTCACAGGTTCCTCCAGGAGTGCAGTATACCCATTTCCCTATGTAGCTCCTTGGGTTTCTTGGGTTTTCGAGCTTCACAGATGGTGGGTCCAGGTGGTTGGTGGTGATCTGATTGCGCAACTTCTCTCTCTCTTGTATGATTGTGCCTGTGTGCTGGCCGTCATCTGCTGGCATCAAGGGGTGCATACCGGCCATTTCAATCATTTCGTCTGTGGTGCGTGCCTTCCGGGCTTTCCAAAATCTTATTATGATCAGTGTAGCTCCAGCCAAAATGGTACATCCAACTATAATTTTCAGTCCATCTGACAGCCAAGATGGCATCCATGACCATAATATTGAAAACCAGCTCTCATCCTTTTTTACACCTTTACTTTCATCCATCATTTTGGAGTGCATCTGGGCCAATTGTGAAACTGCTTCTGTCAGTGTACCGTTGTCAGCATCGTTGGCGGGGTGAATGTACAGCATGATTGTCCTATCTTTGCGCAAACTCCTCCCTCCATTGCTGTGAGGAGGTCCAGTACATATCTGTTCTGAAGTGCTACCATCCTTACTGCGCGCAGTTCCTCTTTTATTGCGTTGAATCCATTTACTGTAGAATTGATGGTCATCATCAGTTCCCATCTAGTTATCTGGAGCCATTTTGCATTTGCGTAAGCCTGTAATCCCGGATGTATTATTGAGGAGAAGAACATTGCTGCTCTGCTAAATAGTCTGTGTTCTGGCGGAATTGAGGTGAGTGCTGTTTCCGATCTACCCCATAGGTAATTTCCTGTCAGAGGTTCTCCTTGTCTTTTCTTTCTATTTAGGACAGTATTATTGCTGTTGATTTTGTTTTCTGGCCCCTTCTGAGGTTTTACAGATCTCTTCTTCCTCTCGTTCCCTTCATCCATTTTGGGGAAGTTGGCCATATTAACGTGTTTCTGGGGTACCACTAGTGATGGTACATTAACGTGCACTATTGTGCATATACCATTCCACAGAGGGGGCAGTGTGTGGTATGCCTTTTCTCCGCAGGCCCAGTAGTGGTCCATTACCACTGCTGCTCCTGCTCCCCCCTCAGGTAACTCCATCACGCTTGCACAGTGTTGTATCCTACGTCCACCTCTCCTTTATGTTGGTAGCATACCTTAGGCGCAGTTAGCGGCAGTATTATTATTGGGTCTTCATCCTTCTCTATCCACATGAGCATGGGTACGTACTTGACCCAAGTCATCCAACATCTGTGGTTGTGTCCATCGATAGTTGAAATAGTTTCTTTTGTTATCATATTGCTGCCAACCACTCCTATCTCCCATTTGTTGTCCAAGTACACCTTCCCTGTTATCGTCACCAGTGGCCTCTCCCAACATCCTGTTTTACCAGGAACTTCAGTGGCATACCAATCACATGGTAGGTACTGTAGTGTTACTTTCTTTGTTTCTCCTTTTTCAGGACCACTTGTCATGTATCTGTAGGCTTCAGTATGTAAACTGCTCTTGTGGTAACTCAAATAAGTCTTGAGGAAGTTGTTTTCATATGGATATGTGTCTCGTGTTTTCCACACCAGTTGCACCACTGTCCCTTGAAATCTTCCTTTCGTTTGGAACAGTGCCAGGTATATTATGCATCGTGCCGTTTTTTCATCTATTTCCGTGGCAACGAATGTTCGAGAAGTGCTCATGGCGTATGGGATTAATGAGCAAACGTAGCAGCTGTCTTCTGTTGTCTGCTTACCTATGTGGGTCATGTGTTGATACCACATGTTGTTTGAGATGTGTGCTGAATCTTGTATGTAGTTGTCAATACCTTTATTATCTGAGTATGTGCTGCGTTTAACTCTATTTTCTTTGTGTGGGATTATACTAATATCACCTGACGTAACACCTGTTGCAGCTGGGGGTGGGGGTATATTAGGTTTGGGTACAGCAACAATATTCATAGCATAGCTGTACTGCCATACAGAGGCAGCCAAGAACCCGGTGATCATCAAAATCCCTATCAATTTTATTACAAAGGCTAATTTCACTGGCATTTTGCTCTTACCTTGCTGCAGTCCGGCAGCTTATTCTTGCGACGTTAAAGTTGCCCGCCTGAAAATTCTCAATATGCTTGTTATTAAGGTTAGTTGTTGTTTTTTAAGCTCTCCCTATCAAATAGTCATTCAGTGCCCAGGCGAAGAGCTGTTCCCACGCCACTCTAAGTGATCTATCTCTTAGGGCAGGCAAGTATGGGTGGAGGTGGGGCATTGAATATTCTATGGCCAAGAGGAATGCTGTGTAGTAGACACGTACCCTCCTTCTTTTCAGGTACGTTGGCCTTTTTACTTCATATACAAATTGGTGTGACAATTCTTCTGGGTAGTTATCATCTGAGGGTACCATCTACTCCTAGGCAGTGAATTTGTTAGTTAACTACTTTCTTAACAGTGCAATAATATGCAGTACCTGCATGTGCGAGAGAAAAGAAAAAGAGAACATTCAAGTGTTTACGTGTGTATATGTGCAAAACAATGTCCTCCAGTTCAGTTATTACTGCAGTGGGTAGGGGGTCAATGGGCAGAGGGTTTGGAGCTCAACTGGCGGAAGTCTCTTTACTCTTTGATCGTGTGACCATGGGGTGGGCGGGATGAGTAGTTGTCTCTGGGGGATATGGGAGGTGACAGGGTATAGGGACACTTAAGCCGTCAGCAATGGCAGAAGTCTCTTCCTCCTTTGGTGACGCTATTGTTGTTCTTCCGATGGCCCTGTCGGTGGCGCTGGGGCGGATCTGGAGTTTGTAGATCTTTACGTCATGTAGGTGATTCCAGGCACGTTTGTCCTGTAGCTTTACTGCTCTCGTTGATACCTCCTCTACCAGATGGGGGCCAGTGAAGCGTGGGCTGTTCCACTTCCTATTGAAATTGCGGAGTAGCACGTGGTCACCTTTAGCAACTTTGCACAGTCTTTCCTTTTCCAGTTCTTTATCCGCGTCTTCTTGTTGATCACTGTTGGACCCGCCCCGTGTGCGCTCGAGCTGTTGAGACACAAACACTACACTAGTAATCAAGGAAGACACATATTGGTACATTTCATCACCAAAAACAGTGGCAGTATTTTCGTTGTCCGTGAATGCTCTTGATGTTGGTGTCAGAGGAAGGCGCATTTGACGTCCGGTAACCACCTCGTGCGGGGTGAGGTGGTGGTCGGAACCCGGTCTATTTCTTAGCTCAAATAGGGCTAGCGGAAGGCAATACAACCAACTTTTCTTTGTTGTTTGCTGTATTTTTGCAATTGCCTCCTTTAGTAGGCCATTCAGGCGTTCGCATATACCGTTGGCCTGCGGGTGGTATGCGCATGCAAATTTATGCTTGATGTTCAGTAAGGATGTGATGTGCTGGAACATTTCGTTTGCGAAATGCGGGCCATTGTCTGACCGCAGTACCTCGCACACCCCCCACCTGGGGAAGACCTCCCTCACTAGGAATTTAGCTGCTCTGAATGCATCTGGGTGTGAACAGGGCCCTGCTTCAATCCACCTCGAGAATGGGCATACTACTACAATAATATACCTATTTCCTTGACATACATTGATCATATCAACATAGTCAATATGGAGATGTCGGAAGGGTCCCTCTGGCCGGGGTATAGTACCTTTTATCACCTTCAGAGTGTGACCGGCCGTAAACTGTTGGCATGTTAGACAATTGCTGATAAAATTTCACACATGAGAATTTAACTCGGGGCAGAACCAGTCTTCCCTAATTCGTGCTGCAATTACTTCCTTGCCTGTGTGGGCTGGGTGGTGTAGTTGGCTCAGGGCGGTATTCAATAGTGCCAGTGGTATTACAATTTTCCAGTGTTACCCTGGCGCCATAGTGCGTCAGTTGGTGACATTGTGCATCCTCTTTTTACCCATATTTCCTTTTCTGCCATTGGTGCAGCCGCTTGTAGCTCCATTATCTGTGTGTCTGGGAGATGGGTGTACCCTTCTCTTATCAACATCTCCTTAGCCATTCCCCTCCCTCTCCCTCTGTCTGACTCTGGGGGGTTCCATATCTCACCAAAGTACGCAGCATACTTCGCATGTGCGTCTGCCGCTGCATTCCCTCTTGAGACATGATCTTCTCCATTGGTGTGTGCGGTACATTTGACCAAAGCTAATTCCTGGGGGTTGTTTATTACTTCAATTAGTTCAGCCAATAAGAGAGCATGTTGCACTGGAGTGCCGTCAGCTCTTCTAAACCCTCTTCTTCTCCATTTTGACAGCCCTGAGTGGACAGTGGACGTAACATATGCGCTGTCAGAATATATGGTCACTCGTTTATTAAAGCTTTCCTTCAACGCCAAGATCAGAGCAATTAGTTCTGCTGCTTTAGCAGAGTAATGCTGTGGTAATTGTACACATTTCATTGCCACACACACCGGTACCTCCATCATTTTCACCACCGCTGCCCCAGTCCTCCTTATCCCATCTTTTTGGTCAATTGTTGATGACCCATCAATGAACAGGAGCTCACCTCCCTCTAGTGCGTTCTCTTCAACCTTTCTAGCACATGAGTACATTTCAGTGGTTTGCGTACAATCGTGTGCATAGTCTCCTTCCTCAATTACTTCTGCTAAAAACCTTGCATGGTTGACCGTGCTACATCTAACAATTGATAGTTCAGCTCTAGATAAGATGATCTCATAACCTGATGCCCTCTGCGTGGTTAGGGTGGACTTGGGTTTATTCAATATTGCAAATAGTGCATGTTCCACAAATAGTGTGGTTGGGCACCCCATGGTGATTGCTGACGCTTTTTCTACCGCAAAGGCAGCTGCGGCGAGGCCTTGTTCGCAAGGGAAATGACCCAACATTACAGGATCTAAGTGGCCGCTGTAAAACGCTACTGGTTTGTAGCCCATGCTTGTTTTTTGAGCCAACACTGCTTTCATTACTGCTGAGTCGAAATGTGAGAATATGAAAAATTGTCGCTCATAATCTGGGGTGGCCAGTACTGGAGCAGTTGATATCGCATCTTTCAGTTCATCAAAAGCCTCTTTCATTTCCATTGTCCACCCCAACTGTTTCTCCCCTTTGTTAGCTTCTTTTAACCCCTCAAGCAGGGGTCCTATGTATGAGCTGTAATCAAATACCCATGCTCTACAGTAGTTGCACAGACCTAGGAACTGCTGCAGTTCCCTCACTGTTTGTGGCAATGGCGTTTTTGAAATGGCCTGTGCTCTTTGTGGTGCAATCTTTCTTCCATGTTGGGATATGAGCTGACCAATGTAAAGTACCTGTTCCTGACAGTACTGTAACTTTTCCATGTCTACCTTGTAACCTTTTTCAGCCAATATTGTCAGCATCTTTAATGAGTCCTCTCTGCATCTTTTTTCGTTTGTGCTGCAAATTATTATGTCATCTACATACTGCAACACTGTGCTTTCTACTTCAATGTTACCCAAATCCATCTGTATTACTCTGTTGAATATTGAGGGTGACTCGCAGTATCCTTGTGGCAATCTAGTGTGTTTCCACTTTGTGTTTCTGTACGTGAAGCTTGTCAAATCTTGTGAGTCTGGGTGCAATGGTATTGAGAAAAGAGCATTTTTAAGGTCGATCACTGTAAATCGTGATGCCTCTGCTGGAATGCCACACAATATTGTGGCCGGGTTTGCTGCTATGGGGTACTCTACTTCCACTATGTTGTTCAAGGGCCTGAGGTCCTGTATGAAGCGCCAAGACCCCCCTTTAGCCTTGCGCACTGGGTATACAGCTGTGTTGCATGGTGATTCTGATGGGACCAGTATGCCATTATTTATGAGGGCCGTTATGGTTTCATATATGCCCTCATCTGCCTCTTTTGATAGTGGGTACTGTTTTATTCTGGGGAGTATTGCACCTTTTTTCAATTTTATCCTTACTCCTCCTATACTTTTTATACACCCCACGTCATAGGGGCTAGTAGTCCATAGTGATGTGGGTACCTTTGCCATATCCTCCTCAAAGAAGGGAACTGGGGTGGATGCGGGTGCCTCAAGTGCCATTGCAATTTTTTGTGCCACTTGTTTATACGCCACTCTTAGCCATATCTCCACACTCATCATAAACACCATTTCACCTTCCTCCTTTTCTTCTGAGAAGAGCTCCTCGTCTGACACCTGGGTGAGTCTACAACCCTCTGCTAGTGCTATTACTGCTCTCCATGCTCTTCCTTCGCTGTCTTGGGCATGCACTGCAATGTAATCAGCTGTTGCTATGATGCTCTCTATGTTCACTGAAATCACCTTTCCTTCTGGTTCATTGGCTGGAGTTTCTGGTCTGAACAAATAGGCTGCTGGCCTCCTCCAGATCTTTCCTTCTATCCCTGGCATCCATGCAAATGCCATGTCTGTCCCGTACTGGAATATTTCACCATCTACTGGCTCAGCCCTAATCGCTGTCTGTCCGCAGTATGCTTGCATTATTCGTCGTGCTGTGAGCATGTTAATTCCTGGAGTAGAGCAAATTATGCCGTCCTCCGTAAAGGAGATCGTCATGTTCAACCTGTTCATGATGTCTCTCCCTAGTATATTTACTGGTGAGGCCCTAGAATATAAAAGTGGGACTGACATGTCATAATCCCCTATTGATAAGGGAACGTTATCAGTAAAGGGAACCAACCCCCTAGCCCCAGAGAATCCTTGGGTGTTCATGGCTTCGCCTGACATCTTAAATTTACCTTCCCTTATGCAAGACCGGGTCGCCCCGGTGTCAACAAGGAATGATATTTTTTTGTCACCTATCGTTACCTCTATGCGTGGTTCCTCCGCACTATTAGGAGTTACTGACAGGATGGGACACACCAAGGCCGTCTGTGGGCTGTCCTATTAAGGGTACAACGATTGACCGTTTCCTGTGTAAGGGTTGTGTCCTAGTACTGTCACCCTACCCAGTTGTGTTTGTTGTGCTTGAGGTTGTTGTGTTACCGCTACCTGTTGTTGTGGTAGTGAATATGCCTGTGGCTGTTGTTGCGTTACTAGTTGTTGCTGTTCATTTACCTGTTGCAACGTCTGTTGTTGCTGTATGCCCTGCTGTTCCTGTGTGGGCCTTTGTTGTCCCTGTTCGCTCCATGATGGTGCGCCTGGTCTTACTCTACACGTGCGTGACATGTGTCCTACCAATCCACAAATCCAACACACCGGTGGTTCACTGTTCTGCCATGGGAAGTTTCCTGTGTTGTCCTGGTATACTGGTTGACCGGTGGGGTAGGAATTTCTAAATCCCCCCACCTGCGGTTGTGTGTTATATCCATATCCTCTCCCTCTCATTATTCCTCCTCTTCCCCTGTTGTAATTATAATACCCAGCTCCTGGCGTTGAGTATCCTCCTCCCATGTTAGTCGTATATGGCTGGAGTGGCGGCATCTGTTGTTTTATAGTCTGGGAGGGTTGAATTTGGGAGGGATCTTGTGCAGCCACTACTTGTGTGGGGCTATGGGTCATTGTTGCAGGTGTAGTTATTAGGGCCCCTTCCATTGTGTATTTAGTAAGTTTTTTCTGTACTAGTTTAGCCTCTTCCGTCTTCCTGTCCTCTTCCTTTTGTTTCATTTTACCTTGCCATGTCCTACAATGATGTACTATTGTCAGTTGTATTTCTGGCCATGCTTTTGCTTCCATTCCCACCACTTTCTTCAGTTGTTTCTGAACTCCTTCTGGGAGCCCTTGTACCAGTATATGATAGAATATTGCTGGTGTTTTGTCCCATTGTTCTCTAGTTTCCATGCCCCATTTCTCTTGAATTTCCTGGATATAATCAACAGGATCTTGGTTCTCACGCATCTTGCACGAGGTAATCGCTCCTATGTCTGATGTGTCTGGATACTGTATCCTCAGTGCCTGCCATAATGCATGTCTGCAGTTTGCGAATGGTGCCCCATCGTGCGATGTGTTGGTTATTGTTACCCCAGTAAATCCCGCTCTCTTCCAAATGTCATCTGCTGCATCCCCTAATATAGATATTAGAAGGCCCTTTACATCCCCCACTGCCAGTTTCTGTCCTGCGGTGTGTTTTTCCATTTCATATATCCATTTACCTGCACCTCCACTTAATGATGGGAGCCTGCACTTTATATTTTCTTTGTCTACATGCTTCCAAGGGACGTATTGTGGTCTCACCCCTCCCCTCTCCAGAAGTGGCATTAAGTTGTGTCTCATTATATCCCTTGGGTTCCATAAAATTGAGTCCCCACACCCCTCCTCTTCTTCCCTCTCTCTTATATCGTCAACTTCGTCCGTAGTTCCCCTGTTCGTAACTCCTTCTTCTCCAACCTTTCCTGTGTTTAATGTGGGCATGTGTATTCGTCCTTCCTGTCTACGTCTCGGGAGGTCTCTAAGCCTACCTACATAGGGTGTCACTTTGTTCGTAGATGGCGTTAGCTTGGGTGTATGTTGTGGGCGTGATGTGGTTGACCATGCGGGGTAGGATGATGACGGTGTGGCTTCATGTACCTGCCTTTCCTTTATTCCTCGCTCCTCCCCGTCACTTCTCTCCAATTCATCTCTTCTCCTACACACCCATGGTGAGTCTGCATTGGTCCGGGTGGCGTATAGTTTATCTAAGCTTTCCCTCTCACTCTTCCTCCCATCCTTCTCCATTCCTTCGTCTTCCTCACTACAAAAGTCATTTATAAATGGCAGTCCCCACTCTGTCCTTTGCCCCTTGATCGTTACTGTTTTTAAATCTATTAGGTCTGCTTCTCCCTTTTCTCCTTTACCAACCGCTCCCCTTTGCGCTGATGTTGTTGCTACTTCTGTGTCTCTATATACATACCTCCTTACTTCACTCTCCCCTCTCCTATCTTCTCTTTCCCCTTCATTTCTCTCCTCCATCTCTCTACCAATTTCCTCCCTTTTCCTTTTTAATTCCTCCATTACTTCACTACTCATCTTTTCCAATATCCTTTCATCCTCTTTCTTCCTTTCCCATCTCACCCTCTCCCGTTCTAATATACTCTCTATCACCCTCCGCTCTTCGTATTTCCTAGTTGTTTCTGATAGTAGTCTCTTCTTCCACATTGCCATTTCTTTTTCTTTCTCTTCTTCTTCCTTTTTCCTCTCTCGTAGTACTGCTCTTGATACCCTTTCTGCTGCTGCTTTTACCCTTTCGGCTTCTCTCCTTTGCTCCTCAGTTCGTTCCCTTATTTTTTCCAACTCGTTCTTACCTTCTTTCCTTTCCCTCGCTCTCTCTCTTTCCTCCCTCTCGAGCTGTTTGATCAGTTCATTCTGCTCATTCCTTAAGTCTGCTAGTCGCTCCTCCAAAATCTCTTCCTTTTGTCGTAACAGCTCTTCCCCTTTCATTTCACTCTCCCTGGTATTATCCTCGTCCACTTTCCTTACTACCTCTTTCTCTTCTCCCGTTAATGAACCTCGTAACTTTAATAGTATCTGCGCAGCTACCCACTCATCATGTCCTATTTCTGCAGTTTGCTCTTCTCCAGTCCTCCCCTCCCCTGCTGGCATCTTCCTATGAGCTGCATATGGTGGCGGGCTGTATGCCGGGTTCGAATACCCATCAGCCGCCCTTAACTGTTCTCTTTCTATTTCTCCTAGTTCTCTTAAAGGGTAAACCCCCCTCCCTCTGTTTTCACTACCTTTGCTAGGGGTATATCGTCACCCTGTTCCTTTTTTATTTCATTTTCTTTTGAGTTATTATTCTTTTCTCCTCCCTCTTGTCCGTTCCCCATGTTCTTTGGGCCTTCACTCTCCTTTTCCCCATTCTCTCCTTCCTCCTTAATCTCTTTTTCTTCCGGTGTTTCCCCCACAGTGAACATTCCATTTGGTCCTGGTCGGGACCCCTGGAACATCCTCCATAAGTTAAACACCTCCACGTGGTGTGTCAACTTCTTCCCCTTGTATGTGTTATGCAGATGGTTTAATAGTGAATGTTGGGTATATGGATCGAAGCTACCATTAGGCGGCCATGGTGTTGTCATTTTGTTGTCCGTCCCCTGTGTCCATTCTATGCTATACTTGATCAGTTTCTCCCTATGGGGTGACAGTGTTTTACATATGTGTTGTAGTGGGGTAGTGAGGGTGTTCCCCCACCCTCCCGATCCTGCCCCGTATGACATAGTAGCGTTCCACTTGTTATCCTTCCCCTATTTGGTAGCTATTATCTTACTAACACTTACAATGCACAGCCTTATACCTTTACCTGGCCCCGTGAGCCTCCTAATTTGCTGCTCCGGCTCTCCAGTGGCACAGAACAGGTTTGCAGGTCAAACGAGCCCTGTTTGAAAGCTGCTGTGACAGCCAAATAACTGCAGTGCAGATGTTACATTTAAGATTACAACGCTGTTCCAAGTTCTATGTAATTTATATACTCTCACAACCTTGTGCAAGTGTAATCTGATCTGTATTATACACATGTCAATACCATGTGCCCAGGCCAACTGTTGGGATTTTTGTTTTCAAGTCAGACAGCCTGTCTCTGCTCAGCCAGCAGAACATTGGGCTGAAACACTAGGGGCCTCATTACGAGGTTGCCTGGCGACTATTCTTTCCTCACTTCCTAGACCTAACTCGTCATCCATCGCCTTGGGGGATTTCAATAGGTGGGTGGGAAATAAACTGGATGCAGAAGCCTCCCTTTAGTCCAATTGTTTGAATGTAATGGATTCTCCATAGATAACAGTACGGACCCCACACATACACTAGGGAATTTGTTAGACTGGGTTACTAGTAGGAATTTGGTATTGAGTAGGCCGTTGGTTCAGCTTTGCATCAGGTCCGACCATTGTGTTTGAGTTTACCCTGCCAGTTCCTACAGTCCACACAAAGAATCCCTCTTCTACTGCCCTAAGTAGGAATTATAATAAGATAAATTTAAAAAAATAAATAAATAAATAAATAAATAAATAAATAAATAAATAAATGTGTTCCAAAGATTTAAAACCCTGTGTAGCAAACCTTTTGCAAGGTATTGAGCCTCAGATTCCCCTGACAACTTATTCCTGGAATACAATAGACCTTTTCTAGAGTTATTGAATCGCATAGCCCCTATGACTTCTAAGAAAGTCAGAGAAAGATCTAATGACCAAAAATGGTTCTCTGATGCTCTTCAGGATCGTAAAAGAGAAAAAAGGAAAGCAGAACCTGACTGGGTGAAGGATCAATCCCCGGCCAATAGAGCCATATGGAAAGTATTGTAAAAGGTGCACCGCTCGGAGATTCTTCTTTCCAAAACAACGTATATTGATAACCAAATAAAACAGGCTGAAAATAACTCTAAGAAACTAAGAAACTTTTCCAAGTTCTCAGGGAACTTGAGAAACCTAAGGCGATGTTGCAAGAATGTTCCTGTAGTTCTCTTGATTGTGATTCCATTCAACAAGCATTTGTGCAGAAAATTGCCACTGCACAGTCTTTGAGTGCTGATAAGTTGTGTAGCTCGGAGCTGTCGGGTAACTATCCTGATGAAAAAAACACATTTTGGCTAATCTCTTTTTTACTTTTTGGACACATCTAGTGAATCCCTGGCTGCCATTTTGAGTAAAATTAGGCCCACTCCCTGTCTGGGTTCATGCTACCCACTAGAGCTATCCTTGCCAATGGGGATTTGTTTTTCCCTTGCCTTGTGCGTCTTACCAACACTAGTCTAAGAGACTGTCAGGTTTGGATTGCCTTAAACCTGGAACCGAACAACCTAAGATATATTCAAACTTTAGACCTAACTCAACAGCCCCCTTTTTACTTAGGGTTCTGGATAAAGTGGCTATTTCAGAACTGCAGGCATTTTTGGTGACGTCTGGAGTGCTTTATCCCCAGCAGTCGGGCTTTAAAGTCTGCTTTGGCATGGAAAGTGCCTTGTTCAACATGCAATCAGAGATGCTTCGGATTATGGAGGAGGGCAAGGCGGGGCTGCTGATGTTGGATTTGTCAGCAGCCTTCGACCTTGTCGATCACAATAAGCTATTGATGAACATGAAAGGGGCTGGTATTTATTCACCCAATTTTATTACCTAGATAAACTCGTTCTTATCAAACCAATTCTTTCGGATTGTTTGGGGTAATGTTTTCTCATCTGACAAAGTGCTAAAATGATGAGTTCCACAGGGTGCATGCTTGTCTCCCTCTCTCTTTAATGTGTTCTGTCGCCCTTTCTGTGAACTCCTGAAAGGACTAGGAGTCCACTTTACCAATTATGGAGATGACACTCAGCTCGAGTTCGAGCTGAGTGGCTCTCACACCATAGATTGTGAGAGGATAAACATGGTATACACCAAAATCCAGAATTGGATGGCTAATAATGGCATGTACCTAAATGCCATTATTACCTACATTTTAAGCTATGCATGCAACTAATAAATGCATGTACCTAAATTTTAGGCTATCTTGGTAGCCTCGAACTTAAACACGCTTGACCATATAGTTTTTAATATTGTTCCGGCTGGGTTTAGTCACCATTTCTTTTTGGAAAAGTCTTTCTTGTGTTCGTCTCTACGCACCAAACCAGGTTTGGTTCCTTTGTTCACCGTCTTTTCGCGGGCTTCTGCATGCCCTCCTTTAGGCGCCTGAAAGTCTGGGAAGGCAGGATGTGAGGGAGGGGTTTTAGGACCCCTGCCATGGGTTCCCTTGGTAAACCAAGTCGCACTCCTGTTTGATTGGCTGGGGACTGTCCCCGCCAGGACAGCCACCCTGCTGTGTGATTGACAGCCAGGCTGTGTGAATGGGGGAAAACTGCATAAAAAGCAGGTCTCTGCGTCTGGAAGAGCAGAGTCACCACTGGAACGAGAGAATCGAAGAGGAGCTGACAGAAGAGGACCCCTACCGTGACTGAACCGCCCGGTGAAGCCCTGCTGCAGGTCCGAATCTTCAGACTCCAACGACTGAGAGGATCTTCCAAGAATCGTCTTCCCTTGAGCTGGTGGGACCAACCAGTTCACCCAAACTCAAAGCCAGGACCCCCTTTTCTGGTCGAATTCGATGTACGGAGCTACAGTGGGCCGGATAGCCAGGAAGGTCGGACCCTGGGTAGATAAGGAAGATAATCATCGGAGAAGACTCTTTTGACGAATCCATTCGACCTGGGAGGGCCGCACCGGGCTTCGGCCCACGCAGTAGGAGGAGGGGTGAGGACATTAAGAATGTATTTGGCCCTTTTCCTACATTACAATCGCAGAACTACCATTACATGTTATCATGGATCAAACCCCTTTTAAGTTATGCCCAAGTTGCAAAAATACATCCCTGTGGGTCAACAAGCACCTGGTGTGCAAACTCTGCCTCCCACAAGACCCCGTTGATGAGAACTGTCGAGCCTGCAGGCTCTTCAAAATGAAAACGGTGAAGGACTGTAAGTGCAGGACCCTCCATTCTTCCTACTTCGTGTCAGTTCGACAGTCGCTTCAGGAACCGTGAGCCTGCTGGAACTACCAGGAGCGTTCACCGCAGCTACAGCTTCTTCTCCATTTAAGGTACTGTTCAACATCCGGTTGTGTGTTTCGTCCAGCCGCGGTGGAAGGGTGTGAAACCTTTTGGCAATCCGAGGGCTTGTCTTTCTCTTCTCTTTAAGCTAACTTTTCTTCTTCGTGGTGGTGGGCCAATACCGCCCCAGGTAATGCCCCCGGGGCGAGGTATAGTGCCCCGGGGGCATTACCTCGGACGGTATTGGCCCACCACCTTGTGGCTTATTGCCATTAGTACCCCGGCCCGTTAGACCAGGGTACTAATTGCTTTTTTTTCTGTTCCAAAACACGTTTCGGAACAAAAACAAAACAAAAAAAAGGCAAAGAAATGCCGCCGCCATGCAAAGGGAAAACGTAGTCCATTTTCCCTTTCCATGGTGGCCATCGGGAGCTGACGCGCTGGGAACAGAACTGTTCGCATCCAAGACCAGAAGAAAAAAGAAGGTAAGTGGGGTCGGGAGGGGATGGGGATGGGGAGGAAGAAAAAAACGTACCGCTGTCTCCGGTGGGGGACGATGGAAGCCTCCAGCCGTGTGGAGGCTTGGAGCAAGTCTCCACGCGGCTGGAGGTTTCCATCGTCCCCCACCGGAGACCGCGGGATAGAAGGTAAGTCGGGTGGGGAGGGAGGTGGGAGCAGGAAGGAGGGAGGAAAGGCTGGAAAAAAAAAAAATATTAGCTGAGTCCCCGGCGGAGGACGAAGGAAGCCTCCAGCCATGGGGAGGCTCGGAGCGGGGATGGCTCACTTTGAGCCTCCTCATTGGCTGAGGGGCTGTCACGCCCCCCGCCGAGGACAAGGCGGCTGGAACCCCGGCCGAGAATCGAAGGATTCTCGGCCGGGTAATGACCCGGCGAGAGACAATCAGAATGCTTGTTGCATTCTGATTGTCTCTCGCCGGGGACTAATGTGTAGTACAGGCTTGTACCAAAGGTGAATTTGTGCTGCCACTTCTAGTCCTAATTGTGTGTAGTGTTCCCAAAGGCTACTACATATAATTCTACCTAACAAACCTTGATTGAACAATTCTTTATTTTGAAATGTTGTGCTATTGCTGTTTGGGTTGAGTAAATAGGGGTGCAAGGGAAGGTGAGAGCGAGAGAAAATAGGATGAGGATGCATGCAATGATGTCAGGGAGAAGTTGAGCGAGTGAGGGCAGAGATGAGTGAGGGCAGAGTGAAAGAGAAAGCGAGAGAGAAAGAGAGAGCACATGTGACAGGAGAGGTATACCTTAGGTGTAAGGTGAGAGAGACACTGACAGAGCGTGAGGAGATAGAGAGTGAGAGAAAGAGGGAGAGAGATCAAGTGAAAGGAGTGAGAGTGAGTAAAGAGCATGTTTGAACATTGGCGATAGAAAGACAGGGAAACAGAGTGCAGAGAGGGAGAAAGCAGAGAAAGTGAATAAGGGAACAGATGTAGCGAGAAATATAGAAAACGCCTGAGGAGCTGGGAGACAGAGAGAGCATGTGTGAGGAAGGAATGACAGAGAGAGTGCAAGGAGAGAGAGAAAGAGTAAGTATAATGACCGAAGGAGTCTGCATGAGAATGAGACACAGTAAAACAAAGAAAGGGCAATGGGAGAGAGAGCGAGCACAGGGGATAAAGAGAGAGGAGAGACAGTGAGGAGGGTGAGACAAAGAGATTCCATGAACATAAAAAAGACATGTGGGGACGTGAGGAGAGAGATAGAAATAGCGAGGAGAGAGAGGCATAGAAAATGTGGACATGAGCGAGGCAAGAGAGACAGTCTGCAAGAGAGAGAGAGAGATTGTGAAGAATGATAGATAGACCGTGAGGGAGAGGTCATTGATCTTGCTCTATAGAGAGCACCATTTTAGGTGAAGTTTAAAATCATCTGTTTCTACTATCCATGCTGGCTGTGCCAATATATGCCAGTTTTCCCTCCAAAGAACGCTTTACTGTTGTCTTTGCACATAATGTCCTACCAGTAACGCCATTATAAGAAGACATGTAAATGCTGGCAGTACCAATAGATGCCAATCTGGCCACCTAAGAACACAATAATATTGGCTTTGCACAAAATCTCACAGGCAGAAAACATTTCCTTGCTGACTCCTTCAATATGTGTTAGAATTCCCACATAAGAACATACTTATGTTGGCTATGCCCATAATGTATTAATACACCTGTAAGAACTCCTTTCCATGGTGCCTGCAATGCTGCACAACTGCTGCTTTGTTCTTTCCTCATTGACTTCCCAACCTTCCCCAATCATTGTCCTCCTGTAATAGAGGCCAAGCCAAATCACGGTGCACCTTGGCCATATCCTGTCCCCATATTACAATTGCCTCTCACTAGTACGTACATGCTCAGTCATTCAAATGTGCACACATTCACATTGGAACCCATATACAGACATATATTTATGGGAATAAAGCCTGGGGCATGCATGCATGAACACATTACACTTTGCTTTCACATTTACATTTGCACTTCCTTTTTCTAGTGCACATAATTCATTCAATTAGTCTCAAAGATACACACATCACTGTCATTCAGGAACCAATGCACACACTTAAATACATACATTCTGACTATGAATTTGTTTCCATGACGCCAACCTGCTCCTAGCCATCCCCGCTCCAATCTCCTGCCACCTGCACACACTGTTCCTGATGGCTCTTCCTTAGTCTTCCACAAGCTCTGCATTTCTTAAGGCAGGCGGGTGGTTGAATGGTGGATGGGCAGCACAAGAACTCTAAAGCACTCTAGGAGATGAATAGGAGTTGGTGGAAAGGGTTTGGCCATGCAATGTTAGGGACATGGCCTTCATGTTGGCACACCTGGGTAATCTGAATTTGGTGGTGCGTCAAGGCCTATGCATATAAACAGGCAGAAAAGTAAGGATCACCCAGTGCATCAAGGTCTCCAAACATGAAATCATGTGATATATAATGTATCTCAAGATTGCCGCAACATTTCTTAAACACACACTGATTGAATGAAAAGGTGCAAGACCTCAATAAATAAGCCTTTCCTGATGCACAATCAGGTCCTTTATTCATCGACAGTTGTTTTTCAATGTTTTGTTGCTGTTTTTTCCTCTAGAAAAAACCCATCCAAAAATATATGTGAGGTGGGTAAGGGTATATAAGGGGTGGGTGGTGGGTAGAGAATAGATTAAAACTAATAGGGGATTGGGGTTTTGTGGGGGCACCCCCCCAAAAATAAAACATATATTTTTCAATGGGTTTGGGTCGATGATTGAACATAGAACCAATATCACAACATGCTGGTGATGGGTTGTTCACCTCCACAATTCACAGGCAAGTCACAACAGTATTTATATCTCTGAAAACAATTACTATCATCCGTTTTGTTATAACTCGATTTAATGTTGTTTGTTTGTTTGTTTGGTTACTTGGGGCCTGTCCACGGCTTCCAATATTCTATGTATAGCTAATTGCCCTGATGATGGATGAATAGACAATGGCAGATTGGCATTTTGGCATAGGCCGGTATCAGTGGACAAGTAAATTGTGTTGCAAAGCGCTCAAATTTGTTTCCCAAAATTGATCAATAACAGTAGATACTAACATTTAAATGTGTTGTATAGAATTTAAATTAAACAGTGCCCAAGTACCTATGTCAATTTGTTTTCAACATCCCTTCTCTCTCTCTTTTCTATGTAGCAAAGGTTTTGTCATGAATGGTGGTGCTTTGAACCCCAAAAGTGCACTGAAACCAAAGAAAGTAAAAGGCAAGGTAGAAGCAATGATAGGGCACAAATAAAATAAAGGCAATGGAACAGGAACTGAGATGGAAGGTGAGCAAAATAAAGGAACAAAGAAATGCTTTTAGAAATAGGTCACTTTATAATAATTCTAAAAACAGGGTTCAATAGAAATGCAAAAAATGGCTATTTGTTATTTATTAAATAACAAACAGTGTTTGTATATTATTATGTAATGTCAACCAAAGATTCTGGAGCCTCTTGAATGATATTTCAGCTACTCAGTCTAAGTTCCAGAACAATCTGATTTTGGAACAAACGGTGATAAGCTATTTCAGCCATTTATATAATGCCAATAAACCTTTCAAGTAAAATGCCTCAAAGGTGTTGGAGACTGTTTTCTGTTCCAAAGCTAATTCTATTATTTTTGCTGAATGTACTCTTATATCCCCAGTGGATCCATTGAATACAATCTTGGACATTAACTTTTCTCCCGTTAAATTTTCATCTGCCATCAAAAGATTGAAACTACCCTGGATGTTTGTGCAATGAACACTTTAAAGCTAATATAAAATTATGGTCTACTTTACTATGTGAGATTTTCTGTGATGTTGTTTAAACTTCTGGACTACCAGTTACCGGGACACATCACACGAGTTTGCTCACAAACATCTTCGTCTACGTGAGCTTTTTGCTGTCGAACTTTCTTCCTCAATTCCAGGGGACTGTGCCCTGCAGTTGTTGTGCTTAACTTGAACTCAGAGACATGAGTCCTTTAAGATGAGGCAGCAATACTTAGAGGAGGATGGGGATGGAGAAGTAACTCAAACATCAATAATCAAAACGACTCAGAAAGCAGGCAAAACGTGGTTCTGGTTTAACATTAATTATCTAAAACAGGGAGTTACAGCGGACATCATCCGAAGTCACAAAGCACAATCTCAACACAATTTAGAAAAAGCATAACTTTTATAGTCAAAACTCATCATCACTGATGTCACATTACATGGCAAACTACAAAAACCTATGAGTAACGGTGGTTGGCCTTCAGGGAACATCTAGGTATACGTCCTATAGCCGAGGGTAGTGATTGGGTATCTAAGTCAGGTGGGCAACTATGCCCATCCCAAGGGAATAGTCATCTTCATTGTCATTGTCCTTAATACTATTAAATGATGAACTCTTGATGCCTTCAGAGTTTTTTCATTCTGCTTGAAACAGAAGTTTGTTTTTTTCTCACGTTCGTTGTAGCCTTCTTGACAAGCGCACAACTTACTGTGGCCTCCACTTCTTGGTGCTTGGCCAGCCAAGCCTTTCTCAAAATTCCTCTTCGCCATGAGTTTAATTCCAACTGCGCCACACTGAAATCTTTTCCAATCATGTACTTTCAAGCCTTGAAAAAAGTGCATTGTGGAATATTCAGGTTCTGTACATTCCTATATATGTATACATTGGGGCATCACTGCATCTAATTCACTACATAGCCAGCCTTTATGATTACTTTGCCTTACTTGCATTGCTGCATCTGTACAGGTGTAACATGACTTTGCATTTTCTTCAGTGCTTTTTTTGCACAAGCCATCTTCATTTCGATCCCTTCTATACTGCATCTTCAGTTTCTATAGGAGGTCTATGGCTTCTCGTCTTATGTGTCTTTCCTGGGTGTGTTAGTTCTTACTTCATGATGTCACCAACCTTCTTTCTTGTTCAAATGCACACTTCTTCGGGTACCCCAGTCAGAAAGTCACTATTTCTTTGTGCGTGTATGTAGGGTTTTCTCAATGGATTCCTTGTCTCGAAGGTTCTTTGTGGTACATGCATTATTACTGGTACTGCTTGTCTAGCCATTCTCCGGTTCCCAGCATATAGGCAACATGGGGTGGAGCTTTTGATGGGGATACTTGGCTCTACCTCTACACTCCCCCCCTGGGTAATTCATCGACCATTCTGTCATCAACCTTCACATTCAGACATCCACGTTTGAAAAAATGCTTCTTTGGGACCCATATCTTCACGACTCCTTTCAGGCATCCAGCTGATGTCACATGTTCATCAACACTCCAGGTCATAAGACTGAACTGTCCACTAGGACTGCAGTAAATCCATCTTCCCACATACTTCTTGTGGGGTCTTGATTGATTGATTGATTGATTGATATGTTATTTCTATCGCGCTCGTACACAAGTGTTTCAGAGCGTGACAAGGCAAGGGAGGGGAACAGAGGAGAACAAAAACAGCGATCTTACTAGGCCCAGTGACATTGAGAACGCGCAAGTGCATGGGAGAGGGGGGAGGGGAAAAGTGCATGGAAGGGGGGAGAGGTGAAAAGTGCGAAGCAGAGGAGAAATAGATAAATAACAATAAATAAATAATAAAGGCAACAAACAGTGTTAATGCAGACAGCAATTTGCAAGTGCTAGGTTTAAGGCAGCAGACAGGGTAAGTCTGATAAGTGCAGGAAGAAAACGTGGGGGCTGTATGGGTACAGATACAGACCCCAGTGCAAGGGGTGGCCCGGAAGCAGTGCAGGAGGGTGGCAGGATGAGCAGGTACCTGGGCCCAAAAGACAGAGGGTGGCCAGGTGCACGGTGCCAAGAGAGAACAGATCAGCAGGGGAGAGGGGGAGCGAAGGCAGAAGAAAAAAGGAAGGTCTTGAGGTGCTTCCGGAACCAGAGATGGTTCTCCTCAAGTTTTAGAGTGGCAAGGAGGCTGTTCCAGAGGCAGGCCCCAGCTGAAGACAGAGATCTACCCCCAGCTCATTTCTTAGAAAAACGACTGACCCTGAGTGAGTTGGAGGTAGAGGAGCGAAGAGCTCGAGAGGGGAGGTATTTGCGGAGGGATAGCTGAAGGTATTTTGGACCCAGGCCCCAGAAAGCCATGTGGACAATGCAGAGGGTTTTGAATTTAATCCTTGCATCCACTGGGAGCCAGTGGAGAGATTTCAGAGCTGGAGAGATACGATCCCAGGGCTTGAGGTCAAGGACAAGTCTCACAGTCCTGTTCTGGATTAGTTGCAGAGGGCGGAGAGTAGAGGCAGGTAGATTTAGATAGAGGCTGTTACAATAGTCCAAGCTTGAGAGAAACAGAGCTTGAGATACCATGAGCTTCTGGGGGAAGGAGAGGAAAGACAGAGTACCGCTGAGGAGGTGCAGTCGGAAATTTGACTTTTTAGAGACATCAGAGATGTGGACGGAGAAGGAAAGAGTGGAGTGAAAGATGACCCTGAGGTTCTTATCCTCGCAGGTGAGGGTAGGAGGAGGGCCAAGGGAGGCCGGCCAGAGAGTGAGGGGAAAGGATGGTGAAAGTGTGCCGATGAGGAGGATCTCCGTCTTGCTGGCATTCAGACAAAGATCATTGGCGGCACACCAATCTTGAATGGCAGTTAGGCAATCAGAGATGAGAGAGGGAGAGGAGGTGGCAGAGGGCAGCCTGAAAATGAGTTTAGTGTCGTCAGCGTAGCACTGGACATATGAGCAGAAAATGGCAATGTAGTGGGCAAGAGTTGCCAGGTATTGGTTGAAAAGCCAGGGCGAGAGGTTAGACCCCTGGGGAACACCACAGGTAGAGAGGAAGATAGATGAAAGAAAGGACCCAAGTTGGACCTGGGAGGGTCGATCTGAGAGGAAAGAGGTCAGCCAGGCCAGAGCCTGATCAGTGATACCCAGGTTTTCACAGAGACGGTTGAGCAGGATGGTATGGTTGACAGTGTCGAAGGCAGAAGAGAGATCGAGGAGGATGAGGACAGAGGGAATGTTAGAGTCAAAGTTGGTGAGCAGATCTTCAGGGATGTTTAGGAGAGCAGTTTCTGTGCTTCTGGCAGCTTTGAAGCCAGACTGGTGGCCATGGAGACAGCCAACAGAATTGGAATGAAGGTTAAGCTGAGAAATGCACAGCAATACAGAAGGATGATGGCTGGAAGGTTTTGAATTAATCATAACCACGGGCAAAGCTCTGGGCAACCCTCCAGACCATCGTTTTTCAGCCTGCCAAGCCATTACAGAAGGGGAAAAACCATATGCAAATCAGGCTTGGTCCTACCCCAAAAGGGGCAGTCCAGCCCGAACTGCTAGGTCACATCCCTTCTGCACGAGACCGCAAGCATCCTCAGACATGTTTCAGCCTTGTTGAGCGTCATCAGTGAGGAGTAGCTTGGGTCTCTAGGCCCGGCAGACTCGGGACCCACGTCTACGCATATCCGTCCCACTCGGGTGACTTTGGCAAAACAGAAGGATGATGGCTGGAAGGTTTTGAATTAATCAAAACCACTGGCAAAGCTCTGGGCAACCCTCCAGACCATCGTTTTTTAGCCTGCCAAGCCATTAAAGAAGGGGAAAAACCATATGCAAATCAGGCAATGGCACAGACGGGCTAAAAAATGGTGGTGTGGAATGTTGCCCAGAGCAATTGCCAGTGGTTTAGATTCATTCGAAACCTTCCACCCATCACATTTGTGGTCAGTTTGTTTCTCCTTGTGAGAGAGGGTATGCCCAGATGTGGGTCTCTTGCTCGCTGCGCCACAGGGAACCAGGCTGCACCTCACTGAGGAGGTCCAACAAGGCCAAAACATGTCTGGGGTTGCTTGGTTTTCTGTGCAGAGGGGACCTGGCATAGCAGTTCGGGCTGGGCTGTGACCTTCGGTGGCGGCAGCTGCTGACTGATTTGCACATGGCTGGTCCCCTTTTGCAATGGCGCAGACAGGCTAAAAAACAGTGGTGTGGAAGGTTGCCCAGAGCAGTTGCCAGTGGTTTAGATTCATACGAAACCTTCCACCAATCACTTTTGTGGTCAGTTTGTTTCTCATTGTGAGAGAGGGTATGCTCAGACGTGGGTCCCTTGCTCGCTGCGCCACAGGGAACCAGGCTGCACCTCACTGAGGAGGTCCAACAAGGCCGAAACATGTCTGGGGTTGCTTGGTTTTCTGTGCAGAGGGGACCTGGCCTAGAAGTTCAGGCTGGGATGCTACCTTCGGTGGAGGCAGCTGCTGACTGATTTGCACATGGCTGGTCCCCTTTTGCAATGGCGCAGACGGGCTAAAAAACGGTGGTGTGGAAGGTTGCCCAGAGCAATTGCCAGTGGTTTAGATTCATTCGAAACCTTCCACCCATCACTTTTGTGGTCAGTTTGTTTCTCCTTGTGAGAGAGGGTATGCCCAGACGAGGGTCCCTTGCTCGCTGCGCCACAGGGAACCAGGCTGCCCCTCACTGAGGAGGTCAAACAAGGCCGAAACATGTCTGGGAATGCTTGGTTTTCTGTGCAGAGGGGACCTGGCCCAGCAGTTCGGGCTGGGCTGCTACCTTCGTTGGCGGCAGCTGCTGACTGATTTGCACATGGCTGGTCCCCTTTTGCAATGGCACACGGGCTAAAAAAACAGTGGTGTGGAAGGTTGCCCAGAGCAATTGCCAGTAGTTTAGATTCATTCGAAACCTTCCACCCATCACTTTTGTGGTCAGTTTGTTTCTCCTTTGAGAGAGGGTATGCCCTGACGTGGGTCCCTTGCTCGCTGCGCCACAGGGAACCAGGCTACACCTCACTGAGGAGGTCCAACAAGGCTGAAACATGTCTGGGGTTGCTTGGTATTCTGTGCAGAGGGGACCTGGCCTAGCAGTTCGGGCTGGGCTGCTACCTTTGGTGGCAGCAGCTGCTGACTGATTTGCACATGGCTGGTCCCCTTTAGCACTGGTGCAGACGGGCTAAAAAACAGTGGTGTGGAAGGTTGCCCAGAGCAATTGCCAGTGGTTTAGATTCATTCAAAACCTTCCACCCATCACTTTTGTGGTCAGTTTGTTTCTCCTTGTGAGAGAGGCTATGCCCAGACGTGGGTCCCTTGCTCGCTGCACCACAGGGAACCAGGCTGCACCTCACTGAGGCGGTCCAACAAGGCCGAAACATGTCTGGGGTTGCTTGGTTTTCTGTGCAGAGGGGTCCTGGCCTAGCAGTTCGGGCTGGGCTGCCACCTTCGGTGGCGGCAGCTGCTGACTGATTTGCACATGGCTGGTCCCCTTTTGCAATGGCACAGACGGGCTAAAAAACGATGGTGTGGAAGGATCCCTAGAGCAATTGCCAGTGGTTTAGATTAATTCAAAACCTTCCACCCATCTCTTTTGTGGTCAGTTTGTTTCTCCTTGTGAGAGAGGGTATGCCCAGACGTGGGTCCCTTGCTCGCTGCGCCACAGGGAACCAGGCTGCACCTCACTGAGGAGGTCCAACAAGGCCGAAACATGTCTGGGGTTGCTTGGTTTTCTGTGCAGAGGGGACCTAGCCTAGCAATTGGGGCTGGGCTGCTACATTCGGTGGCGGCAGCTGCTGACTGATTTGCACATGGCTGGTCCCCTTTTGCAATGGCACAGATGGGCTAAAAAACGGTGGTGTGGAAGGTTGCCCAGAGCAATTGCCAGTGGTTTAGATTAATTCGAAACCTTCCACCCATCACTTTTGTGGTCAGTTTGTTTCTCCTTGTGAGAGAGGGTATGCCCAGACGAGGGTCCCTTGCTCGCTGCACCACAGGGAACCAGGCTGCACCTCACTGAGGAGGTCCAACAAGGCCGAAACATGTCTGGGGTTGCTTGGTTTTCTGTGCAGAGGGGATCTGGCCTAGCAGTTCGGGCTGGGCTGCTACCTTCGGTGGCGGCAGCTGCTGACTGATTTGCACATGGCTGGTCCCCTTTTGCAATGGCGCAGACGGGCTAAAAAACACTGGTGTGGAGGGTTTCCCGGAGCAGTTGCCAGTGGTTTAGATTCATACGAAACCTTCCACCGATCACTTTTGTGGTCAGTTTGTTTCTCCTTGTGAGAGAGGATATGCTCAGACGTGGGTCCCTTGCTCGCTGCGCCACAGGGAACCAGGCTGCACCTCACTGAGGAGGTCCAACAAGGCCGAAACATATCTGGGGCTGCTTGGTTTTCTGTGCAGAGGGGACCTGGCCTAGAAGTTCAGGCTGGGATGCTACCTTCGGTGGCAGCAGCTGCTGACTGATTTGCACATGGCTCGTCCCCTTTTGCAATGGTGCAAACGGGCTAAAAAACGGTGGTGTGGAAGGTTGCCTAGAGCAATTGCCAGTGGTTTAGATTAATTCGAAACCTCCACCCATCACTTTTGTGGTCAGTTTGTTTCTCCCTGTGAGAGAGGGTATGCCCAGACGAGGGTCCCTTGCTCGCTGCGCCACAGGGAACCAGGCTGCACCTCACTGAGGAGGTCCAACAAGGCTGAAACATTTCTGGGGTTGCTTGGTTTTCTGTGCAGAGGGGACCTGGCCCAGCAGTTCGGGTTGGGCTGCTACCTTCGGTGGCGGCAGCTGCTGACTGATTTGCACATAGCTGGTCCCCTTTTGCAATGGCGCAGACGGGTTAAAAACAGTGGTGTGGAAGGTTGCCCAGAGCAACTGCCAGTGGTTTAGATTCATTCGAAATCTTCCACCCATCACTTATGTGGTCAGTTTGTTTCAACTTGTGAGAGAGGGTATGCCCAGACGTGGGTCCCTTGCTCGCTGCGCCACAGGGAACCAGGCTGCACCTCACTGAGGAGGTCCAACAAGGCCAAAACATGTCTGTGGTTGCTTGGTTTTCTGTACAGAGGGGACCTGGCCTAGCAGTTCGGGCTGGGCTGCTACCTTCGGTGGCGGCAGCTGCTGACTGATTTGCACATGGCTGGTCCCCTTTTGCAATGGCGCAGACGTGCTAAAAAACACTGCTGTGGAAGGTTTCCCGGAGCAGTTGCCAGTGGTTTAGATTCATACGAAACCTTCCACCAATCACTTTTGTGGTCAGTTTGTTTCTCCTTGTGAGAGAGGGTATGCTCAGACGTGGGTCCCTTGCTCGCTGAGCCACAGGGAACCAGGCTGCACCTCACTGAGGAGGTCCAACAAGGCCGAAACATGTCTGGGGTTGCTTGGTTTTCTGTGCAGAGGGGATCTGGCCTAGCAGTTCGGGCTGGGCTGCTACCTTCGGTGGCGGCAGCTGCTGACTGATTTGCACATGGCTGGTCCCCTTTTGCAATGGCGCAGACGGGCTAAAAAACACTGGTGTGGAAGGTTTCCCGGAGCAGTTGCCAGTGGTTTAGATTCATACGAAACCTTCCACCGATCACTTTTGTGGTCAGTTTGTTTCTCCTTGTGAGAGAGGGTATGCTCAGACGTGGGTCCCTTGCTCGCTGCGCCACAGGGAACCAGGCTGCACCTCACTGAGGAGGTCCAACAAGGCCGAAACATGTCTGGGGTTGCTTGGTTTTCTGTGCAGAGGGGACCTGGCCTAGAAGTTCAGGCTGGGATGCTACCTTCGGTGGCGGCAGCTGCTGACTGATTTGCACATGGCTGGTCCCCTTTTGCAATGGTGCATACGGGCTAAAAAACGGTGGTGTGGAAGGTTGCCCAGAGCAATTGCCAGTGGTTTAGATTCATTCGAAACCTCCACCCATCACTTTTGTGGTCAGTTTGTTTCTCCCTGTGAGAGAGGGTATGCCCAGACGAGGGTCCCTTGCTCGCTGCGCCACTGGGAACCAGGCTGCACCTCACTGAGGAGGTCCAACAAGGCTGAAACATATCTGGGGTTGCTTGGTTTTCTGTGCAGAGGGGACCTGGCCCAGCAGTTCGGGCTGGGCTGCTACCTTCGGTGGCGGCAGCTGCTGACTGATTTGCACATGGCTGGTCCCCTTTTGCAATGGCGCAGACGGGCTAAAAAATGGTGGTGTGGAAGGTGGGCCAGAGCAATTGCCAGTGGTTTACATTAATTCGAAACCTTCCACCCATCACTTTTGTGGTCAGTTTGTTTCTCCTTGTGAGAGAATATATGCTCAGACGTGGGTCCCTTGCTCGCTGTGCCACAGGGAACCAGGCTGCACCTCACTGAGGAGGTCCAACAAGGCCGAAACATGTCTGGGGTTGCTTGGTTTTCTGTGCAGAGGGGACCTGGCCTAGCAGTTCGGGCTGGGCTGCTACCTTCGGTGGCGGGAGCTGCTGACTGATTTGCACATGGCTCATCCCCTTTTGCAATGGCACAGACGGGCTAAAAAATGGTGGTGTGGAAGGTTCCCCAGAGCAATTGCCAGTGGTTTAGATTAATTCGAAACATTCCACCCATCACTTTTGTGGTCAGTTTGTTTCTCCTTGTGAGAGAGGGTATGCCCAGACGTGGGTCCCTTGCTCGCTGCCCCACAGGGAACCAGGCTGCACCTCACTGAGGAGGTCCAACAAGGCCAAAACATTTTTGGGGTTGCTTGGTTTTCTGTGCAGAGGGGACCTGGACTAGCAGTTCGGGCTGGGCTGCTACGTTTGGTGGCGGCAGCTGCTGACTGATTTGCACATGACTGGTCCCCTTTTGCAATGGCGCAGACGGGCTAAAAAACGGTGGTGTGGAAGTTTGCCCAGAGCAATTGCCAGTGGTTTAGATTCATTCGAAGCCTTTCACCCATCACTTTTGTGGTCAGTTTGTTTCTCCTTGTGAGAGAGGGTATGCCCAGACGTGGGTCCCTTGCTTGCTGCACCACAGGGAACCAGGCTGCACCTCACTGAGGAGGTCCAACAAGGCCGAAACATGTCTGGGGTGCTTGGTTTTCTGTGCAGAGGGGACCTGGCCTAGCAGTTCGGGGTGGGCTGCTATGTTCGGTGGCGGCAGCTGCTGACTGATTTGCACATGGCTGGTCCCCTTTTGCAATGGCGCGGCAGGCTAAAAAACAGTGGTGTGGAAGGTTGCCCAGAGCAATTGCCAGTGGTTTACATTAATTCAAATCCTTTCACCCATCACTTTTGTGGTCAGTTTGTTTCTCCTTGTGACAGAAGATATGCTCAGACGTGGGTCCCTTGCTCGCTGCGCCACAGGGAACCAGGCTGCACCTCACTGAGGAGGTCCAACAAGGCCGAAACATGTCTGGGGTTGCTTGGTTTTCTGTGCAGAGGGGACCTGGCCTAGCAGTTTGGGCTGGGATACTACCTTCAGTGGCGGCAGCTGCTAACTGATTTGCACATGGCTGGTCCCCTTTTGCAATGGCGCAGACGGGCTAAAAAACAGTGGTGTGGAAGGTTGCCCAGAGCAATTGCCAGTGGTTTAGATTCATTCGAAACCTTCCACCCATCACTTTTGTGGTCAGTTTGTTTCTCCTTGTGAGAGAGGGTATTCCCAGACGAGGGTCCCTTGCTCGCTGCACCACAGGGAACCAGGCTGCACTTCACTGAGGAGGTCCAACAAGGCTGAAACTTGTCTGGGGTTGCTTGGTTTTCTGTGCAGAGGGGACCTGGTCTAGCAGTTCGGGCTGGGCCTTCGGTGGCGGGAGCTGCTGACTGATTTGCACATGGCTCGTCCCCTTTTGCAATGGCACAGACGGGCTAAAAAATGGTGGTGTGGAAGGTTCCCCAGAGCAATTGCCAGTGGTTAAGATTAATTCGAAACATTCCACCCATCACTTTTGTGGTCAGTTTGTTTCTCCTTCTGAGAGAGGGTATGCCCAGACGAGGGTCCCTTGCTCGCTGCGCCACAGGAAACCAGGCTGCACCTCACTGAGGAGGTCCAACAAGGCCGAACCATATGTGGGGTTGCTTGGTTTTCTGTGCAGAGGGGACCTGGCCTAGCAGGTTGGGCTGGGCTGCTACCTTCGGTGGCTTCAGCTGCTGACTGATTTGCACATGGCTGGTCCAATTTTGAAAAAGTGCAGACGGGCTAAAAAACGGTGGTGTGGAAGGTTGCCCAGAGCAATTGCCAGTGGTTTAGATTAATTTGAAACCTTCCACCCATCACTTTTGTGGTCAGTTTGTTTCTCCTTGTGAGAGAGGGTATGCCCATACGAGGGTCCCTTGCTCGCTGCGCCACAGGGAACCAGGCTGCACCTCACTGAGGAGGTCCGACAAGGCCGAAACATGTCTGGGGTTGCTTGGTTTTGTGTGCAGAGGGGATCTGGCCTAGCAGTTCGGGCTGGGCTGCTACCTTCGGTGGCGGCAGCTGCTGACTGATTTGCACATGGCTGGACCCCTTTTGCAATGGCGCAGACGGGCTAAAAAACACTGGTGTGGAAGGTTTCCCGGAGCAGTTGCCAGTGGTTTAGATTCATACGAAACCTTCCACCGATCACTTTTGTGGTCAGTTTGTTTCTCCTTGTGAGAGAAGGTATGCTCAGATGTGGGTCCCTTGCTCGCTGCGCCACAGGGAACCAGGCTGCACCTCACTGAGGAGGTTCAACAAGGCCGAACATGTCTGGGGTTGCTTGGTTTTCTGTGCAGAGGGGACCTGGCCTAGAAGTTCAGGCTGGGATGCTACCTTCGGTGGCGGCAGCTGCTGACTGATTTGCACATGGCTGGTCCCCTTTTGCAATGGTGCAGACGGGCTAAAAAACGGTGGTGTGGAAGGTTGCCCAGAGCAATTGCCAGTGGTTTAGATTCATTCAAAAGCTTCCACCCATCACTTTTGTGGTCAGTTTGTTTCTCCCTGTGAGAGAGGGTATTCCCAGACGAGGGTCCCTTGCTCGCTGCACCACAGGGAACCAGGCTGCACCTCACTGAGGAGGTCCAACAAGGCTGAAACTTGTCTGGGGTTGCTTGGTTTTCTGTGCAGAGGGGACCTGGCCTAGCAGTTCGGGCTGGGCTGCTACATTTGGTGGCGGCAGCTGCTGACTGATTTGCACATGGCTGGTCCCCTTTTGCAATGGCGCAGACGGGCTAAAAAACGGTGGTGTGGAAGTTTGCCCAGAGCAATTGCCAATGGTTTAGAATCATTCGAAGCCTTTCACCCATCACTTTTGTGGTCAGTTTGTTTCTCCTTGTGAGAGAGGGTATGCCCAGACGTGGGTCCCTTGCTTGCTGCGCCACAGGGAACCAGGCTGCACCTTACTGAGGAGGTCCAACAAGGCCGAAACATGTCTGGGGTTGCTTGGTTTTCTGTGCAGAGGGGACCTGGCCTAGCAGTTCGCGTTGGGCTGCTATGTTCGGTGGCGGCAGCTGCTGACTGATTTGCACAAGGCTGGTCCCCTTTTGCAATGGCGCGGACAGGCTAAAAAACAGTGGTGTGGAAGGTTGCCCAGAGCAATTGCCAGTGGTTTACATTAATTCGAAACCTTCCACCCATCACTTTTGTGGTCAGTTTGTTTCTCCTTGTGAGAGAATATATGCTCAGACGTGGGTCCCTTGCTCGCTGTGCCACAGGGAACCAGGCTGCACCTCACTGAGGAGGTCCAACAAGGCCAAAACATTTTTGGGGTTGCTTGGTTTTCTGTGCAGAGGGGACCTGGACTAGCAGTTCAGGCTGGGCTGCTACGTTTGGTGGCGGCAGCTGCTGACTGATTTGCACATGGCTGGTCCCCTTTTGCAATGGCGCAGACGGGCTAAAAAACGGTGGTGTGGAAGTTTGCCCAGAGCAATTGCCAGTGGTTTAGATTCATTCGAAGCCTTTCACCCATCACTTTTGTGGTCAGTTTGTTTCTCCTTGTGAGAGAGGGTATGCCCAGACGTGGGTCCCTTGCTTGCTGCACCACAGGGAACCAGGCTGCACCTCACTGAGGTCCAACAAGGCCGAAACATGTCTGGGGTGCTTGGTTTTCTGTGCAGAGGGGACCTGGCCTAGCAGTTCGGGGTGGGCTGCTATGTTCGGTGGCGGCAGCTGCTGACTGATTTGCACATGGCTGGTCCCCTTTTGCAATGGCACAGATGGGCTAAAAAACGGTGGTGTGGAAGGTTGCCCAGAGCAATTGCCAGTGGTTTAGATTAATTCAAAACCTTCCACCCATCACTTTTGTGGTCAGTTTGTTGCTCCTTGTGAGAGAGGGTATGCCCAGACGAGGGTCCCTTGCTCGCTGCACCACAGGGAACCAGGCTGCACCTCACTGAGGAGGTCCAACAAGGCCGAAACATGTCTGGGGTTGCTGGTTTTCTGTGCAGAGGGGATCTGGCCTAGCAGTTCGGGCTGGGCTGCTACCTTCGGTGGCGGCAGCTGCTGACTGATTTGCACATGGCTGGTCCCCTTTTGCAATGGCGCAGACGGGCTAAAAAACACTGGTGTGGAAGGTTTCCCGGAGCAGTTGCCAGTGGTTTAGATTCATACGAAACCTTCCACCGATCACTTTTGTGGTCAGTTTGTTTCTCCTTGTGAGAGAGGGTATGCTCAGACGTGGGTCCCTTGCTCGCTGCGCCACAGGGAACCAGGCTGCACCTCACTGAGGAGGTCCAACAAGGCCGAAACATGTCTGGGGTTGCTTGGTTTTCTGTGCAGAGGGGACCTGGCCTAGAAGTTCAGGCTGGGATGCTACCTTCGGTGGCGGCAGCTGCTGACTGATTTGCACATGGCTCGTCCCCTTTTGCAATGGTGCATACGGGCTAAAAAAAGGTGGTGTGGAAGGTTGCCCAGAGCAATTGCCAGTGGTTTAGATTCATTCGAAACCTCCACCCATCACTTTTGTGGTCAGTTTGTTTCTCCCTGTGAGAGAGGGTATGCCCAGACGAGGGTCCCTTGCTCGTTGCGCCACAGGGAACCAGGCTGCACCTCACTGAGGAGGTCCAACAAGGCTGAAACATGTCTGGGGTTGCTTGGTTTTCTGTGCAGAGGGGACCTGGCCCAGCAGTTCGGGTTGGGCTGCTACCTTCGGTGGTGGCAGCTGCTGACTGATTTGCACATAGCTGGTCCCCTTTTGCAATGGCGCAGACGGGTTAAAAACAGTGGTGTGGAAGGTTGCCCAGAGCAACTGCCAGTGGTTTAGATTCATTCGAAATCTTCCACCCATCACTTATGTGGTCAGTTTGTTTCAACTTGTGAGAGAGGGTATGCCCAGACGTGGGTCCCTTGCTCGCTGCGCCACAGGGAACCAGGCTGCACCTCACTGAGGAGGTCCAACAAGGCCAAAACATGTCTGTGGTTGCTTGGTTTTCTGTACAGAGGGGACCTGGCCTAGCAGTTCGGGCTGGGCTGCTACCTTCGGTGGCGGCAGCTGCTGACTGATTTGCACATGGCTGGTCCCCTTTTGCAATGGCGCAGACGTGCTAAAAAACACTGCTGTGGAAGGTTTCCCGGAGCAGTTGCCAGTGGTTTAGATTCATACGTACCTTCCACCAATCACTTTTGTGGTCAGTTTGTTTCTCCTTGTGAGAGAGGGTATGCTCAGACGTGGCTCCCTTGCTCGCTGAGCCACAGGGAACCAGGCTGCACCTCACTGAGGAGGTCCAACAAGGCCGAAACATGTCTGGGGTTGCTTGGTTTTCTGTGCAGAGGGGATCTGGCCTAGCAGTTCGGGCTGGGCTGCTACCTTCGGTGGCGGCAGCTGCTGACTGATTTGCACATGGCTGGTCCCCTTTTGCAATGGCGCAGACGGGCTAAAAACACTGGTGTGGAA